>NC_040905.2:112910800-113210800 GCF_004126475.2 Phyllostomus discolor | reverse complement strand
GCTATAAGATTATTATATGACTGCCGTAAAATGTCCCTGTATCTGAACATGACTGAGGCTGGAAAGTTAAAGGCCTGGTCTTGTCATTTTCTTTCTGTAAGCTAGCCAGTACACTCAGAACCCTTTCTGTGCCAGTCCTTGTAGTCACCTTTACTGCCGTGATGGTCAAGTGTGGCAGCCACGTGGTCCCCCAAGGTACTGGTTTCAGTCAGCACTTCATCATTATCTGCCAGGTGATACGCGGCTTGATCACTGTGCGCCGTAACTGGCAGTATGCCATTTTGTGTTGGCAAGGGTCTCAATACTGTGTTCAAGTCCAAGTTCATTACTGAGCCATGGTCCATCAGCACGCAGAATACCAGCCATTGGGGGGTGAGGGAAATGGGGAAAGGTTGGTAAAAGGTATAAACTTCTAGTTATAAGTCATGGGGATCTAATGGATAGAATGGCAGCTACAGTTAGTAATAACATATTGTGCACATGAGATTTTCTAGATTTTCTAAGAGAGTAGGTCTTGTGTTCTCAACGCATGGACAGTAACCATGTGAGGTGATGAATATTTTAATTAGCTTGGTTGTCATAATTATTTCACAATGTATGGTTGTATCAAATCATCATATTGTGTACCTTCAATATATATGATTTTTGTTTGTTAGTTACATCTCAAGAAAGCTAGGGGGGAAAAGAAAACCCACTCATTATTTTAACAGATTATTAATGAAAAAAATTATTAAGTGGATATAAAGAGTTGTTGTTGAGGCAGAAAGGGGACTCAGAGAAAGTAGCTACCACCTACAGGGCTGGGGGACCAAGGGAAGAGGTAAGATTTTTTTTCTTTAATTGATTTTAGAGAGAGAGGAAAGGAGAGGGAGGCATTAATCAGTTGCTTCTCCACCTATGCATTCATTGCCTCTTGCCTGTGCCCTGACCTGGGATCAAACCGCAGCCTTGGTGCCTTGGGACCACACAAACCAACTGAACTACCCAGCCAGGGTGAGGTATGATTATTAGAAGTTAGAAGTTTGGAGAGGATTTAGGGAGCTTGAAAGCAGATCTCCAAAAAAGAGATGCCACTCAACTAGCGTGGGTGTCTTTGAGCTCAGAAAAGAGCTGGCATGCAGTCCTTTGAGGAGGGGACCTCAGTCAGCTTGCGCTGCGGTCTCGGATGAGCTGTGATGAGGCCAATTCTGTGAGTGCTGGGATAACCTCAAACTGGGTTCATCTGTGGTTTCTGGAATGAATTGTTGCTGCAGGGATAAAAAAAAGTGGGGGGCAATAGGAACAGGAAAGAGGAGGTAGTGAGTCCTTTCCTCCTCCAGCCTTTCAGTCTCTCTAGTTCCTCCTCTTGGAAAACCTACAAAGACCAGCTGGCAACGCAGAGTCTCCCTAAACAGAGTCAAGAAGGGTGAGTTTGAAGTGGAGAGGTAAGAGTGTAACCTGGCCTATCCTGCTTCTCCCAATCCTTACAGATGTGTCCTGTGTCCCCTTCATGAACTCACTACACAAAAGTCCCTGTTTCAGGCTTGCTTCCAGGAAACTTGTCCTAAAACAGTTGGAGCCAGACTCTAAGAATGAGTTTCTGAAGCTGAATCACTTGCTGACTGCCTGGCACCGAGGACCTCATCACTGATGATGGGTAGAGTTTAGAGAGACCCTGGCATGCCGGAGCCATGCAATTATAAGGGCTGTTGCCCGTGTCTGACTAGGATGGAGTGACGTGTCAGTGATACAGTAGAAATGGTAACTGTAAGGACTGGAATTATGTGGCTCCTGGTGAGTGTCTTCAATGAATTGAAACAAAGAAATAACAGGCTCAGGGTGACTAATCACCACTTTAAAGCAGTGTGAAAGTCTGAGGCTGCTTTGGCAGCATTCAAGTCCACCCACATCTCTCCTATCTGAAAGGCCAAGAAAGCTGAACACCAGGCTCAAGGCCTCAGTGTAAAAGCAGAACTTGAGAAGAAGTGGAATTCTCAACCTCAGTGTGTCTCTTATGCCTGTGTCGGGGTGTCAATAATGAACAAAGGGACCCTCAGACTTGGAATGGGCCTCTCTGGGTAGATGCACTGAGAACCTTGAGCTCTCTGGGCCTGCTAAAGTAGCCCGGGCCTCCAACCCCTTGTCTGAAGACTATGAAGAACCTCAAATGAGGCAGGGACCTCATAGGACAATGTTGGCTTTCTTCAGGACCTGCTCCTATTTCCCTTCCAGGTCACAGGACCAAACACTAGGGTCACATCTCAGCATGATCCAGTTGGGAAAATCCTGGGACTGCAAAGGAGCCGGAGGATCTGGATAACATGTCAGAGGTAATGAGGAGAGTTTGCCTGGAGTGGATCCTGAGGGTTCTGGATTGGGGCAGGGAGAATACAAAACTGGAAAAGGGAGAGATTATCAGTATGAGACACTCTACCGTGGCACAAGACTTAACATCCTGGCAAGGTCCCTCAAACTGGTTATGACACACTGCTGCCATGGTTCTTGGAAATGTGGAAAAAGCAATGGCCTACGTTACATGAAGTGGAGGTGTCAGCAATACCACAGCAAACTGAAGGAAGGATTCAGAAGAGACAGTGATACAGGCCTGCTTGGACGCCTACAGTATCGGAGCACAAACCCACCCGCTGAGTATGCATCTTGGATTTACCAAGGCGAGAAATCAGGCACAGGTGGTGGTGGTGTGGGGGGAGGCACGGCACCAGCATCTCTGAGGAGCTTAGGAGCGACTGGGACACATCAAAGTAGAAGGTGTGCTTTTGTCCCTTGCATCTCCTATTATTAAGAAAGAAGCCCAGCACTCGATAGGACCCAGTGACAGTTAATTTTCTGTGTCAAGTTGGCCAGGCTGTGGTGCACAGATGTTTAGTCAAACACCAGCCTAGATGTTGCTGTGAAGGTATTTTTTAGATGCGATTAACATTTAAATCAGTAGACTTGAGTGAAAAGCAGGTTACCTTCCATGTGTGGGTAGGCCTTGTCTGATCCGTTGAAGGTCTTAAGGAAAAAGACTGAGGCTCCCCTGGAGAGGAAGGAATTTTGCCTCTATCTCCCAACTCAAAATGGGAAGCAAGACTGCTGTGTGTGTATAATCTCTTTTCTCCTCTCTGAGAAATCCGATAAATACAGTCTCTTTGGGGGACCTGTAGGATGCCTTAGACCAGACACCAAGGACCCCGCGGGCACCTCTCCACTCCCCAGCTCTCTTCCCCACCCCATTGCACCCCAGGATATGAAAGCCTCGTCTTTCTGGCATAGAGCCAGGACCGAGAGTTGGCGCCAGAGGTGCCAGAGGTGCAGGGGACCCGGGAGGAATGGGCCTCTGGGAACCTGCTACTCAGAGGAAGACGTGACATCAGACTCACTGATGCGCAGCCTCAGGGCCAGCGCCCCACCCCATCCCCAGAAAGGCGCCCACACTTTCCTCGCTGCTTGTTTCTCGCGGGAGCAGCGCCACCTAACCTCTACTCCGAGTATCCCATGATTTCCCATTTCCTTTCTACTTGAGAAGGGAAGAGGGGCTGGGACGGGGCTGTTTAACCCCCGTGAAGGACTCCCTTCACAGCCGCGTCTCTGTCCGGCAAGGGAAGAAAACCAAGGCAGCTGCAGGGGGCGGCGGGGGGACGACACACAATACGGCGGAGGGGGCGAGAGTTCTGGGTCAGGGGGCACCTGCGGAGACGGAGGGCACTGCACCAGGTAACGGCTCAGGCCTGGGTTAGATTGATTCTACCTTTAGCTGAAAATCCACTTCCAAGTCCTTTAACGTCGTTCTCGCTCAGCTGCAGAGCTGCGACTCAACCTTGTAAGTGGGCGCGAGTCCAGGTACTTTGGCAGTAATTCTTGGCCTGGTTAGCTCCCGCCAGGTTGGTGGGAATTTCAAAGTTCCTCGAAGGAAAACCCCTCTGAGAGGCTCCCAGACACTTTTGTGTCAGTTTCAATTTTTTTTTAAGTTATAAAAAAAATATATAACAAAACATTAAGGATTCAGAAGCAAGTCGCCTGGTGAGGGTGGAAGTTGGCTCCTGCGTGTGGGCCTCTGTGGAGCAGCAACAGGTTTTTCTTTGGAAGAGGTTTAGTTTCTACAGACCCAGTCACAGACCCAACCTCTGCTCGGTTGTAAAACCATGGGGGCAAAAGTCACGCCCAAGGCAGGGCTCAAATCCACAACCTGGAACTTAAGGTTCTCATGCTTTACTAAGGAAGCTGGGCAGGTAGGTGTAAGGGTTCATCACCCCGTAAGCTAGTTGAAGCTGCCTACAGCGTCCAAAGGATTCCGGGCACGCTGCATTCCGGGCTTGGAGTGTTGAATTTGCTGGTGCTTTCCGCAGGAAGCCAGGGAGCTGTCAGGCCCCCGTCTGCTGTCCCCCCGTGGGCCTTTGTGCCCCAGGACCTCCGGAGAGCCGGAAGTGGAGGGCAGGAAAGGGAACCGGGATGAGTGGCACTAAAGATGGCCAGCGAGGAACACTGGGGGATCTTCACTTAGGGTGTGGGAACTACCTGATTCCAATCACAGACTCTATTTTCACACTCTTGGCCTTTTTAGGGCGTGGAGCGTGGAGCAAATCAGGAAGGCTCAGGGCTTTGCCATGGGAAAAAGCCAGGAAGACCTTCCACCCCGGGGGTGGACGCTGGGTCCCTTGTCAGTGCAAGAGGGAAGAAAAGTTGGGGGCGTTGGAGCAGCTGCCCTTTGGGGAAGCACTGTGCCCTGAATTCATCTCTGACCCCTGCATGGGGGTCCCACACAGACCCCAGAGCTGCGAGGGTCTTCTGGGGCTGCGGCCAGGCCAAGAGGGAGTTCAGCTGAGGACAGGAGCCCTGGGGTCTGTGTGGGACCTCGAGATGATGATCACCTGCGCAGACTGTTTGGGGGGGCAACAGAGGATTATTTTCAGGGTCCTGAAATTGTGTCCCACGTTGAGTGAAATTTCTGGCCTGGAGTCCACCGTGAGAGCCCCCCATGCTCACTCAGGCCACACAACCTCCTTCAACACCTGCCCCCTCCTCGAGTTACTTGGAGCTGGTGGCCATGGGCAGGCTCCTGGGGGAGTCAGGTTCTGTGGGTCTGGGCGCAAGGGTGGGCCTCAGCTCTCCATCCGGGCAGGTTCCGGCCCACCATCTCCTCCTCTCCCACTTCTGGAATGGAAACTGAGCCCCAGTCTGTCAGTTCCCCTTTCTCACCTCTCCTGCAACTGGGAAACCAGGAGGGCGGAGCCTGGGGCTCAGGTTTCCAATAACAAGTGTTAGGACTATTTCTTTCCTTGGGTTCTTGGTCTAGGGGGATGGTTCTTGCTTTGGGTGTGAAAGATCTTGGGTTCAAATCTCGAAGAATATCATCTTGAATTTTTTATTTATTTTACTTTTAGAGAGAGGGGAAGGAAGGAAGGAAGGAAGGAAGGAAGGAAGGAAGGAAGGAAGGAAGGAAGGGTAAAGTAATGTGCAGGAGATACATCAACTGGTTACCTCTTTTACATGCCCCTAACTGGGACCTGGCCCAGCGACCTTTTGGTTCCTTTGGTTCTCGGCTGGTACAGAGTCCACTGAGCCACACCAACCAGGGCTGATTTCTTTTCTCACCACCTCCTTCTCCCCACTGAGAGAGGGAAGGGAAGCTTGGTCCCTGCCACCAGTGCCCTGGCCATGCTCCAACAGTTTCTTGCTCCTCCTGGGTCAGGTGCAGGACCCTGATTCCAGGGACTGAGAGGAGGGCAAAGCCCCCGCAGCCACGCCTTTCTCCGCAAGAGGGAGACCCGGTCAGTGTGTGCCAGACAGTCTCAGGATCTGGGGTGACCGCGAACTTGGACTGGGAATACATTTTTGCTTTGGATGTGAAAGGCTATAAATTCGAATTCTGGAGGAGCCCATGTTTCCAAAAGTGTCTTTCCTTTTTGAGGGGCTGTCTGAAGGGCCTTCCACAGCCACGGGAAAGGAGAAAACTGCGGTGGGAGGCTGAACATGGGGAGGGAGGGTCTGTGCCTCAGTGTTGGGGCTGCCAAGGGCCTGGGGTCCCCACGACAGTCCTGAAGGTGCACTGCAGACACCGGTATCTTTTCTTCACGCTGGACGAACTGCAGGGCTTTGTCGTTATTCAGGTGTGGTGAGACCACACATCCACACAGTGAAAAGATGGCTTGTTACTCACGGGTCCCAGGAGCAGGAGGACAGGCCTCACCAGGGAGCCGCAGGAGAAGCACCAAGGCTGGTCAAGAAGCAGAGTGAATGAGGGGAAAACCTGGGCCAGAACCTTTACTGTGGTTCCACAGAAGGTGAAACAGGTGAAGCGGGTTTAGATGGGCTAGTCTGATGATATCCACAGGGTGTGGGGTGCAGGTGCTGTCCTGGGCTGCATGCTTCCCTGCCTCGGGGTCATTCTGGAAGGTGCACAGTGGCCCTGAGTGCAAGAGTCAGATAGAAGAGCTGGTTGGGGCTGTGGATTGTTTGGTTTGCACGCAAAATGCCTGCTCTGGGAGGAGTTGTTTGCTATCTCCACAAATTTGCTAACTCTGGGGCGGCAATCGGAGAATCAGAGTACAGAAAATAAAAGATATGGCTAATACAGACTGAGGGAATTTTGGGGGGTTTCCAATCTGGGGAGAATTTCCTGATCCCAATCACAGAGCCGAGTCTGGCCCAGGATTACCTCCGAGGCGCCCAGCCCCCTTCCCTGCAGGCTGCTTCAGGGCCAGAGTTCTCCCACCCTATACCCCCCTCCTGGAGTCTGTAGACTGGCAGGCAGGCCAGTGGGCCTGTCTTTCTGATCTAAACCTCCCTGGGTTTCCCTACTTAGGCCTTGGTGTGGTGATCTGGGTGCCTCTTTTAAGCCTTCTGACTACTGAGTTCCTGAGTGAGTTCTGCACAGAACCCAGGGCCCACTTCGATGTGCAGGGAGGTCTCTCCTAACCCTGAGGTCCATGGTGTCAAGGGGAAACCAGGCTCCCTGGCCAAGGCTTTCCTCTCTGGTGGCTAGAACCCTTTAAGACTCCAAGTCCTGAAGGGGAAATGGCTACCGCCTCCACAAGCAGGAGAGTTCCTCTGCAAAGACCTCTTCTGTGTTGATTCTCGCTCAGGGTCCCCTTCCCACTTCTTCACCAGGGTCTGCTTCCCTCTACACCTAGCCTCAGTCCAGGGCCTGGCTTGAGCTGGGCTCAGCTGTCATTTGTCTAGTGAATGGGGAGAGGGCAGTCTAGGACACCAAGTGCATGCTGCAAAGGAAGGTCCCTGTGCAGCAGGTCTAATTCTTGATTCAGCTTCAAATTCCAGAGGAACCCATAGTTTTGTTGTTTCTGGTTATTTTAGGGCATAAATGGAGCCCCCAGCAGAGCGGAGTGGGGTCTGGGATTGTGGGGATAGATGGGAGACAGGCCACGTGGTGGACGCAGATCCCAGCTGGACCCCAATAGCCAGACTGGGTCTGGGTATCTAGGTGTGCTAAGTGGACAAGGAGACACATTGCCCCAGGCCAGGGGCACTGGTAATGTGGGATGTCTGCCCTGAGGGGTCTGTGAATTTCCTCCGCATCCTTACTCATCCTTTCGCTCCCCACTTACACATCCCTCTGTCCCGTGTGCCTTCCTGGCTGCAGCTTGTGCTGGGAGGCTGGTATTGGACTCTAGAAGTCTGATCCCAGGTCAGGAGCAAGTGGGAAACTCGGGATCAGTGCATAGTCCTTTCAGTGTCTGTGTCGTGGGAGGTGGTGGGGTCCTGAGAACTTCTGGGAGCCTAGGGGTGTGGGTGTGGGGGAAGGGGAGAAATCCATTCCCAGCCTCACTCCACAGCCCATCCCTTAGTGGGACAGAGGAGGACCTCAGGGCACTTTCCCAAACTGATAGTTTCAGTTTTCCATGGGTGGGTGGAGAACAGGGGAGCAAGGACACCCCAAAACCTGGTTGCTGACTTGCCAGCTTGGAGTCTCAGCACGTGGCAATGCTGAACCTCGTTCGTTCCTCTCTTGTGCGTGGGGATCTGAATCAAATCCTTCACAGACACCCACTGGAATGGAGAGGGGCGGTTTGTGGGCAAGAAAACGAGGCCAGTTTTAGATCTTCGAGGGTGCAGCTGGGTTGAGCTCACCAAGGAGGACAAGGAGTAACCACAGGACTGCCTGTGGCTTGTTGCTCTAAGAATATGGTTTTCACTTAGAGTGTGAGAGGCCGGGGGTTCAAAGCCCCACTTAGCCCCCCTTTGAAGAGCGGCTGGTGGTTGCGTTTGTTGGAACCCAGGGTCCCTGAACGTTTTCGTTTGTGTTCACCCCATGACATGCCCACCCAGGGTGACCCCTTCATCCTTTCTGCTGGTGGTCTGGTCTCCTCTGCCCTGAGGGGCCGTCCCATGTTGAGTAGTGTTTAGTGAAACTTCTTATAACTGTAGATGAGGAGATAATAGTAGTGGCTTGCTCTGTTGACTAAACCAAAGGAAAAACTGGGTGGCATTTCTCTAGTAGCTGGTTTCAGATTCCAGTGAACCGGCTTTGCCTCTAGAGGAAGTTGAGGAGGGAAGCAGGTTCAAGGAAAGGAGGCAGCGCCACCGCGTGGCAGCGGGGCGCAGCAGCAGGGTGCAGTGGCGGGGCACACACTCTCTGCCGGCCAGATGACGCGCTGTCGGTGCATTTAAGAGATTGTACCTGAACCAAGTATGCCAGGAATTGCTCAGAGGTCCATGCAATTTGTGCGCTTTTTGCTGTCAAAAGGATACCTCCCTGGCTATAAAGTGCTGTATTCTGTTGGAATCTGAATTTGTTCAGTGAAAAATTTGTTTTCAAGTTTGCCAATTGCTTCTTTTCACTGATATCTGAGCACGTAATTTTATAAATGATGAGATTCCAGGGTTAGAATAGAATGCTTTTTTTTCTTTGAATTTCATTTTTAAAAATTGTATCAGTTTAAAAAGTCCACCTCAGTGTTGTGGTTTAGTACACTGGCTTTGCTCTATGGAGGAAAGAGTGTTAAATTTGGTATTTTATTTTATTTATTTATCTTTTTAACCTTTGTTAAATTGCTGTTTGAATACAGTTGTCTCCATTTCCCACCACCACTCTCCCACCCAAATTTGGTATTTTAAAACATGTTTCTCTAAGGTTAAACATAATTTCTAAATGTTATTTTTACTTGTGTTTGCTTTTGGAACAGTCAAATATTGAACTTTTTTAAAAACAGTTCCTGATATTTATTTGTTAATTAAAAATTTTATTTACTTATTTAGAGAGATGGGAAAAGAGGGAGAAAGAGGAGAGAAACATCAATGTGTGGTTGCCTCTCATGTACCCCCTACTGGGGACCTAACCTGCAACCTAGGTGTTGTTCCCTGACTGGGAATTGAACCCCCAGCCTTTTGGTGTACAGGTCAACACTCCAATCAACTGAGCCACACTGGCCAGGGCTGCAAACAATTTATCTTATTAAAAAAATTAAAAATTATTTTGCCCCAACCGTTCTTGGTCTGCCCTTTGGGTAATTCTGAGCTGCTGGAACCTGCCACCTGGCCCTGATTGAGAGAAGGTTGGAGACTCCGGGGTGCCCAGCTAGTTACCTGCCACCAGGTCTCTGCCTCGGGATCCAGTCTTTCAGGCTTCAGGGGCCGAAGTGAGGCAGCCCTGGAAGAAGCAGGTCAGTCCTTGCACAGCAGGTGTGAGCAGCTGAAACCCGTACAGGGACTGGGGGTGAGAGAACACTCCAGTTAATGTTGCTGGATATGTGCATGGCATTGGGGATATTTAAAAACAAAAGGACGTTATTTGTAGAGATATTTGCAAAAGAAAAAAGCAAAATGCTTTGATGGGTAAAGCAATACTATATATTCTTTAAAATATGTTAAAAATGTAGAGGGAGATAAGTGGTTTTTTAAAATTTATTGATTTTTGAGAGAGAGAGAGATAGACAGACAGACAGACATTGATTTGTTACCCCACCCATTCATACATTCATCTGTCCATTCCTGGGGGCCATGCTCCAGCCAGCTGAGTGCTACCCAGACGGGGCACACAGGTTTTCAGAATATGCAGGTTCAGGGGAGGCTGTGCAGAGGGTTTATGAGAACTCTGTATTTCTGCTCGATTTTGCTGTGTACCTAAAACTTCTCTTAAAAACACGGGAAAAAATACAGCTGCTATTTCTTCTAATACTATTAGCTCCATCTTTCTCCTCTCTTGGATGTCCAATAGCTCAAATATTGGATATTTTGTTAAAGCCCCCAAATCCCTGAGGCTCTGCTTTAAAAAAAATCTGTTTTCTTTTTTTTTTTCCAGATCAGATAATTTCTATCATTGTATCATTAAGACAACTAATTCTTACTTCTTTGTTCATTCTGCTGTTGCCTATCCATTAAGTTTTTTATTTTGGTTATTGTATTTTTCGTTTCTAAGTTTTTCATTTGGTTATTCTTTATATCTTATATTTCTTTGAGACTTTCTACTTTTGAGTCTGTCTCAAGTCCCTTGTAATTGCTCATCGAAGCGTGTTTATGGTGGCTGCTTTACCGCCTTTACCCCCCGTCAGGTGGTTTCAACTTCCGAGTTGATATTTCTCGATTATCTTTTCTCCTTCGAGTTGAGATTTTCCTGGTTCTTAGCATGATCAGTGATTTTCACTGCATCTTGGATATTTTCGGTATTATGAGATAGATCTCACTTGTCTTTTGGTTTACCAGTCTCCTCTGACAAAGCGCCCTCTGGTGGGGAAAGACGGAGCCGCCCCGTTGTTGCGGAGGTAGTTCACAGCGGGTGGGGCCTCCTTTACTGCTGGCAGGAAGTTGATCTCTACTAGGCCTCCACTGACACCTTCTGGCTGGAGGAGAGGATGATCGCTTCTTGTTCCAAGTGAACAACAGAAGGTTGGGGCAATGACGACGTTCATCATTAGGGGCCAGAGAAACGCGGGGCAGGATATGGAAACTGCTGCTGGGACACTGGGCCACAGGCTGAAATAGGCCTGCAGTTTCTGCTCAGATCCTAGGAAGGGAAAGGGGAAAAGAGGAAAAACTGGGGACAAAGTGCAGGGGTGTATTTCGTGAAGTGAATGCTCAGGGCATCCTGACACCTCACTGGTCATCATTGACAATAAGTAGTAGTGTAAGGCCACTGGCCAGAGCCTGGCTCACCATGAACATGGTTCAGGGCATCCTGGACCAGGGCCCTGGCATTATCGGCTCAGTGTGGCTGGCTGGGTGCTCTCTCTGGGGGTTCAGGAGCTACAGATGTATTCCAGATGGATACTGCGGAAAGGAGTAGAAAGGGTAGGACTCGAACCTGAGACCTCTAGCACCTGAGGTTTGAATCACACACCTGAACTTGTCCTGCACTTGTCCATTTCCTTGTCCCACCATATCGTTGGCCTTTCCTGCTCCCAAATGGCCCCACAGGAGGTTGGGGTATGTTCATAGCCCTGAGGGGGAGGGTGGTTTAGTGTCTCCAGACCTGGCACCAGCTGCAGCTCTGGGGGTCTGGAGCTCTGTTCTGCTTCCTCAGCGTTCTGGGTTTGTTTGGCCTTTCCACACCCAGCAAACTGAGACCTTCACTGCAGCTGAACTTGTGGGTCCTTTTCTCTCTTTGTTGCCCACGGTATAGGGTAGAGCCATGGTCCCTAGATCCCTCTGTCCAGAGGAGTCTGTGTGCACTGCAGCTGCCACTCTGCTCAGCCTGGCAGCATATTTGGACTAGAAGTGTAGGTCTCTTTGAGGCTGAGGGATAGGTGCACAGGTTACTCCAGAGTGGCCTCGGGCTTTCCTGGCTCTCCCTCAGGAGGCTCTGTTCCCAGGCTGGTGTCCTCATCTGCAGCCCCCACTTCTTCTGGCTCTGGAGGCGCTGTCCCCCCAGAGCTCTGGAGAGGGTCTCCCACCTGCTCTTCCCTGTACATCCCAGTCCACATCTGAAAATATTCAAGGCTTCAAGTCTAGACTCCTCTGGGTTTTCTCACACCTGAGATGAGAAGGAGGCCCATGGACCAACAACCACCCTCTTCTTCAAAGGTCTGGAGAGGAATCCTTCCTTGCCTTCTAGCTTCTGGTGGCTCCTAGCATTTTGGCTTCTAGACCCATCACTCCAGTCTCTTCCTCTATGAGCCTCTGTATTTTCATATAATCTTTTTATAAAGACACCAGTTATTGACTGTGGCTGGGTGGCTCAGTTTGTTGGAGCACTATCCCATATACCAAAAAAAAAAAAAAAAAAAAGGTTGTAGGTTCGATTCCCAGTCAGGGCACATACCTAGGTTGCAGGTTCAATCCCTCATCAGGGCATATATGGGAAACAACTGATCCGATGTTTCTCTCTCACATCGATGTTTCTCTCGCTCTCCTCCCTCTCTCTAAAATCAATAAACATACAATAAAACATTGGATGAAGATTTAAAAAAAGACACAAATCATTGGTTAGGGCCCATCCTCCTCCGGTATGATCTCATTTTAGTTAATTATATGCGCAAAGACCTTACCTTCTGAAGTTCCGGGTGGCCAGCAGTATTGGGAGGACACCATCTAACCCAGTACAGTAACTTTCTGGGAAAAATTTTTACATTGCTTTAAAATAACCATAATTATTTTCTGATGGGATTTGTGCACTTGGTGGGCCCTGTAGAGCTTCTCCAACCTTGGAACCAGATTGGTTATTGCTGCTCTTAGGTCCTGTTCCACACTGATTTTCCTGCACTGCTTGCTCTTAATTACAGAAACTATAGAGAACCTAGCTTTGCAAAAATATAGCCTAATCAAAAATTGGAACTGAACTGCCTTGAGTTAGTAGTTTCACAGAGTGTGGTTGAAACAGAGTGTGGTTTGAACCACAAACCAGGTCCAAAACATCACCCTGAGTGTAGCGGTCACATGCTTGAGGAAGAGAAGTAACTGGCATCAGAGGGAGCTCCTGCTGGTGGCTCCTTGGAAGGGGGCCGGAGGGCGATTGTTCTGGAGGCAGCTGCACCCCGAGCCCACTCCCACCCGGAAGGCCCTGTCTGTGTCTGAGTAGCACCTGATCTAGCAAACCCAAGCTCTTGGCTGTCCCCAACACTAAGGGCTCAAGACCCTGGGTCTGCTGAAGTTGTCCCTCTCTCTTGGTTCCAAATGACATTACAGCTAGGCCCCGCACTGCCTGCTTTAGAACAGGAGGCTTCTTGGGATTGAATTCAGGACCTCTCACATCTAAAGCAAGAACAATATTCGTGGGCAAAGATTCCCTTTGGCTTGTGGTCCTTGGTGACTCTAACTTCTGCTTTCTCACTTGCCTGATGCAGTCTGGATTTCCCTTTGAGCGTGAGACAGGGCTTGGACGGAGAGGTGGTGCCCCCATCTCTCGGATTTGGGATGCCAACTGGGTCATATCTGAAGTCTGGGCACCCTGCTGCTTCCCTCCGCCCCAGAATACTGGGGTCTGCAGGTCAGGGAAACACCACGTGCCCTTGCTCCACCCCCTGCTAAAATGCCAGCAACTTCTGGCCAGCAGAAGTGAGCTCAGGCCCACGCTGGCCCTGAGTGGACCTTGGCCCTTTTTGCTTATAGCAACTGATCATCCTGGGAAGAAACATAGCTGAATTATAGAGCTCATACAGAACTTGAACCTGGGACCACTTCTATCGAAAGCAAGAGTCACACCCCTGCACCAGCAAACAAGACTGTCTTTTGTAGGTGTCTTGATTCTGTCTATTCTCTCCCCCTTGCTCAGATTGGGCAATGTCCCAGATGCCTGCCTGGAGGGAAGAGGGATGCGGTGGGAGTATTTGGCTCGGCTTCTAGATAGGGGTGAGGTTCAACACTGCAGGTCCCAAAGTTCCAGGGGCGGTTCCATCCACTGCCCGCCCCCCATCTGCCACCAGGACCTCCCTCCAGCGCAGGCTGATCCAGGGGCCTTGGGCTACTGCTGAGCTGCGTGCGGCCCCAAGACTGCACACGAGTTCCCTGTGTGACCCAAACCTGGAACTAAGGCGTTCCTGCCATCCCACCTGGCTGGCTGGGGCCGTGGGCCCAGGTCAAAGCTGCCTCACCTGTCTATAGGAAGGCGACTAGGGTCTGGGCAGACCCAGGGTCTCCTGTCCTCAGCCAAGCCGCCATCCCCTGGGCTCAGTGTCCAAAGCCCCTGTGGGATCTGGGTCCCTCGAAGTTCCTTTCCTTGGCCTCGCAACCCTTTTCCCACAGGAGCATCCTGGGCTGGACCAATGCGCAGGGCTGGGGCACTGTGCATGTCCTCCCTTGAATTCGTCAAAGGTTACAGGAATCTACTGGAAAAGAAGCATCTCCAGGGTACAGGTTGTCCCTCCAGGCCTGTAGTGGGTCCCCTGTATCTTTCCCATTCATGTCATGCTATCTGCCCAAAGCAAGGTGGGGGCGAGCTGGGGTTGGGTGTGTGTGGCAGAGTGCAGGGGGAGGAAGTTGAGGGTATGGAAGTGAGACTCATGAGGGGTTTGGACCCAGGAGCTGCTGCAGGCCCAGGGAGACTCATCCCCTAGGGGCCACTGTGGAGAAGGATGCCTCATTCCACCTGTCTCTTGTACCCTTGACTCCTGTGACTCCGCCCTTCATTCTCCAAGATGGGTCCCGGCTTCCTTCCCTGGAGGCAGGGACAGGTGGGAGGAGGCTTCAGTTCTGGTACCAGAAATGGGAGGGAAGGAAGCAGTTTAGCGCTGCTGCCCCTCCCTCCCAACTCTGTCCCCAGAGTTGGACGGTGGGGGTGGGGATGGGGTGCTTGGTGCCATTAGGGACCGGCCTCCCAGTGTTTGTCTGGGTCTGTGTGCCAGCCCTGCCACATCCCTGGATTTCAGACCAGGTGGTCCCCTCCCTCTCTCTTCCCTTGCAGCTTCCAGTATGAGCCTCCTGGGCAGTGTTGGGGAGGAACAATGGAGTCAAGCTGGGGTCAGTACTGGCCTGGGGAGTGGGTGGGGTGGTCTTATTGTGCCTCAGGATTACTTCCTTCTCCTCTTGAAACAGAGCCAATGGCCAAGTCAGTTGGTAAGATGTGGACTTTTAGTCTCAGGGCCATAGCCCCCTGTTCGGAGAGAGCCTGTGAACAGGATTCTCTGGAACCAGGTTCACCTTGAAACTTAGCACCTTCTGGGCAGGGTTACAGGCAGCTGTGAACCAGGCACGAGGGAGTGCCCTGGTGGAAAAGGGAAGGGCCTCCCTCCTCAGGCGGTTGGGTGGCCTCTGACAGGGTGAGGTGAGGTGGACAGCAGACTTAAGTCCCAGGTCGCATTTATTTATTTGCCTGTTGGGGTTTAGGGGGCCTCCTGTCATCCACAGCGGCCCAGAGTCAGGCCTGCAGTTGCACAAGCTCACACAAAGTGCTCGGATGGCCTCCCTCCCCGATGGAAGGGTAGGTTTCCAACCTATTTTGAGGAGGCTGGTTGTCAGGACTCCTGGGGTGGAGGTGGCCCTTGGATCTACCTCTCTGAACCTTCCCGGAGGGCATGCAGATGTGAATTAAATAAAGAGGAGTGGGGTCCTCTGCCTCCTGACCCTGGACCTCTGAGTCCTTTGAGACCCAAGGCATATGATTGGACACCTCCCCTCCCACTCTCTCACAATTCAATCTTGTGATGCTTTCCTTGAATGACGATTATATCACTAGATGGAGGAGAGCCTGACATCAGGACCTTCCTTCCCAGCCGGGACCCAGGACAAGGCTCTGGAGATTGGGAGACTCCAAGAACGAGGAGGGGGATAAAAGAGGGGCAGTGGGGTAGAGCAGACACACCAGCCCTCACCCTCAGTGTCCTATCAGTAGAACAGAGTCCGTGGGGAAACGGAACAGGAGTTGGAGCACCCAGGACAGTCTGCCTGCTCACTTCCGGACTGGGAGAAGAAACCTCCACCTGCTTCTTTCAGCAGCAGAACGTCTTACCCTTCCCCAGGAGACCCAGTTCCAGGGCTTTCGCCACAACTGTCCCCATCTCCCCATGGCTCAGGTTCATTCCAAAGACGGCTGAGTCTCTACTCTCAACCCCAGGCCCAGCGCCCAGTGCGGGGAGACCTGGGCAACTCAGGTGGGAGGCTTGTTGCACCAGGATTATGATTCTTGGCTTTGAGTGTAAGAGATCCCAGGTTTAAGTCCCAGTCTGAGCCCAAGTTGTGGGCTTTTGCTTTCCATTACTTTACACGGGGATGATAACAAGTCCCAAGCTGCAGCTGAAGCTGGACTAGGCAAAAGTCTGTGTGGCTCTCTGGCCTAGGGCTGCACTCTCCAGACCAGTAGCCGACAGCCACGTGTAGCTTTGGAGCCCTTGAAATATGGCCAGTCTGATTGAGACGATGCTGTTCTAGGTGTAAAATATGCATGAGATTTTGAAGACTTGGTACAAAAACAGTAAGATATCTTATTATGTCTTGGAATGTCTTGGATATATTGGATTAAGTAAAATATATCATCACAATTAATTTTACTTGTTTCTTTTTACTTCATTTTTTTTAATGTGCTACCAGAAAATGTTAAGCGGCAGGCGTGGTCCATGTCTGTGGCTGCAGGAAAGGACTGAGCTGGGCCTGAGGCTTGGCTCTCCCTGGCGGGGCACAGGTCCTGGGACCACATGCTGACATGGACCCTAACTGTAAAAAACGCTCCCTTCTAGTTCAGGTGCACAGAGCGGGGCATCTCATTTCTCCCGCCCCAGGCTCTGGATGCGAAGTTTAGCCATCTAGGCCTTATTTATTTTCATCATCTGTTAAACGAGAGTGATAACAGCATATGCAGCAAACATTTATGAGTTAGGTTTGAAAAAAATGCTTAACACAGCATCCTGGCACATAGTAGGTGCTCGTGAGTGTTTGGTAAAAATTCTGGCCATTTCAGAGTTAGGCAGTTCTAATGGTTGGGGATGTTGAACAGCGTGGGTCACTCTTGCCGAGCCGCCTGTTTCTTTTCTCGTCTTCGCTGCTGTAAAGAAACACCCGTCCCGAATCATGAAGGTGCAGCTTTCAGTGGCAGCTGACAATCTTTGGCAGGGGAACCACACCAGCACAAGGCTGCCCCAAAGTTCTGTACCTGGATGGGTCCCATAATTCCTGGTTTAGGAGGCCAGTGCCTCCTCTGTTAGGCTACCGGGTGCCAGCTTCCTTTCCAGGAACCCCCACCCTTTCCACACTGGCGGCGCCCAGAGCTGGTGGGTACCTGGAGGCGCAGCGCCCGCGGTGTTGAAGGGGCCCACGTTCACCGCAACGACCGTTCCAGCGTTTTGCTGTGCTCGTTTCTGTGTTTAGGGCTCAGCGCAGGCGAGGAGTACGGGCATCGCCCCACCTCTCTCTGCCGTGCCCTGTCCTGTCCCATCCCTCCTTGTCCTCAACCCAGCTCCGCCTGTCGCCTTGTCCCAGGATGATGCCCTTGGTGCTGGACCCAGGACCACGCCAACGAAGAGACAGGCAGCCGCACTCCTCACACTCCAGCGCTGGGGCTGCGCGCTCAGCGACCCCAGACCTCGAACCATCCCAACCGAACACGCAGAGTGGAGGCCTGTTCGAGATCGAAAGAGAAGTGGACCCGTCTCCACAGCTGCGGCAGCTCTGGTAAGTCAGCCACTCTCCCGAGACTGAAGCCGCGGCTGCGTTCTCTGCGTTTTCTCGCGCTGCAGCATTGGAACATCAGCAACCAAGTCACCTGAGGTCTCCGATCAAAGGCCAGAGAGTTCTTTTAATATGATTCGTGGGTATGATCCCTCTTGGGCTTTCTCAGGCTTTTCAACAACTAATTCTGTTTAGAGATCTTCCAGAGAAAAACTTCTGGGCTCTTCTTTCTATGAGGAGGAGGTAATACTGTACTTGGGTAGGATTCCTTCCCTGTGTTTGGAGGGTTAATTTTGGGGGAGGTGGTTTAAACATAGAAAGGCAGAGTCAGACCTGGAGTGCAGGGCCCTACATGGTTGTGTGGGGGAAGGGGCCTGCTGAGCTGAGGCTCTTATCGCAGGGACTCGCCCCACACCCCACCTTGGGCCTCCTTCTATGGGTCTGTGGCTTTAACTGAGGTCTCCATCTGCTCCGGGTCCCCAGCTTGAACAGATCATACCATCCCATTGCAGGGATCAGACCAAACTGGATCCCACAAAATTAAAGGGCCCAAATGACACCCCAAGATGTGGCCTCTTAGCCTTTTCCAGACAAGTTGTCTTCAGACCCATGGAAGCAATGCTCCTCCTCCCTCCCCTGCACTCTCAGGAGGAAGTCAGGAGCCCCAGTGACAGTGAGGATAGTACAGGGAATAAGAAAAAAAATGTGTTTAAAATTAAACCTGACTCCAATTTCTGGGGCCTTCTTTTTTTTGGTTTTAAATTTTATTTATTTATTTTTAAAGAGAGGGGAAGAGAAGGAGAAAGAGAGGGAGAGAAACATCAATGTGTGGTTGCCTCTCGCATGCCCCCCTGCTGGGGACCTGGCCCAAAACCCAAACATGTGCCCTGACTGGGAATGAAACCTACAAACCTTTGGTTCACAGGCTGGCCCTCTATCCACTGAGTCACACCAGCCAGGGTCAATTTCTGGGGCTTTCTGTCCTCCCTTCCCAAATGCAGGCAGTCCCACTCCTCTGTGCTCACCTCCCCTGCTCCAGCCTGGCAGTACTTCTTCCCAATGACCCCTTCCATCACCTAGGAAACCCTGTCCCTGATCACAGCTCGACTGTCCCTGAAGTCCCCTGGGCAGGTATAATACTCACTGTAACCCCAGCTCAAGGCCTGTGTCAGCCAGTAATTTACAGAAGAATGGATGGCTACAGGCCCCACAGAACCAGAGGGGCAAAACCACTTTCTTCAAAGAAAGGAAGAGGTGGGTAGAGAGACTGGCCTTGATGAATATGCTAATCTAGGGATACTCTATAGGCTCTGGGAGTGAGAAGCCCTGGATTCAAATACCTGGCAAGCCCTTGCCTTGCACAAAGAATATTTTTATAATATGGTTTCATTCCTGAACCTCAGTCTCTGGAGAACTCTGTGCTCCCTTGAGAAACCTTGCACTGGGAAATTTTCATGGCCAATTAGCTTGTGGTGTGGGGTCTGGAGCCTCGCCTTCGGTGTGAAAGACCCAGGACACAAATCCTGGGCAGTTCCTTCAGAGGTGGGGGAGGGTTACAGGACCAGGCTCCTCAATCCCCATCTGGACTCCATAAATCTGGACCTATAATACTTGGGCTCTCAAGGGCCTCAGTTTACTCATCTGTATAGTGAGGATATTAGCACCTCATGCCTCAAAGATTTATTTGGGATATTAACACTTATTTTTTTTTTTTTTGCAAAGCATTTAGAACAGTGCCTTAAGACTGCAACATAAACTTTCTGAGTTTCCAGCCTGTTCATCCATCCCAGCCCCACTCTTACAGCTGGTCCAGTGGAAGCCGGGTTTTCTCTCTGAGGCCCCTTTCAATTCCCTGAGCATCTCCCACCTCCCCACCTCACACTCCTCCTGACCCCTTTGGGCAGGAAACTGAACAGTCTCTTGTCCCAAATCATCAGTTCCTGGCTCTGTGCCACTCCTTCCGCAAAAGCTGGATCCTGAGGGCCCGCTCCCACTAGGTAACTCAGATGGATTTGAGTCTGAGTTCAGCAAAATATTTCAAGGGGAGAAGGAATCCACTTGCTTTCTGTTACCCTGTGGAAGCTGTCCCAGGTTCCCCCATGCCTGGAGTGGCCTTAAGCTGACGCACCCACTTCCTGTGGCTTCAGGGTGTTTCCAGAACCCAGGGACTCTGGGCAAGGACAATGACGAGGACCCAACTTGGCACCCAGCACCACTGCGGGTCTCAGGCTACGTGTGACCTTTGTGGTCTGGGTTGAAAGGAATGTGTATGACTGAAAATATTGTCCACAGTCTGGTTTTGACTCTGACATCACACTGATCTGAGACCCGGCTTTAACTGAAAGATGCAATAAGGTGTAGCTGTGTGGGTTCCCCACCAGCTCATTCAGGGGAGTATGAGACTTGTAATCTCAGGGCCATGGGTTTGAGCCCCAGTGTGGGCATTTTTTTAAAAAAAATTCACCAGTTGTGGGCTGTGATAGCATTTGGGTTCCTGGTTCCTCATAGGTGGTTTTCATGCTTGTGGGTTGTTTTTCTGCTCTGGATTTTCCACCTTGGCCTAAAAAGCTCCCTACTGGGGCACAATGAGAGTTAAAATAAAATCAAGTTATAATAAAGAGTTATAATAAAAGCATAGGCCCACTCACCCCAGGAAGCTGTGCTGGGCTCTGACCTTCTGAGATGTCTGCCCCTTGAACCAGGATCTGCCTTCTGGATATTTCTGGAGGGCCAAGAGAGTAGCAGTTCAGCCACCCAGTCCCAGGGCAAAGCAAAGACCAATGAGCCCTTTAAAGCCAACCAGAGGGCTTTCTTGCTCCTCGTTAGCAAAGGCCCTGGGAAGGAGTCCCACAAGGGTTTAACTCCACAGGGAGTTAAAAGACTAGAAAGGCTGAAAACTGGACTCTTCCAGGACTTGACTCTCTGCACACTAAGCAAAATAATCCCTTGGACTGATGCAAACTCCTTTTGCTGCTAACCTCTTGCTCAGCAACACTGTCCAGACTCATTTCCGTGGTCTCCATGAGGTAATTTTGGGGAAGTCTGATTCAGATATCTGATCAGGTAGATGGGTACAGGGACACTAATGTTTAGCAGTTTGGGAATTCCAGTGTCTGTTTTGTCCCTCCCTCTCCACTAAGAACTAGAGGCCTCAGGCCCAGGAGGGTGGATGCCCACTGGAGACAGAGGATTGGCCCTGGTGTGGGAGCAGCCTGACTGTGGGCCTGGCTGCAACCCTCAGACTCTCCTTTCCCCACCTGCAACCCAGGGGGAGGCCCCCACCCTGGCAGGAGGCATAAGAGGGTGGTTTCAGGGGGACTTCTGAGAGTTGCAGCAGCTCAGCTGCTCACCTGAGGAGGGAGCAGGTGGCTGTGAACCCACTGTGTGCATCCTAACAACCAAGCCGTCAAGCTGATCGTCAAGCCGATCGCTGTAAGTTTTCCAGCGTCAGCTGCAGGAGAAGGAGAAAGAAAAAAGAAGGGGGCGGAGCAAAGCAAGTGTGGCTTGTTGGTCTAGCGCAGCGATTTCCCACCTTTTCCATCTCACGGCATACGTAAACTAGTGACTAGAATTCTGCAGCATGCCCAAACATATTTTTTCTATTGACATGATAAAAAGTAGGTATACTTTTTGTTCATTCACACTGAACAACTTTTGTGTTGGCTGTTGTCATTTTTTAAAAATGTGACAATCTAAGGGAACCAAGGTCAATGCCCCTGACTCAATAGGCGTTTCATGTTTTAAAAGTTCTTGTGGCACATCGGCGTGCCTGCTGTGGCACACCGGTTGAAAGTCCCTGGTCTAGGGGGTCTGGTTCGCTTTGGGCGCAAGAGGTCCAGGTTCAGATCCCGAATGAGCCCCTCTTTCCCCCTCTGTGTCTTCAGCGGAAGACGGGAGACGGTAGGCACAAGCGGGTGGGGGACCTAGCCACGCAGACAGCATTCCTTCCGCGGGGACCCCCAGCTAGCGGCCGACCGCGGTGAGAGGAGACGGTCCCGGGGGGAAAGGAGGTTGTTCTGAGTGAGGGGAAGTGCTTCGTGGATTGCTCTAGGCGTACAGATCTCTCAGAGGTAGAAATGACCGCCGCTCAAGTCCCGCGTTAAATCCTACAAGTTGCGTTTTAGTTGGGGGTCGGGCTACCAGCCGCAGAGCTTCCGTGGTCCCTACCGCGCGCACTCAGGCGAAAGGCCATTCTGGGTGGGAGAGGGAGGAAAGTCAGCAGCGTGGATCCGGAGGGGTGGTGGGACTTCGCGCTCCATGTGGGGACCGGAGGCCTCCTCGCCCTGGTGAGCCGGGGAGGGCACCAGTGACCCGCCTTGGCGCGGGGTGTTGGTGGCCCGTCCCACCTCCCTCCAGGAGCCCCTCCCGGTGTCAGACCATCGCAGGGCACCGGAGGCCAGGACCATTGCTGACCGGCTGGTTTGGTCCGTTGAACAAAGCGATCCTCGGCGTCAGCCTCCAGCCTCTGGGACTGGAGGGCCCACACCAGCACCTCGTTTTCTTGGTTTGGATCTTGTCTGGGGCGGGAGCGGGACGCGGGGCCTGCATAAGCTGGCGCCGGGTGGGGGGCGGAGAGCAGGGCCGGCGGTGGCTGTTTTCTGCATGCGCTCCGCAGGCTTGTGGACAGCACCCACGGGGTGCCACACGGTGGAGGTGCGGCGTTTTTCAAAGCGAGGGCCCCAAGTGATCGGGGCTCCAGGCCCTCCACGCACCTTTGCCGCGCTGGAGCGTCCCCCTGCCCCGCGCGAACCAGCGTGCTGAGTAGGCCAAGGGCGGCGGAGGGACTCGCGGGCTTCGCGGCCAGAGGACCTCTGTTGTCCCAGCGCAGAGCAGAGCTGGCAGCCGGCGGAGGAATGCGGGTCGGCGCTGGACGTGTGGGGCGCGCGGGGGCTGTTCCCTGCTTTGCGGGCCCTGGGAACGCCGGGCTGCCTTCCGGGCGAGCCTGAAATCCGAGCCTCCCCCCGGCGCAGATCCACCATCTCTGCGGGTCCTGCTCCAGACGCCACACCAGCCACAAAGAGCCACCGGGTGGTCGAGGGGTGCGAGGGATCCCGGACGGCCCTCTTTAACTCTCCAGACGGCGATCAGAGATCTGGGGTCGGTCCTGAGATCTCAGTGCAGGATCGCGAAGCTTGGCTCCCTGGGAGGTAATTTATGTAAGTCTGACTAAGTGCCTCTCGCTACCCTTAATTAAAAAAATAAAATAAAATTTCCGAAGCGCGAGACCTTGCCTCCCGACCTTCTGTTTAGTCCGAGTCGGGTGTTCGTTCTCGTGTGCATCAGGAACCCATTCTTCTCTAGTCAGACGCTGGACACCTTTTAAACGTCCAGCCTGGGGCTTGCCGCACAGTCCCGAGTTCAAGAAGCCAGGGCCTCGGCGAAAGAGACTGGGAGTCTGGGGAGGAGAAACGGGCGATGGGCTCCTTTGGCAGCAGGCCTCTGAGGCAGCCTCCCTCCGCCCCCAGCGCGTCACCCCTCACCCCTCATCTAGGCGTGGCCTCGTGGTGCTCCCGGGTTTCCCTGCTTGAGGTCGGGAAGGATCCCGGGAGCTCCTGCGCAGGGCACTGAGGCCCTGAGCCCCAGCACCCACCAGGAGCCCGGTCCCCTCTGTTCTGGGGCTCCGACTGTGCGTGGGTGGGAGGAGCCCAGACACGAACACCTGGTGAACGCCTGATCCCACTATCATGGAACAGTTAGAAAATCCAAGCATTTGAACAATAGTAGCCGACGTGTTGTTTTTCCAAGGCTACACGATCCCATGTGGTTACAGCCCCACTTCATGACCCACTAGTAAATAGCTTCAAGCAATGGATTCACGAGACCACACACTTTGCCACAATATCTTCTACCTGTGACTAAGTTTAACAGACCACATCCAAGAGCTCTACAGGGGTGAATACTCTGCAGAACCCTAAGCAGGGATGCCTCCTGGCGTCAAATCTTACAAAACACTGCCTCATTGGGAAGGCATCTTACCCCCCAGTACCTGGGGGTGGGAGGAGGGTGGGCCTCAGGGGAGAGGGATTAACTCCTCCAGCCTTTCCTGTTTGGCTCAGGGAAAGTCCTCCATGAAGTCCCAAGTGCTTGCCGGCTGATTCCTTTAGCATGTGATGGAAAAAAGAGTGCCAAGCGGTAGCAAGAGCATCTGCCTCCGGCAGGACCAGGGGCGGGGCAGGGGGCTACACTGGAGAGGACCATAATATTGGACTAATACTGTTGGCAGGGTCTTCCCTTTGTCACAGGTGTGCACAGGTAACCAGGTTCTTAGTGATCGAGGACAAAGAATTGAACCGAATACACAAAGTTTATAGCATAAAGAAAGAGGGAAGATTTATTAAGTGATAGTACACTCCACAGGACTCGGGAGTGGGCCAACTCTGAGCAGAGAAAGGGCCACGTGGGCTGGGGGGATTCTATTCTTATACGGGCAGAAGCCCCCTTGCTAGCCTTTGGCGGGCTTTTCCTGCGCAGGTACCAGGAGTTGGATTTCAAAGCTACTGCGCATGTGTGGTTTCCCATGATTTTCTTGATTGGCTACTGGAGAAGGGAGTCCCACAATGTTATTTCATTATAATGATATTATAATGAATCAGGGGTAGCGCGCAGGCACATTCTATGATTCAGAGTTATCCCAGAAAACAGGAACAACCCGTCTTAGGGGGTCTTTGTCATGTATAGATGTTTTCTACCTCAGCCCTGCGGGGGCCTCTGGAGCTTCCTTCCTGATTATCTCCTGCCTCACCTTTGTTTGGGATGGTGAGTTTGAGAGTGTGCCATGAACCAAAGATTATGAATACTCCAATTCTGTGTACCAGACAGCCAATTGAGGTGGGGGTGGGGGGCTCAAAATGATTCGGTTTAAACTGACCCATGACTGATAAGTTCTTGAGCCTCTTCCTGGTATAAACACTTTTCTGTGGTGAAATACACTTTTGTTCTAGATCTCAAAAAATTCCCCACATGAAAAATGTTTACAAGGAAAATGAGCAACTCACAATAAAAAACAAGGCACTCCAGTGCAAACAAAACACCATAAAAGAACCAAGGAAGGCAATGGAAATAAAATTGCAAAGATTTCAGATGCCAAGATTGCCAGACATAGACTACAATACAACTATCTTTATTATCCATAAAAACATGAAAGACAATAATGAAAAGATATCTCTGAGAATAGAAACTATGTAAAATGCTCTAAAATAAAAAATAATCATCTTCTAAAAAGAAAAACACACAAAAAGTAAAACAAAACTCAAAAGATGTGTGTAACCATCAATTAAAAAGTAGAGAGAAATAGTAAACTAAAAATAAGTCAAAATAAATGCAAAAATAAAGAAAAACCTAAAATATCCCAATATGATTGCAAATTAAACAGCACACTTCTAAAATTTCCGTGGGTTGAGAAAGAAATTGCAATGGGATTTAGAAAGCACTTTGAACAATGCGGTACCACGGTCCACAGAAGATGCTCTTAAGTAGTCCTATCTTCTTATGGCTTGCTTGATCTATTTTGCTTTTGTATATTTAATTAAAACCATCTCAAATGTTAAAAAAGAAAACACTGTGAAAATGATGATAAAATACTACATACTGAAAACTGTCGGACAGAGCTGAAGCAGCAGTGAGGGGAAACTGACAGCTTCAAATGTGCATAATAGAAATGTTGAAAACTGATGACAGAAGGTTAGAAAAAGGATAGCAATAATAAATATGAAGAAGTTAGAACAAGGGGAAAATAATGAGAAAAGATTAAATTTGTGAAGTAGAAAAAAAGCATACAATAGAGATTAGTGACAAATCCTGAAGACAGATATTTTTTTAAAGATTTTATTTTTATTTTAGAGAGGGAAGGGAGGGAGGGAGAGAGAGAGAGAGAGAGAGAGAGAGAGAGAGAGAGAGAGACATCAGTGTGCGGTTGCTGGGGGCCATGGCCTGCAACCCAGGCATGTGCCTTGACTGGGAATTGAACCCTCGATGCCTTCGTTCAAAGACAGATCTTAGAGAAACATAATGTTATCGATAAAACTGTGAGAGCTGTCTGGGCGGTACCGCTCAGTTGTTTGGGTGATGTCCTGCAAACTGGAAGGTCACGGATTTGATTCCCAATTCTTGGTTCAGGGTGCATGCCTGAATTGTGGGTTGAACCCCCAAACAGCTAAACATGAAGATCATAAAAAAGAATTTAAAAATCACAATCTCATGAAAATAGATGTAAACTTTTAAACAAAATACTAAGAAACCATAAGAAAATTTAAAGATTTTATTTATTTATTTTTAGAGAGAGGGGAAGGGAGGGAGAAAGAGAGGGAGACATCAGTATCCAAGAAAAATACCCATTGGTTGCCTTGCACACTCACCCTCCTGGGGACCTGGCCTGCAACCCAGGCTTGTGTCCTGACCAGGAATCCAACCCACAACCTTTCAGTTCGCAGGCTTGCGTTCAATCCACTGAACCACACTAGACAAGGCCAAAAACCAAAACTTACACAGAAAAAGAACAATATACCACGACCAAGTTGAGTTTATCCTGGAAAATATAGAGTTGATTTGATATTAGATAATTTAGTAATGTATTCAGTAAGTTCAAGGGAATGTATTTGCTATAATCCAACTTTCACTCATGATTTTAAAATTTCTTAGTAAACTAGACCCCGGCTGTCGTAGCTCAGTGGATTGAGCGCGGGCTGCGAACCAAAGTGTCGCAGGTTCGATTCCCAGTCAGGGTACATGCCTGGGTTGCAGGCCATGACCCCTAGCAACCGCACATTGATGTTTCTCTCTCTCTCTCTTTCTCCCTCCCTTCCCTCTCTAAAAATAAATAATAAAAATAAAATCTTTAAAAAAAATTCTCAGTAAACTAGAAAAGCAGGTAATATTCATAAATTGCCAAAATCATCTACAAAATACTATAGCAAGTTTCATACTTGATGAAACCTTGAAGACATTCTCTTGAGGTTGGAAACGCAGCGAGGATGCTGACACTCTCTTTTTACTGAACATTTTACAGGAGAAACTGGGTCACTCAAATACTGTTGGTGGGAATATAAAATGGTACAGACACTTGGGTGTTTATCCCAGAAAAATGAAGATTTATGACTTATTCTCACACACACACACACACACACACAGAACTGTACACGAATGCTTATAGCTGTAATATTGTAACAGTTAAAAAAAAACCCTGGAAATAATCTAGACGTTCTTCAAGGGATCAGTTGTGTAACTGTGATATATTTTAGCCTAAGTTTTCACTTGCAGATCCCTTCTTCCTTCCTCTTGCTTCTCGGAGCTGCTCGGGTTGCTCCTCCCAGTGCCTGATGCCAGCTCCATGGTGGTGGGCACGGGACCAGGCCAGTTTCTCAGCTGGAGGCCACTGGGTGGTGAGTGAAGTCTTGGACTTGGGGCACCCTTGTTGAAGTGGGGGAAGCTGTAGCTGTTGACCTGCCCTGTGTACCTAGATCCAATTCATTACCTAACCTAGTTCCCACCACCTTCAAGCACTTGGAAACATTTAGATACGACAATACATCCCTAGGGACTTTTGGCTAGCCCAGTTGGTAGAGCATGTGACTGTTAATCTCAGGGTCGTGGGCTCAAGTCTCACTTTAGGTGGTTCTTTTTCTTGGCTTTGACCTTGAAGTCCAGAGAAGCTCCGCCAGGGCGTTTAGTGAGGATCGATAGGGGTGCAGCCTTTTCAAGACCTCGCAGGGACTGAAGTTCAAAAGACACCCAGCGCTGCCCTGTGGGACCAGAGCTCCTGCTGGTATTGCCCCACTGAGTTCCCAGAGCCCTTGTGGTTGACCCAAGGGCATGGGGATGCATAGATCACTAACCCCACCGGCTGTCCTTTCTAGCTAGGGGTGGGGGCAAGGGTTCATTGTTGCCAGCACTGGAGTCCTCAGATTGGGCCGGGGAGGGGGGGTGGTGTGGGGGAGGGGGGAGGCGTGCAAGGGCCCATGGGCCCCAGAACAGAACCCTTTCCGGTGGGTGTGAAATCGGAGTCTTCCTGCCACTGGCCCCGCCCATCCCATCCCTAGGGAGCCATGTAATTATAAAGCAGAACCTTGGGTAGCTTGGTGGTCTGGGATAAGTGTCTTGCTTAGGGCGTAAAAGGTCCTAGGTTCAAATTCTGGAAGTCCCCCTTTTAAAACAAAATCCTTCCTCTTAGAGATCTGGGAACTGCCCAGGGGCCTCAGTAATTTAGCATCAAACCCAACGCTGCAAGGAGGAATGAAAAGAAAATCTTTAAAAATATCAAAATGGTTCCTAATGCTTATATACTTTAATTGGAGCCCTGGGGGTCCTGAGGCTGTGGACACCACAGGACAGGGCACTCTGTCCCCAGCTATGGCCAGTTTAAGGCCCGAAGGGGAGAAAATCTGTAAGGGGAAACACTCTCCCCCAGTCACACACCTTTGAGGGCTCAAGGCCATCAATTATATACTTCAGAGAGACTCACAGCCCCCTGCTACGTGTCCAGTCATTTACATGCCATGATTACCCAGGTGGGATATCTTCCCCCTTTCTTCTTCCTCCTCCCCTTTCCATTTTCTTGCAATCCCTAACCTAGATGCTCCCAGGTCTGCCCTGGTCCCACTGCCCCAGACAGGGAAAAGTTTCCCAGAGCAAGGGCAGGGACCTCGTCCTGGGATCTATGCCATTGGAACAGGGGTCCTGTGTCCCCTCTGAATGTCCAGTTGTGAGAGGCCCCTTTTTGGTTGGCTGACTTTGGTCCTTAAGGAGTTTCAGTCACGGAGAGCTGCTTTCCACAGAAGGAGAAAGTTTCCTGCTTTCCAGGCATCCATGGGCCACAGTCACAGCCCAGGACGAATCTTCTCTTTGTTTTAGAGACCACTGCAGATCCTGAGGCTGACTGTCAACTTATGTTTCCTTGAAGGAACCATCCCTGTCCTAATGTTATTTTGTTAAACTTGTATTTATTTGTTTGCACCTTAACAAGCAGTTATTGATGGAGTCCCACTGATCTACCCAAGAAGAATGGCAATCTTCACGGTCATGAGAAGTCCCAGGCTTAATTCACTTTTCTGGACCTGGCCAGAGATTATTGGTCTGAGGGAGAGGAACTCTCACTGGGTTTTCAGGCTAAGTCTGCGTGAACAGGAGGTTGTAGTGCATGGACTCAGCCCTCAGTGCAGGAAGGATGTTTGGGGGAATCACAGGTCCAGCACTTCACAGGAATCCCGTAGCCACTAGGGCCCCATTAGAGACAAGCAGAGAGTAACTGTCCCTTCTTCTTGGGCAATTTTGGACCCAACATTGATAATAAAAAGCCTGTCATCAGAATTATGTAATTGCTTTTTCAGGACTTGACAACTTTGGAAATGATGCAAGGATAATTATTAGCAGCAACCCTTCTGTTAGAGAAAACTCACGATCCTGTATTTTATCCTCCACCTGAGCGGGGATGGTGTCCTAGCTGGAAAATATACACAATGCTCTATAGGGATTGAGAGAATAACCTTTGGGTTCTCACAGATCTGTACACAATTCCCCAATCTACCACTGAGAATTGGGTGACCTTGAGAAAGCTACCAACCTTCACAGAATCACAAAGTTTCACCATCTGTAAAGTGGAGAAATAATATTCACCTTGTAGAGTTGTGCAGATTAAATAAGGTAATTTGTGTTGAAAACCTTGTGATCCCTAACCTCATTAATGCACTGGGCTAGGACCATGTCCATTGCATGGAAGCTAAAGGTATTAAATGATATTTACATCCTTTATTCTCTGCTGAATCATCTGTGGTCTGAATAAATATCACTTGTTAACCATATGTTTACTGCAGTGCCATTTACAGTAGCCAAGATTCGGAAGCCAAGTGTAAATGAGTGGATAAAACAGGTATGGTACATGTACATAATGGATATTACTTGGACTTGAAAAAAGAGGAAAGAAGGAAATTTTACCCCTTGAGAAAGCATGGATGGACTTGGAGAACATTATGCTAAGTGAAATAAGGCAGTCAGAGAAAGACAAGTACCATATGATTTTACTTATATGTGGAATCTAATGAACAAAATGAACTAACAAGTAAAATAGAGACAGATTCATAAATAAAGAGCAGGCTGACAACTGTGGGAGGCTTGAGGGGGTTGAGGGCTAAAAAAGAAAAGAGAAAGAACTGATCATGGACATGGACAACAGTATGGTGATTGCCCGGGTGGAGGGTGGGTGGTGGGTAGGTGGAGGAGGGTATGGGGGGATAAATGGTGATGGACAGAACTTGACTTTGGGTGGTGAACACACAATATAGTGTACAGATGATATGTTGTAGGACTCTGCACCTGAAACCTGTATAATTTTGTTAACCAGTGTTACCCCAGTAAGTTAAAAAAATAACCCAACATATGACAACAACCAAGTCCTCTAGGCCTTGAAAAAATATCATTTGGTAACACTGTCACATGTTTATATGCCAACAGTGATTTTTAAAATACTTTTTGAAATTGTTGTTCAGGTACAGTTGTCTCCATTCCTCCCACCCCCTCGCCCCCCACCCTTCCCCGCCCCATCCATCCCTGCCTCCCACCCTCAACCCTATCTCCTTTGGCTTTGTCCATGTGTCCTTTATGCATGTTCCTTGACGACCCTTCCCCTATTTTCTCCCTTTATCCCTCTACCCCCGCCCCTGTAGTCACTGTCAGTTTGTTCTTTATTTCAATGTCTCTGGTTATATTTTACTTCCTTGTTTGTTTTGTTGATTAGTTTCCATTTATAGGTGAGACCATATGGTATTTGTCTTTCACTGCCTGGCTTATTTCACTTAGCATAATGCTCTCTAGTTCCATCCATGATGTAGCAAAGGGTAGGAGCTCCTTCTTTCTTTCTGCTACATAGTATTCCATTGTGTAAATGTGCCAGTTTTTTCATCCACTCATTTACTGATGGGCACTTAGGTTGCTTCCAGCACTTGGCCAATGTAAATTGTGCTGCTATGAACTTTGTGATGCATAGATTCTGTTGAATTGGTGTTTCAGGATTCTTAGGGTATAATCCCAGCAGTGGAATTGCTGGGTCAAAAGGCAGTTACATTTTTAGTTTCCTGAGGAAATTCCATACTTCAATAGTTATTTTTGTAAGAACCCAATTGACAAATGTTTTTTTTTAACCAGTGAGTATTTATTAAAAGCCAGGTATATCAGGCACAATTCTTGTCCAGTTGGCTAAATAATACAAATGATGTAACCAATTTAGTTATTAGCTTATCTAATTATGCAAAATACATTTCATAGGAATAATTATAAAATGTGCCTTGGCTGATGTGGCTCAGTGGATTGAGTGCTGGCCTGCAAAATGAAAGGTGACAGGTTCAGTTCCCAGTCAGGGCACATGCCTGGGTTGCGGGACACGTCCCCAGTCGGGGGTGTGCAAGAGGCAACTTATTGATGTATCTCTTACACATTGATTTTTCTCTCTCTGTCTTTCTTCCTCCCTTCCCCTCTTTCTGAAAGTAAATAAATAAAATCTTTTAAAAATTACAAAGTGTGTTGCAGATAAAAACAGAATATCTTTTATATTACAGAACTTATGGTACCTAAATAATTATTAATAAAAACCAGGCAACCCATATGGCAAACAGAAGTTAGGAACCACCAGTTATTTCTTTATTTTAGTCAGCAAAAGATAAAGAGCATGCTATTATGCTGCAATGGGTTTCAACATTTAATACAGGCATCCTTTTTCAAAACTTGCATAATCCACCTATAATCTTTAACAATTCAGTGTTGTTCATCCTGTATCAAATCACATTATACTTTTGGTTTAAAGATTACTTTTGTTTTCAGACTAAATTTATTTAGTGATTCAGTCCCGTGTCTCACAGATTCTTGACTTGGGGTGGGTGACAATCAGCTCAGCTGAGTATTAGTTAGAGGAGCAAAACAAAACAGAACACAGTGAATGGGATGATTTATCTGCTTTGCCCAATATTCTTACCAATATTCAATTGAGAAGTTAAGATACACAGATGATTTAAACCAGAACATAATAGTAGAAGAGGGGAAAAAAAAAGAGAGACAAAATGCTGGTGTTATTTCTTTGAAGCAAGCCTGTCCATTAGGGCTCTTTATTACCTTTGGAGAGTTATGGCTGATTCTTTAAAGGACCTTATCAGGTTTGTTGGTGCATGATATATGCCTTTGTCTGAGGGCTGGAGTGTAAGGGAGGGTGGGAAGGACTAAAAGGCATGTTGTGGAGGGTGTTTGCTGACACACTCATAATGACCACTGAACCACAGTCACCCAAGGGAATGTTCACCAGGTTCTTCCTGAGACCACCCGAGATGGTCTCTTTTCTTCAGGCAGCAGCGCTGAAAACTTCCTCAGAGAGTCACGGTCAACTTTTATTGCACAGGAACCAAAATTATCCCCCTCCCGCTTTCCTGAGCTGGAGACCACCAAGCGCACACATGGCTGTGGATGCCTTGCTGCTTGTTCCTCCGGCCAGCAGGGAGCGCTCCATCAGAATGCCGCCTCTGGCAGCACCTTCAAACGGAAGAGTGAGGTTTCATGTTGGTCCAACCAATCAGTTGGGTCAGTCACCGTTCTCAAACAAGTTTTGTAAGTTGTTCTGTATCTTTTCTAATTTCATTATGTTAGCTGTAAACTTTCAGTAGAGGACCTCCACATTTAATTGTTCCTGTGACGCCACGCTGCATGGTGCTGCCTGTTCTGCATGATGGATGTCCACAATGGAGATTAGTGACCTTAGCTGCTCTGCCAGAGCATTAATTCTGTATCTCATGTAGAAGTTCGAGATGACTAATGCACAGATGACATTTGTGTAGAATATAAGAATATGGCTAAGAGTCAGACATTTCTGAGACTGTGTAAGATCCCAGTGGTTTCTGACTGGCCATGTGCAGGGAGACTCTTGGCTTTTCCGTCAGGTGTTCTGTTCACATAGCCCTCTGCCCTAGTTGGTTTTGCTTTTCCTTTGGAGACATTCAGAACTGTCTGGGATTTTGTCACATGGAAATCTCTAGAGTTCTTGGATTTGGGAGTCTGAGAACCAGAACTATCTTGCCTACTTTGTTGAGCCACTCCATCCAGACCTAAGAACTCATGGACGAAATCCAAAGGCAGAGATGAAGGGTGGACTTCCCAGAACTGGAAACTATTTTCAAGAGAAGATTGATAGGGACAGTTACCAACACGTATTTTCTAGGTGTCCACATACAGATTTTAATAGTTTATAAGATGAATCTCTGGAGAATAAAGAAACAAATATGTACCTGTCTGTGAATGTCGCTATAATCAGGACATTTGACACCAGAAGGGCAGGTTTGCTTTTTAAAAAATTCTTACCTGAAGATATGTTTACTGATTTTAGAGAGAGAAGAAGGGGCAGAGAGAGAGAAGGGAGCATCAATTGGTTGCCTCCTTTACGTGCCCTGACTTGGGATCAAACTGCTACCCAGGTATGTGCCCTGACTGGGAATTGAACCCAGAACCTTTTGGTGTACGTTGATGCTTCAACCAGCTGAACCACTGGCCAGGACTGATCCCCTCCCCTCCCCTCCCCTCCCCTCCCCTCCCCTCCCCTCCCCTCCCCCTCCCTTCCCTTCCCTTCCTGTCTTGTCTTTCATTTTCTTTTCTTTCCCATGCTCAGCCTTCTATTAGAGACTCTGCCTCCCCTGAGACAAGCTCCACCCTCCAGCACCTTTTGGAGCACACTCCCAGTGGTGTGGGGGCAGGGCCAAGGGGAGGGGTCTGTCATCCTGCCCTCCGAGAAGGGACTGTGGTGAGGTTTGTGTGTTTGTGGCAATGACTGGGAAAGGGCTTTCATTCCCTGCATGGGGTTCGTATGAAGTGGTGTCCCAGGGCAGTACAAGGGGCTCTTCCAGTGGGGACAGCCCATTCCAGGCAGGCAACAGCTGAGGCCTGGGCTCTCCTGTGGGGCCTTTCCTTCGACCTGCAGGCCTAGCCCTCTGGCCCAGCTCCCTAGATGATCCTTTCTTGGAGGATCATAATGGGCACACCTGCTTCACGTTGGCTACGTGACACATGCCTGGGACTGCTCTCTTTTGGCCCCTTTCCTCCACTGGGAGCCAAGCCCCTAACCCCTCAGAAGGAGGCTCCCCTGAGGGAGTCCCATGGGCATGGAGCAGGTGCAGACTGCATGTGGGGGGAGCAGGTGACTGGGATAGGGGCCTGGGCATGGGGCTGGGGAGCCTAGTTATCTTTGACCTTGGCACCATGTTTGAGGATGCTGGTGAACTCCACATTTGACACTGCCCTTCCTGTCAATGGGTGCTTCAACGTACATCTCATCCACTACCTCATCTTTGAAGTGGTCACCCATGGTGGTGAGCAGTTCTGGAAGGTGGTCCTTGTGGATAAAACCTGAGGCCTCCTTGTCTAAGCAAGTGAAGGCATTGGGGGATCACATCTTTAGGGTCTTTGCCATTCAGCTTCCCCCCAAACATGGTCAGGATCATGGTGAAGCTGATGGGCTCAGGGGCCTCACTCATCATGACCTCCAAGTACTCCTCTGTGGGGTTCTTCCCCAGCAAGGCCAGTATGTCATGCAAGTCTTCCTTGTCAATGAAGCCGTCTCTGCTCTGGTCCATCATGTTGAAGACCTCCTTAAACTCCTGGATCTGGGGCTGGTCAAACATTGCAAAGACCTTGAATGTCGCCCACGGTGGCCACTTTTTGGTAGTCTTGGCCTTAGCCCACTTACTAACATCTTGGCTTCAGGTGGGTGGGGCTTCTCTGGGGTGGAGAAGGCACTCTCTTCGTGTGTGGACCTGGTGTGGAGCTGGATGCAGAACCCTGTGCGGTGTCCAGTTGGGGCTGGGCTGAGCCTGATTTTCTTTATTAGGGTTGTAGAGAAAGCTGGAATAGAGATCTTAGTATCTTTTCCAAAGACCTTGAAACAAAAACAAATCCAGTGTTCTGATGTAAAGAGTTTCCCTTCATATAATAATTCTTACTACAGAGCGCAGGTAAAACCTCAGTTATCCTTAGTTGGGACATCAAGAAACAACTTGTGAAAGTGCTATTTGCCTTGTACTGGCTGGAAGATGAACATTTTTTTCTTTTCAGTCTTAGAGTCATTTTTGCTTTCTGTTTTAAAGTTGTTCTTATACCATCACAACTGGATTTTGACCTCAGGCAGATGATTCTCTTCTGGCCTGGGGACTGGGCCTTGCTGGATGGGGTGGGAGACTGGGCTGTTGGTGACCTGCAGTCTTTCTTTTTCTCCTCCGCACCATTCTCAGCCTCTGAGTGGGCTGTGCCCACTTTGCTCTCTCTCTTCCCGAGCACTCTGGCAGGCTATGTGTGTTCCACATCTTGCTGTAGCTCAGTCATCAGGGCTGCGTCTGCAGGGCACCTTCAGGTCTCTGCACATCTGCAGTCTGCTGCTGCTGCCAATCTAGATACGTTAGAGAGGAAGTGATTGGTCAGAGCAAGTGTGGAGGAGCCATGAAGGAGGGAAGGAGAGGGGGCAAGTCTTTTATTCAATATTATAATTTGGAGGTAAATGGGTTAAACATAGGAACCATTGCTGAGTCCATTTATAAACTGGTAGAACATAGATGCGCATGAGGAACAGAAAATTTGTGAATCTAATGTGTATAATTCTCTAGGTGTTCTGAAGACAAAATCTGGCTTTAAGGTGTCCAAACTGATTTTGATATTATGCATTGTAATATTTAGTTTTCTGAGTTGTTAACATTTAAGAGTTAATAAAAACCATACAACTGAGCCAGAAGTGGCAACTGAATTGTAATTTCCATCCTCTGAGAACCAGAACATTCCTCTAACTAATCTTTCACTTTGGGTTAATTCATAAATAATAATTTCCTTGCCTGACTACAGCATTTTTTAAAAAAGATTTTATTTATTTATTTATTTTTAGAAAGAGGAAGGGAGGGAGAAAGAGAGGAAGAGAAACATCATGTGTGGTTGCCTCTCTAACACCCCCTATTGGGGACCTGGCCCACAACCCAGGCATGTGCCCTGACTGGGAATCAGTCTGGGAATCAAACTGGGACCATATGGTTTGCCAGCCGGTACTCAGTCCACTGAGCCCTACCAGCCAGGGCCTGACTACAGTATCTTAGTCTTCCTCTTCCTCTTCCCCTTCTGGTACTCCTATAATTAGGATGTTGGAACATTTCAAGATGTCCTGGAGGTTCCTAAGCTTCTCCTCATTTTTTTGAATTCTTATTTCTCCATTCTTTTCTGTTTGATTGTTTCTTTCTTCCTTCTGGTCCACTCTATTAAGTCCCAGTTTCCTTCCCAACACTGTTGATTCCCTGTGCATTTTCCTTAATTTCTCTTATCATAGCATCTAATTTGCAACCAAATTCAACCAATTCTGTGAGCATCCTGATCACCAGTGCTTTGAACTGTGCATCTGATAGGTTGGCTATCTCTTGGTTGCTTAAAAGTGTTGGCTCTGCGGTTTTGATTTGTACTTCCTTTTGAGCCATTTTTTGGGGGGCGGGGAGGGTCTGGTCATGCCTGTTACGTAGTAAGGGGCAGAGCCTTAGGTGTTCTCCAGGGCGGGGCAACCCAGTCGCTGGGTTGTGATGTAGTATGTGGGGGTGGGGTCCGAGAGGAAACAATGGTGCTTGCTCTGCTCTCCATCAGATTTCAGTCCTTTCCACCACTTCCCCCAAGCTAACTGGACCTTTCTAGTGGTAATGCCCGTGTGGGTTGGCTTGTGTATGTTCTAGGACCCCGTGGGTCTCTCTAATGCACTCTCCTGTGAGGCTGGGAGTCTCTTCTTGCGCCTCAACCCCTACAGGTGTTTTCAATCAGTGTCCCGAAGTTCTGTTTCCCAGTGCTGGGACCCTGGATTGCTGGGTCTGTCTCACCCCCAATTTTGCCTGGTTTATCTGTGTGCGAATGTGGCCCAGACAGCCAGGCACCTTGTGAGCAGTGCCTCACTTCACAGTTGCCACCTCGCTGGGTCTGCCAGCCACCTGAGTGCCCAGAATCTGCCCACTGCAGTTTTGCGCTCGGGATGCTTTACACGCCCAGGATGCGTTAGGCTTCTGGTGCCACTGCTTTTCGTGCCATGACCCCTTTCTGCCTGGCTGCCCAACTCCGCCCCTCCTACAGTCTGCATGAATGTGTATATTTTAACTCCTTGGTTGTCCGACTTCCATACAGTTCAACTTTCTGTCAGATCTGGTTGTTATCTTGTTTCTAAATTGTTGCTGACCTTATTTTGGTTGTGCGAGGAGGCACAGTGTGTCTACCTACGCCTCCATCTTGGCTGGAAGTCCCCATCTCCTTTCTTTTCTGTAAAAAGTAACCACCTAAAGCTAACCTGTGCATAGTAAATGAGGACCATCATGTAATGTGTCAAGAAACCCAATAAAGGCTGGTCATGGCAAGGGCTGTGGCTTTTGCTCCCCTTGAGAGAAAAGCCATGCTTTCCCTTTTCTTCACAGGACTTGATAGTCTGTGTGAATGTCTCGTATCTCATCCACAATGTGGCGGACCCCGCAAGCCAGGGTCCGCATCATCTGGCGTCCATGAACAGGGACCCAGGACTATGAGCCATCATTGTGGACAACATACCAACTTGGTTGGAGTACATGGACATCAACCCAGGTAAGGGCCGATGACCCTGAGTGCTTTTCGGGAAGGTCGTAGGGTGTATTGGATTTCAGAGGAAAAGGGTTTTCTTCCTACGTCGCCCTCTCTCGTGACTGCTTTGCAACTGTACCTTCTTTAGTAAGCAGGAGCCTTTCCCTCTCTCCCAAGCTTTTGCCGCAAACTCGTGGGCACGGGTAGAGCAGTTAAGAGCCACAAGGGTGCTGGCGGCAACACTAAAAATACCCAAAAGCCCGATCCCTGTGGCACAACCCCCAACTAGGTCTAGGCTTGGGAGAAAGAGCAAAGATTTTCCCTTTAATCAGCTTTAAAAACATCAACTAGTTTCAGGACAATTTACAAGCATCTCAGCAAATTCTTTCTTTTAAGCTGTCTCTTGTGGTCCCTTCAGTTTGGCCTTTTCCCTCCATCTGCCTGTGTAAGGATTTAAAGGCATAGGTGGAGAGAAGGCAAAACTGAGACCAGTTTTGTAATTGCTGTGCTTATGGCGGGAGGAATTTCAGAAAAGGTTCTTTTATTTGTTAAAAAATTTCTTTAAAGGTTTCTGTGAATCCTCAGCCATGGGGAACAGGCTCTCTGGTGAACAAGAGCAATGTTTGAAGCTAGTTCAGCAGTTATGGGGCTGCTGAATGTCTCCCTGATAAGGGGTCTTTAGATTTAGTTATTTAGGAAAAAGTTGGGCAGAAGTTGAAATAACACAAGGTGATGTGAGATAAGACTCTAGGTCAGTGTCTCACTCCCTCCTTTAGAGGATTTAATTTGAAGATACTGGTTTGCTTGGATTTTGTTTTTGTTTTTGTTTTGAAAGGAATGGCTCAGTCTCAAAATATTTTGCTAAACCTCTGGTAAATAGAATAAGATCTCTAATGTTGTTACATCATAAGGATTCTACTCAGAAAGAATTTAAATTGATTGTTTGAAGAAAGGAATAAGATCTCACTTCTCTCAGACAGTAAAAAGTGCAGGAAGAAAAATAACAAGAAAATGTGTCTTTTAACCACTCTGAATCTTCCTTCTGAAGGCCCAGGGACTCCTCCGGGCCTCAGAAAAAGCTGTACCAAGATTAGTATCTTCCCTCCCTCTTCTCCAGCTTCCCTAAAGTTGCCAAGGGCACTAGATAATGAGACAGCTCACTTCTGAGCACACTCAAGGAACACAGTAATCAATAAGAATTAACAACAACAAAAAGTAAATGTATTTGCCAGTAGAGAAAAAACTGTTTCTGAAAGTTAAGAATGTGTTCATAAATGTGTCAATCTAAAGCATGCTGTAAGTGGGATGGGGGGGTGACGTGTTAAAGAAATATTAAGGATCCTCCTTGTTTATGCTGGAGCTGTGACCCTTTATTGTGAAAATAAAATATAGGCGTACTGTCTCCTGGGGAGAACTAGCCCTTCTCCACGAAAGACAAAGTACCATTTTTTAACTCAGTACCTTAAACACTGATCGTTTCCTTGGGGAAGAACTGGTTGTTCTCCCAGAGGGAACGGTAAGTCAATCGAGTCACAAAAGGCCCTTGGCACATAACCATTTTTGTCTAAAATGTAATTTTTCAGAAAATCCCACCCCCCCATCTTTCCCACTTTCCTTGAAAACTCTGAACCTAGGAGCTACCAGGTCCTGAGAACAACAGGGCAATTAACTTGCTGCTAAACTCATTGCAGCTTGCAGAAACAGCAGGGGGCCTGTCTTTCCAAGCTAAGCAAATTATTAAAGACTGTTCTGATTGCCAAGCCCTTTGCAAGGCACCCTCATCTACAGAAGTTAATCCTCAAGGACTAGGTTCTCAAATAATTTGGCAAACAGATGTCACTTATTATGCTCCCTTTGGAAAATTCAAATACGTTCATATTTCTATTGATACTTACTCTGGTGTCCTACATGCATCTGCCTTAACAGGAGAATCTGCTAAAAATATACAAGCCCACTGGCTTGAGACCTTTAGTCATTTAGGATGGCCTCAGCAAATTAAAACTGATAATGGCCCTAGATACCTTACCCATTCTACTCAGGTTTTTCTTCAGCATTGGAATATTCAACATAAAACAGGAATACCTTACAATCCAAGAGGCCAGGCAATTGTAGAACAGGCTCATCATACTTTTAAAAATCTTCTTAAAAAAACAGAAAAAGGAGGAGTCATGAATCCTTCCCCCCAAATTTGATTATGTTAGCCATGTTTACATATAATTTTCTAAATTGTGATGAATCACTTTGTACTCCAATTGAGAAACATTTTCAGAAGAAAGAGCCAAAGTCATCTTATCCTTAGGTTTTATATAGAGATTTGCTGGGAGATGGCTCTTGGCAGGGCCCTGTAGATCTCTTAACTTGGGGAAGAGGGTATGTGTGTGTTTCCATCCCTACAGTCCTGTCTGGCTACCACCCAAAAGAGTAAAGCCTTATCATGAGCAGGACAGACACCAAGCTCTGCTACCTGGAGCCAAGAACCAATCGACTGACAGACCAGATGGCCCAGCTGATGCTGAACAACCAAAAGGAAAACGTACACCCACACCATCACTCACGGGCCTGGGTCTGCCAGTGGAGGAGGATGGGGCCTGCCCCAATGACAGAGGCTGAGGCTCAAGCGCCTCCTGCAGAGGACAACAACCCCTCAGTGCCCCATAATGTTCAATGGTTGAACCCTAAAAACTGGTTCATTGGACTGAATTTATGGGTTTGGGTCATGGTAGCCCTTGGATGACTCCTTGTCTTAATCCTTATTTGTGCTTTATGATGTATATAGTGTCAGGATGGGTGGGGTAGGACAAACGTGGTGGCTGAACTACAAACATGGAGGCAGAAACAAACATGGCGTCTGAACTACAACCCGGAAGAGACAGCTGATGTCAAACCATGGAGCGAGGAGAACCACCGATGATATGTTGCCACTTTGTTCAGAGGGGACCAATCCCCAGCCCCCATGAAGAGGGACAACCAAAATAAAACTCCCACCATGTTCCCCGTTTGCTCGAGGCTTTCTCAGCCCCACCATGCATATTGAGAAATCTTGCCCGGGTGCGCAAACCCCAATAAAGCTCTATACTGCCTAATTTTGTTGCTGATTAGCATTCATTCCTCAGTGGAGCCTAAGGAAACCTTTCATATAGAGGCTTTCTTAAGATTGCATTGGGGAACAGCAAATAGTAGGTTTCACAGGCTTAACAGCTACAATAGCATTTACAAATGAAAAAGCAGGGAGATCAGATGTTGGGAACCACCCTGCCTGGTTTCAGAAGTTGTAACCCCCCATGGCTAAGGCTGAGTGAGAGACCTTGGGACCATAAGCTGTTGGGGACCGCCCTGCCTGGTATCAGAAGCTGTAACCCCTGCCAAGGCTAAGGCTGAGGGAGTGGCCTTGGACCGTAAGCCAGTAAGGAGACAAAAGCTTATCTCCCTGGCAGGAGCACTGCTTCTGCTGCTTTATTCATAACTGAACCCCAATGCTTGGTTGGTTAGCCAATGACGGGTAAGATTCCCCAAGGGGGGAATGATCTAAGACAGGCACGATCACATGGGAGGCCCCCAAGAAAGGACTTTGGGGGCTACAGCAAAAGGGGGTGATGGACCCTCACTCCTCGGCTTTGATATAGCCTGAGTCCTCGTCATCTAGGAGAAAATATCTTTATTTCTTGGTTGCCTTAGTTCCCTTGCTTCACCTAAGCCTGAAAAAACAATGACAGGGTGGTACAGCTCTGTGCTGAAAAGGGCGGGTTCCCCGGGTGATCAGGCCTAAGAAAGAATATGTAAAATCCTGTGAAACCTGCTTTGTTTAGAATGTTCTCAGTTGAATGATAAGGGTCCAAGGAAGAAGTAAGTTTGTTCCTTAAAGTTTTACAGCTCTTTGACCCTGACTCAAAATAGGCCCTCAGACTTCCTTGTTATCTATTGTTTGATCCTTACTTCCTAGCAATGAGTAATGAGCTTTACCTGAATTCTTATGCAAACAAAACCAATAAAAAGCCTCTCCGGAGTGGGAATGGCACGCTCTCCCCACCAGAGAGAGTGGCCATTTTGTTCCTACTTCCCCACAGGACTTGGTTGTCTCTGTGTATGTCTTTCTTGCATTTCGACGAGCCATCCACAGCATTCCATGCTCACTGCAGGCAGGTGGGCACGCGACAGCTGGTGCCCAGACGTGGGGGCCACTTGGTCCCAGAGGCCACGAGCCACCACTGTGGACAAATGCATTAACTTCGGTGGATTTACATGTAAGGAAGATGAGAAAGTGCCTTCGCCAGGCAGCAGAGAAGGGCGACAGCCCCTTTTCTCTTTTAGGATAGGTCGTAGAATGCATTTGAATTTTCCAGGGAAGTAAATCTTTTCCATTCTTACTTCCCCACAGGACCTGGTTGTCTCTGTGTGTTTTTCTCACGTGTTGACGAGCCATCCACAGTTTTCCTTGGTCACTGCCAGTTCGGTGATAGCATCAGCAAGCCACTGAGGAGACAAAGCTTATCTCCCTGGCAGGGGTGCTGCCTTTACTCCTTTTACTTTACCCTGCCTGGCCCCCAATACTTGATCAGTTAGCTAATGATGGGTAAGATTCCTCAAGGGAGGATTGACCTAAGACAGGCATGATCATGGGAAGGCCCTCAGGGAAGGACTTGGGGGGCTATATAAAAAGGGGTTGATGGACCCTCTCCACTCAGCTTTGACATAACCTGAGTCCTCATTCTGTCTGCAAGATATCTCCTAATCTCTTGGCTGCCTTACTTCCCCTGCTCAACCTAAACCTGAAACAATGCCAGAGGTGGGTGCGGCTCTGTGCTGGAAAGGGTAGGTTTCCTTCCCTGGGGCAATCAGGCCTAAGAAAGTGCCTAAAATCCTGTGAAACCTGCTTTGCTAATACCTTCAATTTAAATGATAAGGGTCCAGCCTGAAATGAGTTTGTTTCCCCAAAGTTTTGTGGCACTTGAGTTATTTGACCCTGATTCAAAATAGGCCCTCAGAATTCTTTGAATATTATCTATTTGATCATTACTGACTGACAATGATTGATGGGCTTAATCTGAGAATGTGGGTCTTTGGAACTGCTGGTTGCTTACTGATTATAATAATGCTCTGTGTACTTTGATGCATTTGCGAATTATTTTCCGAGGGTCATGTGAGAAACCAGCAAGTAGCAAGCTTTGTGGGATCTATATCAATCCTAACTAAAAACAAGGGGGGAAATGTAGGAGATTGTTCTGCATGGCATGGGCCCAGCTCCCACTCAGAGATGCACAGGACCCACACCCACAGATAGGTTCTCCCATGGGGAATCAGGCCTGCAATGTACCTAGGCTGCTTTGAGACTTGCTTTTGCTAAAACGCCCTCACCCTGAATTGAGGCAGAAAACATTATTGCAAAGCAATTTCCTAAAATTCATGCTAAACCTTCCAAGCATGAGTGTAACTGGTTCAACCACTTTTCCCTTTGCATTTGCAAATATCCCTCTTCTGTGATGTGATTAGCAGCATCATCTCCTTTGTTTTCTGTAAAAGGTAACCACATAAAGCCAACCCATGCATAGTAAATGAGGACCATCATGTAATGTGTCAAGAAACCCAGTAAAGGCTGGTCACGGCAAGGGCCGTGGCTTTTGCTCCCCTTGAGAGAAAAGCCATGCTTTCCCTTTTCCTCACAGGACTAGATAGTCTCTGTGAATGTCTCGTATCTCATCCACAATGTGGTGGACCCCATGAGCCAGGGTCCGCATCAATATAGTACTATGGATATCTTTCTAAGTCTTGCTAACTTAAAAAACTTTCATTCAAAGGTCTCTGGGCATGTATTTAAGGAGAATCCTGGTTTTCTGAACCTTTTCTGTAGTCTAGGGTACAAGAGAAAAGGAAGTACACACCCAACCTTGAGATTAAGAATCTCGTGCTGTACCAGTTTAGCTAGTTGGACTTGTGATATTTTGATTTATGCTCAGAGAAGAGTGTGTACACATCAGTTTGTATGACAGTGAGAGGAAGGTGGGAGTGTCATGGACTGCTGGCAGAAGTACCAGACAGCCAAGTAGCATCTGACCCAGGTCTTCTGATTAGCAAATGGTATGGGTACCCGCTCTGGAAAAATGAAGCAAACCTAGGATTTCTAGTGACTGTGAAGATTGCTGTTGTTCTTAGGTAAGGGTTAGATTAGTAGGACTTCATCAGTAATGGCTTGTTAAGGTGTAAAGCCATTTGGGGGCACCCTTCACTATACGCTTTTAAGTGCAGCCACAGAAGCAGTTCTGAGATTATCAAGCAGTTCCTTGTGATCACCTAGTTATGACCAGTATTTGTCTTTTCTGTTTATGAGACCCTGAACTGTGATGAACACAAATTGGCTAAGTTTCTGCTCATACTTCTTGATCATTTGCATTTTAATTTTACAAGTTAGACTTAGAGACTCAGTGAACATAACCAGGAAGGGCTGGCTTGGAGCTCTAGAAAGTGCTCCAAAAATGTGAACCAAGAAAGCAGCAGCAGCAATATTACCATTACCTCTCAAGGAGCAGTTACTGACTGATCACTGATAACATCCTCAGAGCAAACATGTAAAGAATGTGTAACATGTCCAGCCCTGGCCAGGTGGCTCAGTCGGTTGGAGCATCATTCCATACATCAAAAGGTTGCAGGTTTGATCCTTGGTCAGGGCACATACCTAGGTTGAGGGTTTGATCCCCGGTCAGGGGGCATGTAAGGGGGCAATTGATCTGTATTTCTTTCTCACATTGATATTCCTCTCTTTCTCCCCACCCCTTCTTCTCTCTCTAACAAATCAATAAACATATCCTTGAGTAAGGATTAAAAAGAAAAAGAATGTATAACATGTCCAGATTAGAGATAATGAAACTAAAAAGTATTCTCTAAGGCAATATCACCTACAGTATTGATAACATCCGTACTCTATATTAGGGTATATGCTTACTGCATTTCAGTCTCTATGGTACTCATCATAGCTATCAGTCTCTATTAATTTTCGTATATCTACAGTGTTTTGTGACACTTTAAAAAATACATGGTATGGTAGATAGTTCAAACACATGAATGATTTACCAATAAAACATAAATCTGTGTCTGCGCTTGCATTAGCACAACACCCTCATTTTGCTAACAAAGTGATGAAGGCATAAAGAGGGCTATCAGTAGCCAAAACACACAGGGAGCAAAGTTCTAAAACCTCACCTATGTCACATGTTCTTTCTTCTTGTAATTTTCTTTTTAAAAAAAATTGTATGAGTTTCTTTGGTGACATATGCTGGGGAGCAAGATCTAAAATGTTCCCAAGAATAATAGTTTTGCAGCTTCTTCTATGCATTTGAAATTAAGGAGGGATCCTTGCAACCTTCTTAGCTTCCCCATCTTAACCATCATATTCTAGGATTTAAATTTTTTTTTCTGCTTTGTCTGTCTCTGCACTCAGGCTCCCAGCCTCATGAGAGGAGCAAACCAGTCAAACGTCTCTGAGTTACTTCTCCAGGGGCTCTCCAGCCAGTAGCTCCTTTTGTCTTCTTCCCAAGTATGTACCTGGCTATCGTCCTGGGAAATCTCCTTATCCTCCTGGTCATAAGGATGGACTACTGCCTGAACACTTCCATGTACTTCTTCCTCAGAAATCTGTCCTTAGTGGACATCTGCTTCTCCTCCAATACCATCCCCAAGAAGCTGGCCAACCATATACTCAGAGTCAGCCCATCTTCTCTGGGTGTCTCACACAGATGTATCTTCTCTTTGAGCTTACCAACATGGGCCATTTCCTTCTGGCTGTGATGGCCTATGACTGCTTTGTCACCATATGCCACTCCCTACACTACTCAGCAAAGATGATCCAGCAACTCTGTGCTCTGCTGGTCACTGGGTTATGGGTCATTGTCAGCCTGAATGCTCTATTGCATACTTTGCTTATGGTTTGACTCCCATTCTGTGCAGACAATGTCATCCTCTATTTCTTCTATGGTGTGACTCCCTTCTTGGAACACTCCTGCTCTGACACACACTTCAGTAAGAAGATGGCCTTGACTGAGGGTGCACGGATCATGATTACCCCATTTGTTTTCATCCTGCCTTTGTATATCCATATCACCTGTGCTGTCCTGAGAGTCCCATCCAAAAAGGGAAGATGGAAAGTCTCCATCTGTGTCTCCCACTTGGCTGTGGTTTTCCTTTTCTCTAGTACCATCATTGCTGTGTATTTCAACCCTTCATCCTTGCACTCATCTGAGGACACCACAGCTACTGTGATGTACATATTGGTGATCCTCATGATGAACCCTTTCATCCATAGCCTGAGGGACAGGGACGTGACAGGGGCCCTGCAAAAAATAACTGGCAGCAAGGCATGCTCTTACTGATGAAAGTACCATGGGTTTATCATTCCCATGAATACCAATCTTTGCCAATTTCACTGAAATGTAGCAATCTGTTTGTCAAAGTGTCTGCAAGGAACTGGGCCTCACATAGAATTCAAAGAACACTTCAATATTTTTAGTTCCTGTCCTAGTCCATTCAGGTTGCTATAACAAAAAGTACCACAGACTGGGTTGCTTAAACAACAAACATTATTTTTCACAATTCAGAAGGCTCGCAGTCCAAGGTCAAATTGCTGACATATTCAGGTTCTGGTGAGAACCTGCTTCCTGGTTCATAGATGGTATCTTCTCATTGTATTCTCATATAGTGGAAGGGGAGAGAGAGCTCTCTGGGGTCTCTTTTATGGGGACATGACCGATTCATAAGGGCTCCCTCTTCCTGACCTAATTATCTCCTAAAGGTCCTGTCTTCAAATACCATCACCTAAGGGGTTAGGATTCTAACATATGAATTTGAGGATGGGACAAAAACAGTCTTAACAGTGTCATTATCCAATTTGACTGTCTTAACTTACAGGGGCATATTTAGAGTAAAGGTGCTTTTGATTTTGGAGAAAGGTCAACTTTTATAGTCAGTCTGTCCAGGATGTCTGGTCCTTCTTGAGAAGAAAACCTCTGAGTCTTCAAGATCTGAGTCAATCTCTCCTCTATGAAGCCTTTGCTGATTCATTTAGGCTGAGACTCTCATTTCCTGTCCCAAGTTCCCACAGTAAACTCCTCTTTGAGTTATTGTCCATGTAATACTGTTAATTTGTTTAAAGCTGCTTCTTCTCCCCCTTCCTCTTCCCTCAAGGCCCTCTACAGACTGTGAGATGCTCATTATGCACGCACATACACTGTTGACTTTGAATGCCCTGTTAAAAGCTTGATTCCTGAAAAATTACAAATACAACTCACTAATACTGAATAAGTGAATGAAAGGCATGTGGACATAGAGAACTCAACCTGAGACACGTTTTAACAGTAGCAATAACAGCATGGAAACAACAACAGCAAAGAATAGATAAACCATGTTGCCTAACCAAAGGTTAAGTACTAAGGTCTAGTCCATTTGCCATGTTACCAACTATTCTTTAAAAACAACAGTTAGTATTTCATTTGAAAACATACTTTTGCAAAACACAATATTGGTATCCAGTAGTTTTGGTGATTTCCCAATGCACTTGGCATTGTTTTTTATTAATTTCTTTTTAAACTCACAACTTCATTAAACACTATTCTCTGCTTGCTTCCTGTCTCTTTGCTCCATTTATTTTGTCAGCTGCTCCTCTTTTATCATCCCCAATATGTTTGTTTTCCTCTTGGGTTTTATTCTTGGAGTTCTTTTCACTCTATACTCTCCCCTAGGCAATTACACCCACTTTCCTGTCTTTAACAAAACCTATAGTGCTGGTGACTTCTGAATCCATATTTGACACGTTTGATCAGTCACAGCATCTTCATACACTGTACAAATCTTTTTTTTTTTTGCATTTCAGTTTCATTTTTACCATTCTTGAAATAACACATAGTATGCCAAAATGTTGCATATTTTCTTCCATCTTCAATATTAAATGGCTGTACAAAAATTTACCATTTTGATTTTTGTAAAAAATGCACACTGATATGATAGCCGTCACAATACAATCTAACAAAATTGTTTTGAATGAAGTTAAAGACAACTAGAGCCATCATAGGGGAAATACCAAATGAACTTTTTGGCCAACCAAATAGAAATAAATTCATCAAAATCTACTTCTTGGTCTATCTCGGTTTCAAATCAGAGAACTGCCATATTTGACAATTTCTCTCAACCAAGTGAAAGTCTTCAACAATATTAAATTAACTTCAATTGTACTTATCTTGTCTTTAAAATTTTGATATTATGTTCAAAGACTTTTGCATTAATTTTGATTTTTATAACTCAGTGTATTGAAATATTTGTTTTTTAAATGTATTTTATTGATTATGCTATTACAGTTGTCCCATTACACCCCCTTCATTCCCCTCCACCCTGAACACCCTCTCCCACCCACATCCCCCCCTTTAGTTAATGTCCATGTGTCATAAGTTCTTTAGCTTCTACATTTCCCATACTATTCTTGCCCTCTCCCTGTCTATTTTATACCTACCATCTATGCTACTTATTCTTTGTACCTTTTCCCCCTCTCTCCTCCCCCCATTCCCCTGTTGCTAACCCTCTATGTGATCTCCATTTCTGTGGTTCTGTTCCTGTTCTAGTTGTTTGCTTAGTTTTTTTGTTTGTTTGTTTTAGGTGTGGTTGTTAATAATTGTGAGTTTCCTGTCCTTTTACTACACATGTTTTTTCTTTATCTTCTTTTTTTCTTGGATAAGTCCCTTTAACATTTCATATAATAAGGGCTTGGTGGTGATGAACTCCTTTAACTTGACCTTATCTGACCTTTATCTGCCCTTCTATTCTAAATGAGAGCTTTGCTGAATTCTTTGCTGCCATTCTTGGATGTAGGTCCTTGCTTTTCATGACTTGGAATACTTCTTTCCAGCCCCTTCTTGTCTGTAAAGTCTCTTTTGAGAAATCAGCTGACAGTCTGATGGGAACTCCTTTGTAGGTTACTGTCTCCTTATCTCTTGCAGCTTCTAGGATTCTCTCCTTCATTTTTACCTTGGGTAATGTAATTATGATGTGCCTTCATGTGTTCCTCCTTGGGTCCAACTTCTTTGGGACTCTCTGAGCTTCCTGGACTTCCTGGAAGTCTATTTCCTTTGCCAGAATGGGGAAGTTCTTCTTTATTATTTGTTCAAATAACTTTTCCACTTGTTGCTCTTCCTCTTCTCCTTCTGGTACCCCTATAATTCAGTTGTTGGAACATTGAAAGATGTCCTGGAGGCTCCTAAGCCTCTCCTCATCTTTTTGAATTCTTATTTCTTCATTCTTTTCTGATTGTATGTTTTTTGCTTCCTTCTGGTCCACTCCATTGATGTGACTCAGCTTTCATTCCATCACTATTGGTTCCCTGTGCATTTTTCTTCATTTCACTTATTGTAGCTTTCATTTTTTCATCTAATTTGCGACCAAAATCAACCAATTCTGTGAGCATCCTGATCACCACTGCTTTGAACTGTGCATCTGATAGGTTGGCTATCTCTCCGTCACTTAAAAGTATTGGTTGTGAGGCTTTCATTTGTTCTTCTGTTTGAGTCATCTTCCCCCCCCTTTGGTCTGGTCACACCTGTTACATATGAGGGGCGGAGCCTTAGGTGTTCACCAGGGTGGGGCACCCCAGTCGCTGGGTTGTGATGTTGTATGTGGGGGCGGGGTCTGAGAAGGAACAATGGCACTTGCTCTGCTCTCTGTCGGACCTCAGTCTCTTTTGCTGCTTCCCCCGGGCAAACTGGGCCCCTCTGGTGCCAATTCCCTTGTGGGTGGGCTTGTGCACCTCGTGGGACTTTCCAACGACCTCTCCTGTGAGGCTGGGAGTCTCTCCCTGCGCCTCAACCCCCCACAGGTGTTTTCAGTCAGTGCCCCGAGGGTCTGTGTCCCAGCGCTGTGATCCTGGGTTGCACGCAGTGCCTTGCTTCACAATTGTCGCCTCGCTGGGTCTGCCGGTTGCCACCCCTTGGCCAGGATCTGCAAGCTGCCACTTGCTTGGCCAGGGTCCACCCGCTGCAGTCTTGTGCTCCCTGGATGCCTTATGTGCCAGGTCCCAACGCTTTCTGCTGTCTGCACTGTGACCCGCGCTCAGCTGCCCGACTCTGACCCTCCTACTGGTCTGGATGAATGTGTCTATTTTAACTTCTTGGTTGTCTGACCTCCATACAGTTCAATTTTCTGTCAGTTCTGGGTGTTATTCTGTTTTTAAATTACTGGTGTCCCTATCTTGGTTGTGCAAGGAGGCATAGTGTGTCTACCTATGCCTCCATCTTGGCCGAAATATTTAATGTTGATGACTACGTTTTGGGGGGTCCCCTTAAGTTTTGCACTTCAGCTTCCACCACCTGTTCTCCACCCCCCACCCTGCTTTATCTATGTGAATCTAACGCACACAAGAGGACCTTCTTAGACAGGTTCGCTACACTGCGACACAGCACTAAAGGGACAGACACCACAGCATCTCTTCCGGAAGCTCTCTCCTTGCTTTGCCCCTTTCAGATCTTTCTTTAATTATCCTATAATAGCTGATAGCGGACTATCACCCCCTTCTCCCCAAGAGCTCCTGCCCAATTAGATAGGAGGGGCAGGGACTCAATCCTGCGCAGTCTCATTGGGGAAGTCCTGCGGCAACTTTTTAATTTTTTTTATTTTTACAGTGACTCTCAGCTGAAGTTTTATGTGTTGGGAACTCCAATGTATAGCAGAGGTTCTGCTCTGCAGTTAAGTGACTGTGACTCTTACCCTAAAGTGCTATAAAGGGGCACTCTGAGGTTGGCACTCACAAACGTAGAAAACTGGAGTGTCCCATGAGCTTTTCACACTCCATCTAGTCCCGGTCCTTTAGGTCTCTGTTCCAGCTGTCTGCCCGTCCTGGTTAGGGAGGTGTTAAGGATTTCCATGTCCTGTTACCACAGGCTGCGACTCTTGGAGGCCAAGTGTGACTTCCAATCTGATATCCTTTCAAAAGGTGAGGTTGGGTGGGGAGGCAGAAGTGCATACATGTATGTAGGTGGCTCTGATCCTTCTCAGGGTAAGAGCTAAGCCCTTGCTGCTCAGTGTGACTTGAGGACCAGGCACTGCCTTGGTGATTGTTGGAAATGCATTATCTCAAGCTCCATCCCAGACTTCCTGAATCAGAATCTTCACTTTAACAACATCATCAGGCAATTTCTGTGCACGTTAATGTTTGAGAATTGCTGCTTTAAGTTTCCCACGTTTTCTGGTCTAGAAGGCAATGTTGGAATGTGTATTTGTTTCTGCTGACGGTGGCCTATACTGCAAACCTAAAGGAGATGTTGAGGTTCTACATTTCCCATATATTCTTAACCTCCCCCTGTCTATTTTGTACCTACCATTTATGCTACTTATTCTCTGTACTTTTTCTCCCATTCCCACTCCACCTCCCCACTGATAACCTTCCATGGGATATCCATTTATGTGGTTCTGTTCCTGTTCTAGTTGTTTGCTTAGTTCATTTTTGGTTTTATTTTAGGTTCAGATGTTGATAGTTGTGAGTTTGTTGTCATTTTACAGTTCATATTTTTTATCTTCTTTTTCTTGGATAAGTCCCTTTAACATTTCATATAATAAGGGCTTGGTGAGGATGAACTCCTTTAACTTGACTCCCTTAACTTGTGAAGCACTTTATCTGCCCTTCCATTCTAAATGATACCTTTGCTCGAAGGAGTAATCTTGGATGTAGGTCCTTGCCTTTCAAGACTTTGAATACTTCTCTCCAGCCCCTTCTTGCCTGTGAGGTTTCTTTTGAGAAATCAACTGATAGTCTTTGGGAACTCCTTTGTAGGTTACTGTCTCCTTTTCTCTTGCTGCTTTTAAGATTCTCTCCTAATCTTTAATCTTGGGTAGTATAATTATGATGTGCCTTGGTGTGTGCTTCCTTGGGTCCAACTTCTTTGGGATTCTCTGAGCTTCCTGGACTTCCTGGAAGTCTGTTTCCTTTGCCATATTGGGGAAGTTCTCCTTCATTATGTTTTCAAATACGTTTTCAATTTCTTGCTTTTCCTCTTCTCCTTCTGGCAGCCCTATGATTTGGAAGTTGGAATGGTCCAAGTTGTCCCAGAGGGTGCTAAGCCTCTCCTCATTTTTTTTTTGAATTCTTGTTTTTTCTTTTTTTTTTAATTTTTTAAAATATATTTTATTGATTATGCTATTACAGTTGTCCCATTTCCCCCTTCACTCCCCTCCACCCTGTACACCCTCTTCCACCCATATCCCCCCCTTTAGTTCATGTCCATGTGTCATACTTATGAGTTCTTTAGCTTCTACATTACCCATACTATTCTTACCCTCCCCCTATCTATTTTCAACCTACATTCTATGCTACTTATTCTCTGTACCTTTTCCCCCTCTCTCCTCCTCCCACTCCCCTGTTGCTAACCCTCCATGTGATCTCCATTTCTGTGGTTCTGTTCCTGTTCTAGTTGTTTGCTTAGTTTCTTTTGGTTTTGCTTTAGGTGTGGTTGTTAATAATTGTGAGTTTCCTGTCCTTTTACTATACATGTTTTTTCTTTATCTTCTTTTCTTAGATAAGTCCCTTTAACATTTCATAAAATAAGGGCTTGGTGGTGATGAACTCCTTTAACTTGACCTTATCTGAGAAGCACTTTATCTGCCCTTCCATTTTAAATGAGAGCTTTGCTGGATAGAGCAATCTGGGATGTAGGTCCTTGTCTTTCATGACTTGGAATATTTCTTTCCAGCCCCTTCTTGCCTGTAAGGTCTCTTTTGAGAAATCAGCTGACAGTCTGATGGGAACTCCTTTGTAGGTTACTGTCCCCTTATCTCTTGCAGCTTCTAGGATTCTCTCCTTCATTTTTACCTTGGGTAATGTAATTATGATGTGCCTTGGTGTGTTTCTTCTTGGGTCCAACTTCTTTGGGGCTCTCTGTGCTTCCTGGATTTCTTTGAAGTCTATTCCCTTTGCAAGATTGGGGAAGTTCTCCTTTATTATTTGTTCAAATAACTCTTCCACTTGTTGCTCTTCCTCTTCTCCTTCTGGTACCCCTATAATTCGGATGTTGGAACATTAAAAGATGTCCTGGAGCTCCTAAGCTTCTCCTCGTTTTTTTGAATTCTTATTTCTTCATTCTTTTCTGATTGTATGTTTTTTGCTTCCTTCTGGTCCACTCTATTGTTTTGAGACCCAGTTTCCTTCCTATCACTATTGGCTCTCTGTGCATCTTCCTTCATCTCTTTTATGGTAACCTGCATTTTTTCATCTAATTTGCGCCCAAAATCAACCAATTCTGTGAGCTTCCTGATAACCAGTGTTTTGAACTGTGCATCTGATTGATTGGCTATTTCTTGGTGGCTCAAAAGGATGAGTCCTGGGGGACTGATTTGTTCTTCTGTTGGAGACACGTCTCTCTCTGTCTCTCTTTTTTTTTTCCCCCTGTCTGGTCGCTCTTGTTACAGTGAGGGGTGGAGCCTTAGGTGTTTACCTGGGCTGGGCACCCCAGTCGCTAGATTGTGACGTGGTATTTGGGGACGGGTGTGGGGGCGGGAGGGAACAATGGCAGTAGTTCCATTCTCCTGGGATCACAGTCCCTTCTCTGGGATCTTGGGTTGCTCGCTGTGCCCTGGTCCACAATTGCTGCTTCACTGGGTCCGCCAGCTGCTGTTTGCGTATTCAGGGCCCACCGCTGTGACCTTGCGCGCCCCGGATGGCTTACGTGCGGAGTTCGCGCCGAGTTCGCGCTGAGTTCACGCCAAGTTCGCACCGAGTTCTCCCTTATCTCTCCCCGATCACCGCGTGCCGCTACCGGTCTGGATGAACGGGTCTACTTCAACTTCTTGGCTGTCCGACTTCCATTCAGATAAATTCTCTGTCAGTTCTGGGTGTTATTCTGGCTCTAAATTGTTGTTGTTCTAATCTTGGTTGTGCGTGGAGGTGCGGTACGTCCACCTATGCCTCCATCTTGCCAGAAGTCGAATTCTTGTTTTTTCATTCTGCTCTGGTTGAATGTTTATTTCTTCCTTCTTTTGTAAAATAATTTTAATTAATTAATTAACTTTAGTTGTTCAATACAGTTTTCTGCCTTTTACTCCCATCCCAGCCCAACCCCCCAGCCCTCCCCACCTCTCTTCCATTTTCACCCTCCCCTTGTTTTTGTCCATGTGTCCTTTATACTTGTTCCTGCAAACCCTTGTCCCTTTCCCCTGAAATCCCCTCCCTTGTCCCCCTGGTCACTGTCAGCCTGTTCTCTATTTCAGTGTCTTTGGTTATATTTTGCTTCTTTGTTTGTTTTGTTGATTAGGTTCCTGTTAAAGGTGTGATCATATGGTATTTGTCTTTCACCGCCTGGCTTATTTCACTTAGCATAATGCTCTCCAGTTCCATCCATGCTGTCACAAAGGATAGGAGCTCCTTCTTTCTTTCTGCTGCATAGAATTCCATTACAACAGGAATCTAGTCAACAAATCAAACAAACAAGCAAAATATAGCCAAAGACACTGGAATTTAGAACACGCTGACAGTGATCAGAGGGGAGAGCGGAGGGAATTTCAGGGAAAGGGGGGAAGGGTTTGAAGGAACTAGTATAAAGGACACATGGACAATAAGAAGCGGGTTGGAAATGGGAGGGAGGTGGGAAGGGCTGGGAGGGTAGGCTGGGATGGGGGTAAAGGGCAGAAAACTGTACTTGAACAACTATTAAAATAAAAAAGTAAATAATAAAAAAAATTGAATCTGGATCTAGAGGCTTGGTCAGATTCAAGTTCAACTTTTTAGCAAGACTACATAATAGTGGTGGTGTGTTCTTCAATAAAATGGCATGTCTGGTTGTCTTTTTTTTTCTTCTGATGTTAACAGGCAGGCATTGGTACTCAATGTTAAGATCCATGAAGTCATTACAGGTTGTAAAATTGTGAATATTTTTCATTGTATTATTCTTTTTTTTTCATTCACTACCTAGAATATTTTTATAAAGAGAAACTTCCCCTCACTTGCTATTTTGTTCCCCAGACATTTCTATAAAAATGAAAGTATAAATGCTAGACTATTTCCTTTGTTTATAAGTGTTCAAAAGAATGAGCTGGCCCTGGCTGGTGTGGCTCAGTGGATTGAATGCCAGCCTGCAAAGAAAGGGTTGCTGGTTTATTCCCAGTCAGGGCACATGCCTGGGTTGTGGGCCAGGACTCCAGTAGGGGGTGCATGAGAGGAAACCACACATTGATGTTTCTCTCCCTTTCTTCCTCCCTTCTCTTCTCTAAAAGTAAATAAAATCTTAAAAAAAATGAGCTGACTCGATATTAATACTCCATTGATGACCAAGTAGTTTGTTTTAAATTTCTATACCCCACCCATCCCTCCTTTAACAACCATTAGCTTGTTCTCTATATTTATGGGTTTGTTTCTATTTTGTTTCATTTATTTTTCTAGATCCCACATATGAGTGAAATTGTATGGTTTTTTCTTTGACTTATTCCACTTAACACAATACATTCTAGGTCCATTTAATACACTCTCATCACAAATGGCAAGATTTCATTCTTTTTGTTGGTGAATAATATTCCCTTGCACATATATACATCTGTTTTATCCATTCATCTATTGATGGACATCTGGGTTGCTTCCATATCTTAGCCATTAATAGTAATGCTGTAATGAACATAGGTGTGCATATCTTTTTTGAATTAGTGTTTTTGTTTTCTTCAAATACCCAGAAGTGGAATTGCTGGACTGTATGACAGGTCTATTTTTCATTTTTAAATATAATACTTATATTTAAATATAAGCTCAAAGATGTAAACATATTTGGTATTTTTCAATAATTGCATTTATTATGCTTATTGATTCTCAGACTACCCTCTATGGCCAGCAGGAACCTCTATAAGTTGCTTCTGATTTCTTTTGACAGAATTTGGGTAGTCTTTTGATAGCATCCTTGTTATCTGGTAAGAAAAGGTGTTCTAGACACATTGTGGGTTTTTTTTTTCTGCTGCTCTAGAATCGGCCAGTTCTGTTTCCTGTTCCTTTTAGCAGGAAATGATGCTCATTACTAATGAGCTAATCATGTTTTCCTGCCTCTTCCAGTGGAGAGTTAGGAAACATTTTCTTAAGATAGAAATACACCATGAGTTCATACTGATACTTCCAATTCAAATTTAGGACTGAAGTGTTTTCTTCTAACCCCTTTGATAATACATTCATATCTTCTATCTCTCATGCTGAGACACTGAGCTCAGTGCCACCAAGAATAACAGAATGTGACAAAAACCTTTGCTTTCTTTCATAGCTAACAATCTCAAAACAATGATGGGGAAAATAAGTTGTTATGGCTCTGCAGTGGCAAGAAAGCCAGTGATTCCATCAGCCTCTTGCTCCCAAATTCCTGTCAGGCAAGGGTCCTGTTGCAGAGGGGGGACTCAGGCATCACTCGGACTTTGCTTTTCTTCTCTCACCCACCTGTGGCTCTGGTTCAGGAACTTACATCAGGGGACACATCTAAGTGCTTTCTGGCGCTTTCTGCATTTGGCAGCATCCTGGCCCTGTGCTCCTGGGAAAGGGTGAAGGCATGGGAAAAGCCAGCCTGGCCCAGGCACTGCCCTCCAGAACAGTAGGCATCCATGACCTTGACTGCACTGGCCCTTGTGCATACTGAGGCCCAGCACAGAGAGAACCTCCCAGATGCAGAGGTTCTTTAGGTCATGGGAACATCACCCACCCACGGGCCTTGAGGACCAAGTGGCCTGACCCTTGGGCAGGGGCCAGGACCATCTCACACCAGGGACCGCACCTTATCCAGTCACTGCCCCACAGCACACAGCCTTTAAGTACTCTAGGTGTGTGGGCTAGTCTTCTGTGCAACAACTGGTGGACCCTGACAAGACTTCTGGAGGAATAATGTTGGCAGCCAGTTTTGTCCCTGGTTTTAAAGGGCACTGTAGGCTTGAAATACAAAGTTGATAAAGGACAATTTTTCTGTATCTTTAAGTATTGGTTTTTGTTATTGTTTTTAAATTAGAAGTCAGGACTGTACTGTATCAGAAAATGTTTTGTACCAAAACAAAGCTTAGAGTAACCTGTCTTTAAAATAAAAAATAGGCAAAAAGAAACAAAACTATTATTTAAAGGTATAATTTTTTAGACAGTATAATTTTCAACCACAAATTACAATAAACTGAAATTATTGAAAATTAAAAACATTCAGTGAGGTGGCTAGTTTCACAAATACATAATTAAAATAACTTTCCTATATAAGAGCAATAACTATAAAAATATAATAAAAAACTATTTACAATAAAAAATGAGAAAAATTTACTCAGGAATTAATAAATGAAAAGGCATGGTTCTGAATGGGAGACAAAATTTGTAAAGGTAACAAGTTTTTTTTCAAATAGTTTAGAGGGCCAACTTATTCCAATCAAAATACCAATGTAAAAACTTGGGAAACCTAGGAAGTATAAAACTGATCAACAATCCTTAAACTCACATACCATAGGATTGGTCCCAGGAAGATACCACTGACCTTGCCTCTGGGAAGACAGGTCAGGAAAGTCTAGGTATCAGGAGGCCAAAGAACAAATATCTACTACAATGAAGACATTGGGATCCTGTTTCTTGAGGGGCAGCGTGAGCTAGTCACTGGAAACAATTTCTAAAAATAAAACACTTTGCTTGTGAGGTAGTGATCACCCATTGCCAAAGGTCTAACAACTGCTTAGAGAAGAATTAAGCTTATGTTCAAGATACTGAGCAACCATGGTTCCAAGCCAATGTGCTCCTCCTCCTTTTCTGGCTCTTGGGGTTTTCTTCCTAGTAAATCTTCTTGGCTCAGCAGAGGGACACAATTCTGAGAGCTTTTTCAGTAGCGGGGATGGGTGGCTGGACCTGAGCAATCTAAACTTCTTTCGTGGCAAGAGAAAGGCATCAGAGAACTGTTTAAGCAATTACTAGCTGAACAAGAAATAGTAAGAATGTAGACATTTTAAAATTATGTTGTGCAAAGGATTTTTGTTAAGTCACTTTTCACAAGTTGCAAATGTTATTGAAATTGATAGTTTAGATTACAAATAACAGAGTAAGCCTTTGATGCTCAATTACTATATTTTCCTATATTCCAAAGCAAACAATCCCTTTCAAATCTCAAGTTTTAACAGGGTGTTCTCAGGGGGTTAACACATTAATAGAAGCTGTTGGTTTAACAAATCAGTAGTTTGGGTCTTTCAGGAGCATACCAGTCCAGAAAAAGACTTTGTATTATTTATCTTTTCTTAAGTGTGAATCCCTATGTGGTAGGAAAATGGATATACTTTCAGTACACAAGTTACTCTCTGTTCACTTTGCAGACTCATAGTTGAAGACTTTCTTGGGAAAAGGATCTGTGACCTGTTTGTACATTGTTATATAAATTCACAAAGGCAAGCTCCTTAGTCCAAGAAGCCTGGATGCTAACTGAGGTAATAGACTTTGAGGATATTTTCTTCCCTGCGAATTTCCTAAAAATCTGAGGCTTCAGGCAAGATGCATATTTATCCAGTTTGGGCTATTATGAAGTTTTCACATATGTTTCTTTTCAGACAGTCTGAAAACTCAGAATTCCTTATGAACTATTTCAAGTTGAGACAGGACCATATGACCTTTCCTGATCCCACTTCTGCTTTCGGGTCTTACATGCTGAGTGGGTTTTTTCATGGCGAGTGCAGTTTGACAGCCGGCCAAATCTTCTCCCACATTTTTTGCAATCGTATGGCCTCTCAGCCACATGACTCTGCAGATGAAGCACAAATTCTTTGTTCTCTGGGAAGGTTTTCCCACATTCTGGACACTTAAATAGATTCTTCCTTATATGGATTCCTTCATGGCGACTACGATGAGAATTTTGACGAAAATTTTTCCCACACTTTGAACATGAATAAGGTTTCTCTCCTGTATGGATACGCTCATGTTTATTAAGGTTGGTTTTATGATTGAAGCTTTTCCCACAGTGACTACAGTCATAAGGTTTTTCTCCAGTGTGAGTCCTCTGGTGGGAAATGAGGTAAGAACTCTCATTAAACTGCTTCCCACACAGTGGACAAGTGTACCATCTTCTTGTTCTCCGATTTCGGGTAAGTTCAATAATATTGATATCCACAAATTTTGAGAGTTCCTCTAGTGGAGTATTGTTTTCAATGGTAACTAAAAGATTTCTCATTTTCCTTTCATTTGGAATGTATGTATTTAGTCTTTTTTCTTTATGGCAATCTGGAGGTTGCTCAGAGACCATGGAATAATCAATTTCATCACAATCTGAAGACTTTTCTCTATGATCTTCATTTTCAGGATTATTGTCATCATCAACTATTGGAAAAAAAAGAATTTAATAACTTTTGAGAGATATGACACCAGGAGGGGAAAAAATGAGTCTGATTTCTCATGAAATAACCTTGGAAATCATAAATCTAAAAACTGGCAGATTATCACCACCAACATTCCTTTTCTACTCTTACTCACCGGGGGATACATGACTAATACATCTTTCCATACCCCACAATGCAAGCACATGAAAAAATAAATGAAATGACTGAGGCCATATTGAAAGACTTCATATGTTTGTTTATTCATTAAGTGCACACTGAGCTTATATTCTGTGTGGTGCACTGAGCTAAGTACCAGGGGATGAAGGACATAAATACAAAAGGGTAATACTCATAATCTTTAGACTAGTTAGTGAATGATGAGTTACTTTTAGGCTCTCACTACATTAAATATTGCAATATTATAGTATTACACAATATTATCCTATATATAGTGAAAAACTACAAACAATTAAAAAGCCCTAAAATAGTAAAGATGTAACATATTTACACACATTATTATTTGGGCATTGAAGTGATCACTACGACAAATACAACAAAACTATGGTAGAAGTCAGTAGTGGTCTTTTGAGGGTAGGAAGGGAAGTAGTAACTGGGCAGGGGCCACAAGAGGAATTTCTGTGGTGCTAGGAATAGTTAATTTTGGGTGGCAGTTTCACAAATGTGTATATTTTGTGAAAATATGAGTTTTACACTTATAATTTGTACATTTTTCTGTATTTATATTATACATCATCCCAAAATGTATAAAATAAGATGATAAACACTAGGTAACAATGTGGGAAAAAAAGCATGCTATAAACAGGCAGGACACCTAAACTTGGGGCAACTTACTAAAAATAAAGGGTTGTATCAGCCACTTAGGTATGTGGCTCATCCTGAAGCTGGAATGTGAATCTCTGCTGAATTTAGTAGTTTCACACTAATAGACTTTTTCTATTTATTTTTAAAATTATTCCCTTAGGATAATGAAAATGCTGGGTCAAAGCTTATGCCAGTTTTCATCATAACTTTTTATATGAACTGCCGTAATGCTTTCCAAAGAAGCTATACCAATTTCAATAAAACCATCTACATGGGGGTAATGATTAGCAAATCTTGCCAGCATTAAATATCATTTAAAAATATTTAATAGATATAAAATGGTTTTTCATTGTAGCTCTATTTGTACTTTATTGCAAACTATTGGACTGAAACTTTATAAATTAAAAAAATTTATATATTACAGATTCTAAATCTTTGTCAATCATTACTGATAAAATATTTTTAATCAAAGTCTTCTATAATTAAACTCCACAATTTACAATGAGAAAAAATACCACTTTTTTGATATCTGATCAATTTCTATTGTGTTTTCTGGCCATTTTAAATGACTTCTTTTTATAGTTAATTCACACATTTGGAGGGTTTTTTTTGATCAATGTATGAAGAATTTGTTTCTCTACAATGACAAAAAAACAAACACTACAAGAGCACATAACAGAAAACACTGAGATACTGTTTCACTTGCAAACGTTCTTGACCAGAGAAAAAAGCATAGGGAGAGGTGTGGAGTATACTGAATGCAGAAAGGAAGGGGTTTTCTCCAGAATAAATCTACAGGCAGGAGCCGGACTCATGCATGCTAAGGAGAAGCCAAGTGTGACAATGCTGACTGTGCATGAGGAGTAGGGTGCTAGGAGCCTTTGTCTGCCCTGCCCCATGTTACCTGCTTTTCAGGCTTGAGCCCAGGTGGGAGTTCTAGGTAGGCACCAGGGCCAGCTAAGACAACTTGCCAGAGAGGGAGGGAGGTAATTGCTCCTTGTAGTCTGCTGTGGAAAACTGAAGAGGCTTGCTAGATGTTCCCATCCTCTTGCCTCTGGCTGTCCCTACCCATCCTGCCACCCTCCCTGTCCCCTGGCCAGAGGCCCACTGGAACCCAAGGGTAGTGTAGCAGCAGGGCTTTGAACTTTCCTGGGAAGGGGAGTATAGGAGATACTGCTTTACTTCTGTTCTTCCTAAGCCATAGCTGACTGTGCAGAATTCAACAGAAGGGTGGGAACCAGAGGGACAGAGAAGGTTGGGTCATGGAGGATATCATGGTGAGGGGTAAGAAAACAATGAAGATGTGCACGTGCACCTGGACAATGTACGGATAGTTGTAAGTTCTGGCAGTACTGCAGATTGTTTGGTTTCTGTCTGTTGGTAGTGGGCACTACAGTCTGCAGTCTGCTTCTATGACATGGTGTGGTAGATCTCTGTGAGGATGTTCCTGAAAGCCTTCTCTATGTTAATGGGGTCCAAGACTGAGGTCTCCATAAAGAGCAAGTTATTCTCTGTGAAGGCACAAGCCTCGTCAGTAGGCACAGGCCTTGTCATTAGGCACAGGCCACAGGTGGTGCAAGTTGCTCTTGTTGCCCACCAACAAGACAGCATTGTTGCTGTCAGCATGGTCCCACAGCTCCTTTAGCCAATGCTTCACACTCTCCTGTCATGTGCTTGGTGATGTCACATACCAGCAGTGCACCCAATGGGCCATGGTAGTAAGCAGAGGTGATGGCACAGTTGTGCTCCTGGCTGGCAGTGTTCCAGATCTGCCCTTTGACCATCTTGTCATCCACCTAAATGCTGTGGGTGGCGAACTCTATGCCAATGGTGTTCATGCTCTCCAGGCTGAGCTTCTTGTGGGTTAAGAGGGACAGTAGGTTGCTCTTTTCCACACCTGAGTCCCAGATAAGCATTATTTTGAATTGGTAGTCATACTTGTTACCAGTCCCCATTGCCTTGGCACTTCCGGCAGGATCTGTGACTCCACAGATCCACCACAAACACCCCCATTTGGAATTTAATATCACACTTTTGTTTGTAACATGTCTAATATTGGTAAAAGGAGCAAGAACATCCTCTTCTACCTTTTTAAAAACTTTGACTCTGACTCTAAATACAGTATAGACAAATTTGGAGGGCAGTTATCTTTACATGATTTTGGTTTTCCCATTTAGACCCATGTCTCTCCAATATTTAACAATCTTACATTTACCAATAAACATCTCTAGTTTACTCCTATTTTATACACACTCTTAACAGACAGCTTTCATTGTTTTATTTAAGAATGTTATCGATAGCCATATGTTCATCTACTATCTACTTACTTTGAAACTATCAAATGTAATTTTTAGCTGATCCTTTCAGATTTTCTAAGTGCAAATCAAGGTTTGTGCTAAGTATAAAAAGGGTTCCCTCCTTTTCCAATATTTTTTTCTTCTTTTTAAAAAGGTTTTACTTACTTTTAGAGAAAGGAGAAGGAAGGGAAAAAGAAAGGGAGAGAAACATGTATGGGAGAGAGAAACGTCCATTGGTTGCTTCTCGTACACACCCCAATCAGGGACCAAACTGGTGACCTTTCATTTTGCAGTGTGACACCCAACTAACTGAGCCACACTGGTCAGGGCTACAATATTTTTTTCTTCTTAATTCCTTTTTCTTATCTTCTTGTTTTAGAAAACCTAGATAATGGTATTAATAGTGATAGCAAGTTTCTTTATTTTGCTCTCAGTTTTAAGGTATTACCATAAGTGTTTTATGAATGATCATAAGTGTTCAGTTATATTAAAGGGCTAAATATCTGTTTTAAGGGAAATTTACTGAAATTTATATGATTTTTCTTTAATGTATTAACTTTTAAAAATAAAAATTTTAATAGCTAATACATTTACAATGCTCAAAAATCAAAACATATGAAAAAGTATGCAATGAGAAGTACTAATCCAATCACTGTGCCTATCCATTCTATTCATCCCCAAGACAGGCACCAATTTTTATTAGTTTCTTTTTAGTATTCCATTGTTTCTTTAGGCAATACATTTTCTTTTGCTCGACCTTTCTTATATGAAAGGTAATATACTATATATATTTCTGCTTGTTTTATTTCAATCACTATATGCCAGTGCATAGAGATTATCCTGGCATGATGTGTGGACATACCATATTCAAACCTACAGAGACACCTGAATTGTTTTCAATTCTGTGTTTTCATAAGCAGTACCACAATGAGTAACTGTTTGTTACATTATTTTGAGTTTGTGCTATTCCTATTGCCTGTAGGTCAGATTCCCAGAAGTAGGATTTCTGGATCAAAGGGTTAATGAATCTGTAATATGAGTAATTACAGATTCCCATACATGGGGACTGTACTATTCTGCATGCCTATTAGCAATATAGGCATCTCCCAGTAACTTTACTACCAAGTTGTTGTTACGGTACTGATTTATGTATATATGGTTTTAAAAAATGGTAACTCAGCCCTGGCTGGTATGGCTTAGTGGACTGAGTGCTGGCCTGCAAACCAAAGGGTCCCTAGTTTGATTCCCAGTGAGGACGCATATGCCTGGGATGCAGGCCAGGTCCCCAGTAGGGGACATGGGAGAGGCAACCACACATTACTGTTTCTCTCCCTCTCCTTCTCCCTCCCTAAAAATAAATAAATAAAATCTTTAAAAAAATGGTAATTCAGTAGAGGTTTAATTTGAATTTCTAATTATGATTAGAGCTAGACATATTTTCATGTTGTTAAGAGTAATTTGTATTTCTAAGTAAATCTTTTGGGCTTTCTATTCTTTACTTCTAAAAGTTCTTTATGAATTAGGAAGAGTAGGCTTTTGTCTATTGTAAGTTATAAATATCTCCCAATTTATTTTTTAACATATTTATTTATGTATTTAATTTATTAATATTTAAGGAATTCATCCATGTTCTCTAATTACGCTTTTAAGATTTTCTTTTAAACACTTAATATCTGCTATCTATTTGGACTTTTTCTTGGTATGCAAAGTAATGTATGATTCACCAAACCACTAAGTTGTGCCATGACCTTTTATCAAAAAGTCTCTCTTTACCTTGCTGTCTGAAGATTCTGCCTTTATCACAAACTATATCCCCAGTGTATTTGAGGATATTTCTGAACCCTTTATTCCACTCCACTCATCTCTCTAGTCAAATGTCAATACTATACTATTTTTATTACACAGGGTTTAAGTTTAGAGGCTGCTTTAACACCTGACAGGGCTAGAACCATTCCCATCTCACTGTTCTTCTTTTCAACTTTCCTGGTTACTTGTATTTATTTTTTTCCATTTAAATTTAATATCAGATTGTCTGATTCCAGGGAGGGAAAATCCTATTGGTATTGTTGAAGAGATTACATTGAATTCATGAATCAACTTGGGGAGAACTGACCTTTTTTTTTTTAAACATGTCCTCAGGTTAGGATTTTTTTCTTAACATTTTATTTATTTATTTTTAGAGAGGGAAGGGAGGGAGATATATATATAGAGAGAGAAACAACAATGTGCGGTTGCTGGGGGTCGTGGCCTGCAACCCAGGCATGTACCCTGACTGGGAATCGAACCTGTGACACTGGTTCACAGCCTGTGCTCAATCCACTGAGCTGTGCCAGCCAGGGCGAGAACCGACTTTTTTTTTTTTTTTTTTTTAAGATTTTATTTATTTAAGAGAGAGGGAAATGGAGGGGGAGAAACATCAATGTGTGGTTGCCTCTCACATGTCCCCTACTGGGGACCTGGCCTGCAATCCAGGCATGTGCCCTGACTGGGAATCAAACTGGAAACCCTTTGGTTCCCAGTCCATGCTCAGTCTACTGAGCTACACCAACCAGGGCCTGACCTTGTTATTTTAAATCTCCCTAGCCAAGAACATGGTGTTTCTTTTCATTCATTCAAGTCTACTTCTGTGTTCTTCAGAAGTATTTTAAGGTATTCCTCATAATTTCTGCACATTTTTTAAGTTTATTTCTAGGTGTTTAATCCTTTTTGTTCCTATATATTCTAAATGGTTGTTTGCATATATGAAAGCTAATTATTTCCATATACTGTAAAAGGTGAAAGATTTATATGATCTGAAGAGAAACCAGAGTACTCATATACTGTAGTATTTTATATCCCACTGCCATACTAAATGCTTATTATTGTAGTAAGTTTTCAGATATTCTTTATGTTTTTCCAGCTATACAATTACATCATATGTAAGTAGATGTAGTTTTTCCTTTCTCTTAAATTCTTATACATCTAATTTCTTTTTCATTTAACTGTACTGGCTAATACCCAAAATACAATATTAAATACTGAAGTTATGATAGTGGGCTTTATTATTGTACTCCTAATTTTAGTGGGAATGCCTCACAGTATTTCCCGTGATGATGCTGGTGACAGCCATGGCTGGTTTGCCTCAGCTGGTTGGGTGTCGTCCTGCAAACTGAAAGGTTGTGTGTTCAAGTCCCAGTCAGGGCACATGCAAGAGGCAACCAATTGATGTTTCTCTCTCACAGTGATGTTTTTCTCCCTCTTTCCCCTCCCTCTTTCCCCTCCCTCTGGAATTGACAAAAGAAAAAAAAAAGATGATGCTGACTGAAAATATAAGTACCCCATTAAGGAAGTATTCTCTAATTACTGTTTTGTTCAGTGTTCTTATGAAGAAGGGGTTTGTATTTTGTCAAATACCTTTTCAGCAACTATGAAAGTGATCTTAGATATTGATTTTTATTATACAATAGATTTTATTAACAGATTTCTAATAGTAGATCAATTTTGCATTTCTGGAATAAATCTTTGGTCACATTTTTATCAGGTTGTGTATCTTTGCAACACTAATTTCATTAAACAATTTGGAAGCTCTTTATTTCTGTACTCTGAAATTTTTCATAGCATTTGAATTGTCTAGTTTTTAAGGATTTACAAGAATTTTCTGTGAAGCTGAGGTTGGTCCTTTTTCTTGAATGGGGAACTAGTTTTTGAATATTTCAATTTGATCAGTAGAAATTGGTTTGTTTTTAAATCTATTAGTTCCTCTTTTAACTTATTAATTTTTCTAATTTAATATTTAATACTTTCTTTGGCTTTATCTTGTTTTCCTAACTTTGAGTTAGAAGCTTAATTTCATTTTTCTATGTTAACATACATGTTTTACAGCCATAAACTGTCTTTGAGTATCACTTTAGGTTATAACATAGATTGTGATACATAGTGTTTTTAGAAAAATTGTGTAATTTTAATTTGTATTTCCCCTTTGACTCAAACTTACTTACTTGTTTTTAAATTTCCAGTTAGGACCCCCCCCCCCCCGATTTTATTATTAACTTTTAGCTGTACTAGATAGATTCTATTCTGTTATTTCTATTCTTTGGAATCCACTGAGTCTTTCTTTGTTGCAAGGCATATAATTGATGTGCATCAATCTTGTAAAGATATATTCTGTCACCACAGTAGAGGTAGATAAAACCATAAGAACCATCTCATTGAAAATTTAAGTGTTCTACATTTCCACATCTCTTGAACAGAGACATATATTCTGTCCTCTAACAAGAGCTCTTGCTTGATTTCTGTCCCCACGAGGTTCATTCTCTTACATTTTTCCCTTTGCAAACTGACCAAGCATTACTATTTCAAAATCAGCTGTATACTGATGACTCCCAAATCTCTATGTCCTTATACCTGACTTCCAATCCTCAATGTCCAAGTGCCCAGAGGATAATCTCATTTTACTTCCTGCTATGGAAATAAAATCCAACTTCTTCCAAACCCTGTATTCTTGGTCCAAATCCTGCCTCAACCTTATCATATATTTTCATAACAGTTTCACACTGCTAATCTTTTTATGTGAATGACTTATCTTACAAAACAAACCATAAACACCTAGAGGGAAGGAATAGAGCAATATGTATCTTTTTAATCAACTCCAGAACCCAACCTTGCATAAGAAAAAGAGGTAGTGTTTACTAAGTATTGGTGAATGACTCTTAGTGCTTTTAAAAATCATGTGCATATCTTTGCTATTTCTTGTTTGACTCTAACTCATCAGTTTCAGGGTATGAGTGAGGAAAGGGAGGGTGAGCTTGGGGTCTGCAGGTCTCAAGATTCATGGTCAAAGTGTTTGTGGTACTGGCAACATATCCACTAACCAGTCACCCAAAATAAATCTAGCTTTGCCCAATACTCAGGCAAAACTTGTGCAATAAATTTTATCTCTTTATCCTTTTCTTTAAAATAAAGAAAATATAAAGGACAACTGTGGGAAATTAACCTGGCCCATTAAGTAGCACTATCCTGACCATCATACTGTGTGAGAAAACTACATAGTTCAACATAGATTTTTGTTACGCCAGGCAATTCACAAAGCCCACTTTCTCTTCAAAGCCTGCCACAGAAGCAAACAGCCTTGAAATCAAGGTAAAAAGTATTAGTGCTTTTAAAAATCATTCATCAAAACAATTTCTGAAGGCTCCCAACTCTATAGTAACAGTGTACTTCTGGAGAAAAGCTGAAGCATCTCTGAGATTAAGCTGCTGCCAGATGAGTTCATATGTAGCACTGAGGATACTTGTTAATCATACTGGGAAATAGGTACAAATGAAGGCTCCTCCCTTCACCAACCATATAGAAAATTCACTGAAAAAATTATGACAAATTCAGCAAGGAGGCAGGACAACTCTAAGCCAAGACTATAAGATGTGATGTTAAATTCCCAGAGTCCTAATCCCTGCTCCACTACCTACTGCTGTGTGACCTTTAGCAAATACCTTAACTTTTCTCTGCTATAGTTTCATCATCCATAAAATAGTAACAACTCCTATACCCCAAAGTACAATTGTGAGAATTATGAGATTATAAATGCATGCAAAGTACTTAGACTTAATGTTTGGCACACAATGGTATACAAGTGCTTAATAAGTGCTAGATGTTATGTCCATCAATAGTTGGATATATTTTCATTTATACTAGCAGGCTTCATAGCTATTGAACATCAAGGGAAAAGAAAGACTTAAACAGTTTGTCATGTGTCCAACAGAAACACTAATTTAAAACATACCTATTGGGAGAATAGTGCTGGATCCAGAAAATGGATTCAGAATGCCTATATTTTCTATATGTTTGAATGCTTGATATTAGGCCGTAGTTCTTGCATACCAAGAGAAATTCCCTCCACCCTTGCTGCCCCCAAGATACAGGGAAAATGGTCACCCACAGGTGGAGCAGGCTCTGCTATATAGGGTAAAACAAAAATTAAACGTGTAAACATGTGCTTAGCTGTGAATGGTTGTCTCAAAAAAGTCTGAGATGAAGTAGTAAAACATGCTTTTCCCATAATTTTCAATCTGAATACACAAGAGACTTAATTCCTTACCCATTAACATCATCTCCCCAACACTGTCTTCTTCCTTCTCTGAGGTGGGCTGTTGAGTAGGATCCAGGCTCACACATTCTTCTTGGGAGTAAAATATATTCAAATCCTCAAAGACCACCAGCTCCTGAAAGATTAACAGGCCCCTCTTCCTCTTAGTAACAAAATTTCTTTGACAGCCCTGCTGATAAGACTGAGACCCAAAGATGAAGGAAGGAATGGTAAAAGGAATCTGTAAGTCCCACACAGATGCAGCCAGACAGGAAAGCCAGGCTGATAGAGAAGCCAGGCTCAGAGGAAAAGCAGAAGAAAAACATCTAATAAGGCAGTGAAGCACAAGCCCCACTCTCCTTCCCGATTCCCAAGAGTATGATCTTATACAAAGATTGGCTAAATAGGGAGGGACAACAAGCACACAGAAAGTGATGCACTCAAACAGTGAATGGGAAAGCCAAACCTCACCTTAGGCTCAGCTTTCAAACACAGAGACACTGTCTCCTGTTTCTGCCGGACTCCTTCTCTGGTCAGAAGCTTCACTAAAGGAAGAGGTTGCACTGGGGAAAGAGGAAGCTGTAGTTACTGGAAAAGTCAGTGACTCTAATACGGAGACTCTACCCATATCCTGAAGCCAGGTTGCCCTCACTCCTTCAGCAGTCACCTTGTGGCTTTTTCTGCTCCTATGAGCCCAGTTAGAGATCAAGCCATAAACTACAATGTCTTGAATCTATATAAGGTCTCCTCGCTACAAAAAGAATGTTTCCCTAAGTACCTTTGAAAATTCTCATAATTATTACAGGGGAGATGGGGGGAGGTAAAAGTGTGACGATCCCCACAGCAAGCACAACATTGCCAAAATGCCACATAAGCTGAGATCAATTCAATAATTCACCCACATATACTTATCCTAAAATGATATCCCCTACCCCAAGAATGTCTGGAAAATTGACACTAAAGAAAAGACACACACTCTTTATTCTAAGGCCTTACTCACACCCAGCAAACTGCTCAAGCTCCAGCTTGAGAAAAAAAAAAGTGCTCCCTCTCCCCAACATGTTTACTTACTAGAATCAACTCCTTCTCTCAACATCATCCTAACTGGAATTTGTTACTAGCACAGAAGCCTATCTCAGCCCGAGTACCAGCTTCCTCTAATGAAACAGAAAAGTGTTCTTACCTCGGTTCTGAAAGTCTGAGCTCACATCCTTCATAATAACCAAGGTCTCTTTGACTTTCTGACTGGGCTGGGCTAGTCCTGGCTTGGGCAAAAAGGTGAGGAAGTGCTCCAGAACCAGCTGGTGGATGGTCTTGGGCCCACTACTAGCATCTCGAAGTAGGTCTTGGCCTAGCTTGGAGTTTGGAGGAACTCTCAGTATAAAAGACTGCTTTGGCTTTGGGGGCATAGGAAACACTTTCGCAGCCATCGTGCCTTTAAATCACACACCACACTCGTTTCTGCAGTTTCAAAAGCCACCTCTTGCTGAAGGAAATCTGTCAGAAAGCTGCAGAGAATAATGCGTTACCCACAAAATCAAGCAGGACATGCATGCCTACGCTTCAAAATGTAGCTTGGATAGTTAGACTACATGAGCTCCAAGTCAGAAAGCAAACATAAGCTGGGGTAGGGAACTCATAACTGAAATGAATAATCTTAGCAAGGTCTGAAAGAAGATCCTGAGAATGAGAGCCAAAAGTTGTCCAAATCGCAAGGACCAAACGGAAGGGAGCAAAGGCAACCGGCAAAAGATCAAGGGCCATTCTAAGAAATATAAAGTGTAAACTCCTCTGGGAAGACCTGTTTAACTCATGCTGGTAGGGCAATGGGCTAAAAGACAGAAAATTTGGGAGCCAATACCAAGGGCATTAGTCAGCTTGGCCACTGAATCTGTCCCCTCGGGGGACAGTTAATGGCTCAAGGAGCAAACTCAAGATCGTATTAAGTGTCCACACACGGCCCGCCCACTCTTTTACGCTGAGAAAACTGTGGTGAAAGCGGCAGGAGACAGCCCAGTAGGGCCTACAGGTCCTGGCACTCAGAACCTCTCCCACCGGTCAAGGGCCACCTTCAGCGAAAAGCTCAGACTGGGCGTTGCCTGGGGCTCGCTCCCAGCTCCCTATCCCACCAGGCTCCTCGAACAGGACCACGCTCCTCTCCCCAGAGACCGCCTCATGCCTGGTTCCTGCCTTTACGGAGCACCTTACCTTTCTCAGGCTCTGCCACTCAGGGGGCTCGCGAAGAACCACCCAGAGATCCAAGCTCTCGGAGAGACCGGGACACTAGGCGCGAGAGGCCGAACCCTCCCCTCGCCCTTGGGAGTGTCCTCACAGGCCGCCGGACACTATTGGTAGGCCAAGCCGTCAGTTAGGGAAGACGGCAGGGACGCGGTGTCTTCTGGGAGGCCCGGCACCTCGGCGCCTGTGATGTCACACCCGGTGACTCGTTTCCGGTGCGATAACAGGGTCTCCCTGCTAGGAGCGGGCAGTGTGTAGTTGAAGCAAGGCTTGAGATCGACCGGCGGAACTGTCAGGACCAAAGAGAGGCCAGACTGGAGGCAACCGCTCTCTCTGTGGCTCTCCCGGAAGACAGAAAGCAGAGGGCTGGCTCCAGTCAGCCACGACCGGCTGGCACCAATCCAGGTACGGGCTGACTCCAGGTCCTGCTGGGAAATGTAGTTCAGCTCCAACCAGCCAATGGGAGGCCGCTAGGCACCGCGGTTGGGGCTGGGTGGAGCGGGAGCTCGACCGGAAGCAGGTTATATCTGGGACCGGAAGGTCTGCGCGAGGCTGCCGCAGGTGCTGTTCCAGCATCCGGGGCGGATCAAAGAGTTACGGAGACTGGGAGTGGGTAGTGTTTGAGGGCCGCGGGCCCTGGCTCTTGTTAACAGTTGTCACTTCAGTTGGGTGCGGCCAGTAAGTCAGAGCCAGGCGGCCCGCCTTTCTCCCGCCTGCCATCTTCAACGCTGTTGTGGCCATCTTACTTTCTAAGAAATCACAGTCGTTCTCGAGCCGTTGCTGTTTCCATCCTCAATTTCAGCCTCTTACGGACGCCTAACAGCGTCTTTTCTCTTTGCATAGTACCCATAGGCGGTTCCCATACACTGATCAGCGTTGGGATAGCCCGAAATATTGCCTTATTTCTTTATGTAACATCAGCTACCAGCAGGATGATGAAAGTCAAAGTATAAATGAATGCCTTTTCTTAACGCTAACTGTAGGTGACTCACTTAACCATGACTTAAAATAAATTATAGAGAGACTAGTGTCAAAACTGTGTGGTACCAAAAAAAAAATTTTTTTTAGATAAAGAATACCTTTCTAGACATCAGAATTACTAAAAAAAAAAAAGAAAAAGAAAAAAGAAAACCAAAAAACAACAGCACCCCCCTCCCCAGCTTTAATCAAAGCAGTATAGTTTGAGCCCTGGCTGGTGTGGCTCAGTGGATTGGGTGCGGGTCTGGAAACGGAAAGGTCACTGGTTGGATTCCCAGTCAGGTCACATTCCTAGGTTGCTGGCCAGGTCCGCAATTGGTGGAATGTGAGAGGCTACCAATGGATGTATCTCTCGCACATGGATTTTTCCCCTTCTTTCTCCCTCCCTTCCCCTCTCTTTAAAAATAAATAAAGTCTTTTTAAAAAAGCATTACAGTTTGAACTAAGAGTAAGTAAATAGAAAAGTAGAGAAGAATAGGAAGTGCTCAAATTGATCTGAATATATGAGGGCCTATATGAAAGGGCAGCATTTCAACCTAGTGTGAAATAGATGGTGCTAGCAAAAACTGTTTTGGGGGGAAAAAAGTAAAACTGCTGTCCTTATACTACATACAAACAATGGAATTTCATAACAAATGAAAACACTTAAGAGAACATTAAGTTTAATGTTGAAGCAAAATGGGAAACTGAGATGTCTTAAAATATACACCAGTCTGACCTTTAAAAACAGTATTAATGAAAATCACTCAAAAATTTTCATCCAGTTGTCGGAATCAAAGAAGTGTTTAGGAGGGTGGTAGAAAAGGGTAAAGGAGGGATAAATGGTGATGGAAGGAGACTTGACTTGGGGTGGTAAACACACAATGCACTATACAGATGATGTATTGTAGAATCGTATACCTGAAACATATAATTTTATTAATTAATGTCACTTCAATAAATTCAATAAAAACAACAAAGAATTTACCACATCTTGTCACGTATAATATGTGCCCATGTTTTTGGCCCAAACTTTCAGGAAGAAAAAATCTTTTGTTTTAATTTTTTAAATTTATTTATTTATTTATTTATTATTTATATTTAGATATTTGTTTTTGTTTTGTAAAATAATTTTAGCATTTATTTTTGCACATACAGTACAAGAAATTTTATGTAACAAATAATTATAAAACACAAGAACATGTGCAAGAAAATTTTATTTACCGGTAACAAATTAGTTGCACATCTTTATTTTTCCCTCAAAAATTTGGGGGAAAAGTGCACATTACATGCAGCAAAATACATAGTTCATTTTGCAAAATAGAGCAGCTGACAGTGTAAATCCTATTGTAAAATTTGAAAGTTCAACACGAGATAAAATGATTTACTTTATGATAAAAATATGGAGACAAGTTTAGAAAAAACAAAGTTTTCTGATCAAAACAGAAAAAAATAAAGTAAAACAAGAAACAGACTGGAAAACCACTGTAAAAAGCCAGATAAAGAATCAGATATTCCCAACATACAAAGAACACCTACCAATTGACAACAGATGACGGCAAAGGCTGTGAAGTCATTGCACAGAGGAAAAAAACTAATTGGCTTTAATGATTGAAAAGTTGCTTAGCCATTTGGGAAACTCACTCACTCACATTTGGCAGTCACTCACATTTTACCATATGACCCTGAAATTTTGTTCCTAGGATAAACCCAAGAGAAATGAAAACATGTGTTCACATGATAACTTGTACATGAATAGCAGCATTATTTATAATGGCTGAAAAGTAGAAACAACCTAGATATCTATCAACTGATGACTGATAAATGGATAAACAAGATGTAGCATTATTTATATAATGGGTTATTATTGAGCAATAAAAAGGAATAAATTACTGACACATGTTGCTACATGGATTGACCAAATGGCAAGTTACCAATAATGGGTGCAGGGTTGATTTGGGGGGTGATGAAAATGTGCTGTAATTAGTGGTTATTTTTGTATACATTGTGAATTGTACTAAAAACCACTTAATTGTATACATTATTTTAAATTTAAATTTTTTCAATTACAGTTGACATTAAATATTATATTAGTTTCAAGTGTACAGTATAGTGGTGAGACATTTATATAATTTACAAAGTGATCCCCCCAATAAGTCTAATACCCACTTGGCACCACACATATTTATTACAATATTATTGACTATATTCTCTATGCTGTACTTCACATCCTTGTGACTATTTTATAAATTTCCAGTTTATATCCCTTCATCTTTTTTGCCCAGCCCCCAAACCCCCTTTTCATCTGGCAACCATCAGTTTGTTCTCTGTATCTACAAGTCTGTTTCTGTTTTGTTCATTTATTTTGTTCTTTAGATTCCACATATAAGTGAAATCATATGTTTGTCCTTCTCTGACACTTAGCATAAAATCCTCTAGGTCCATCTGTATTCTTGCAAACGGTAAGATTTCATTCTCTTTTATGGCTAAGTAATATTCCATTGTATTTATGTACCACATCTTTATTCAGTCATCTGTTGATGGCTACTATATATGAAATGTTCTGTGTCTCTTGTTATAGCCTTTGTTTTAAAGTCTATTTTGTCTGATATAACTATTGCTATTCTAGATATTTTCATTTCCTTTCTCATGAAACATCTTTTTCCATCCCTTTACTTTTAGTCTGTGTGTCTCTTTTGACCTGAAGTGGGTCTCAAGGCAGCATATGAATAAGTCTTGTTTACTTCTCCAATCAGGCACCTATGTTTTTTATTAAAACATTTAATTCACCCACATTTAAAGTAGTTATTGATAGGTATGTACTTACTATCATTTTATTATTCATATTTTTATCTTTTAAAGTTCTTCTTAAAGTAATCCCTTTAACATTACTTGTAATAGTGGTTTAGTGGTGATAAGTCCCTTAAGGGTTTTCTTGTCTGGGAAGCTGTTTATATGTCCTTCAATTCTAAATGACAGTGTTGCTGGATAGAGTAATTTTGGTTGTAAGTCCTTGCTTTTCATTACTTTGAATATTTCATGGCAGTCCCTTCTGGCCTGCAAAGTTTCTGTTGAGAAGTCAGCTGACAGTTTTATGGGAGCTCCTTGTAGGTAATTCATTACTTTTCTCTTGCTGCTTTTAATTTTCTGTCTTTAACCTTTGGCATTTTAATTATGATGTCTTTTTGTGAGCTTCTTTGGGGTTCATCTTGTTTGGGACTCTCTATGCTTTCTGAGCTTGTAGGTCTATTTCAGATAGGCTTTCAATCTCCTGCTCTCTCTCTCCTCCTTGAGGTACCACATGATGTGAATGTTGTGCTTGAAGTTGTCCTAGAGGTCCTTTAAACTATACTCATTTTAAAAAATTATTTTTTCTTTTTGCTGTTCTGATTGGGTATTTTTTGTTACCTTGTCTTCCAAACTGCTGATCTGATTCTCTGCTTCATCTAACTTGTTGCTGATTTCATCTAATATATTCTTCATTTCAGTTATTGTATTCTTCATTTATGACTAGTTCCTTTTAATGGTTTCTATCTCTTTGTGTACATTTTCACGGTGTTCATCTACTTTTCCCCTCAGTTCACTGAGTGTCCTTATAACCAGTGTTTGGAACTCTGTACTTGGTAGATTGATTGCCTTCATTTTACTTAGTTCTTTTTCTGGAGTTTTGTCCCATTCTTTCCTTTGGGACATGTTTCTTTGTCTTCTCATTTTGGCCGCCTCCTTGTATTTGTTTCTATGTATTAGGTAGAGCTGCTATATCTCCCAGTCTTGGCAGGGTAGCCTTATCTATTAGGTGTCCCATGGGTCCCAGTGGTACAGACTTCCTGCTCATCTGAGCTGGGTTTTCTAGGGTGTCCCTGGTGTCAGTTCTGTGTATTCTATTGTAGTTGAACCTTTATTGTTGCTGGCATGTCGGTGGGTGGGATTGACCCTCAGGCTGACTGGCTGGGGGGACTGGATGTGACTGTAGTGGATGAGCTATAGTGCAGAGGTTCACCCCATGGAGTGTTATTCACTGTACTGGGATTGTGGTGCCTGCCAAGTCAACAGTTTGGGTATGTTACTTGTGGAACTAATTGGGTAGTGCTCTGGTGTAATCTGAAGCCAGCCACCAGATGTGTTGGTTCCAGGACCTTTTGGGTGGGGGGCTTCTGTGTAGGCCCAGGTCAGCTACTACCTGCGCCTCGTCTGGGGACAAGTGGTGAGGAGCGACAAACTGATCTGTATTTGATAGCTGCCTATGCTGGACCTGGAGGCACCTGAGAGAGGCTATTGTGCAAACCAAAGCCTACTGCCACTAGTCCTGGGGCCATTTAGCAAGAGGTAGAGGGCATGCTGAGGCCAGCTGCTGCTTGTCTGGGTTTGTGGACCTCTTAAAGATTTTAGGAAAGTTCCCAGTATGAGCCAAGATTGACATCTTGTTAGGAATAGCCACTGAAAGAGGTTTAGGTTAGTGTTTGAGTTAGGTAGGATGGGTTTTAGGGAATTACCAGAGTGGGATGATATTGATGGAGACAGATTTGGTACCAGTCTGCTCCTTCTAGTTATGTGAGGAGAGGGCTCAACAAAGGAACAAACTTGCCAGCAGTATGGTCCCAGAGAGAGCTGCTCTTCCTGTCCTCACCCTGAAGTCAGACAATTCAGTTTTGCCTTGTTTCTCCCTGGCACTTTTTGAGCTGTTGCCCCTGAGCTGGAGTCAGAGCAAGTTGAGTATGTCAGTGAATAAGTCTGTGCACAAGCCTTTGAAGAGGAACACCTGAGACAACAGCAACCCTACATGTCACCCAGACAGAATCCCTACTCATTTCCACAGCCAGATGTTTTGGAGAATTTTTTTTCCTGGCACTGGTGGTCTGGGCTGGGGAGCTCGGTATAGGGCTGGATTTCCTGGCTCCTCGGCAGGCACCTCCACAGCCCATTTTGCATCTTTGCCCCTCCTACCAGTCTTGGTGTGGCTTCTTTTTTGTATACTTAGTTTAGGAATTTCATTCAGCTAGTTTTCAGATGGTTCTCAAGGGTGGTGGTTTTGTAATTTAGTTGTAGTTGTGAGAGAAGGCAAGCGCAGCCTTTACCTACTCTGCCAATCTTGACTGGAAGTCCTATACACCTTCAAAGGGTGAATCTTATGGTATGTGAAATATATCACAATTAAAAAACACCAGACAGGGAAGATTTCATCTTACAGATACAAATGTTTAGTATCTAAAATATTTATGAAGAACATAATATCAACAAAAAACTTGAATATTTAGATTCTACAAGTAAATAGTCAAAGGACCTGTACCATTTCTACAGAATGAAGTAAAAAGTAGAAATTCACTGGGAAAAATTCACTGCCTCATAAATGGTAATGAGACAAAACATAGGTAAAATCTCATTATATCTCTGTTAAACCAGCAAAAAATAATGTCAAACATTGTTTTGGGCATGAAATATTTTAAATCTTTCTGGAGGATTATATGGCCACTGTAGCAAGTGTTATCAAACAGTTCACATTCTAGAACTGTTTTAAGAATAAGAGGAGAAAAAAAAATAAGTGTATAGTGAGGTGGTGGAAAATAAACACGAAGCTGATTGTGAAAAGTGCAGGAATAATTGGAAGTAACAAATGACCAACCATAGGGAACAGCTGAGCAAATAGGGCACATGAACTGTGTCAGCATGTGGATCATTCACATAGGACAAAGCACCATGAAGACAGCAAAACGTGTTTTGTGCTGTGGTCACAACCATGGAGAACTGGAGTCCAATCTAGGGTCTAGTGTGAAGATACAGAAAGAGGAGTTGATGTAGGAGGGGTTTGGAGTTTAATCTTCATTGATTATTTTTTTCTTACATCCTTTCTCTTTACATCTAATGGGGGATGATAGAGGGGACATCTGTGAACTAGAGCACATAATATTCCACAGGCTCACAGATTTCCAGATATAGATCAGGACAGAATAACTGGACACTTGGAATGTATGTCAAATGTTTTCCCACCACAGTAGCCCCATCTCTTTCATGGTGTTCAGTAGGGAAGTGGAATCTCACAGTGACCAATTGAGTGACAACAAATGGAATTATGATAAAATTTTCTAATCAGTTTATCAGGCCTAGCCAGTGCTGTTTAAGAATCATAGTTTACTATTCCAGGTACAAAAAAACAAATTACAGCAAGACACTGTGCTTGTTTTGTTTTGTTTTGTTTTTTAAATCTAGAATTCCCAAGTCCTCAAAACAGGGGAGAATAAACTGAGGGGACATGACTTTGCCATGGCGTCCTGAGGGAAATGAGAGTGGGATCTCTGTCTCAGGAACCTCTTAGGGTGTTAATACATACAAGGATTTATTGAGCAATAGCCATGTACTTCCTATTCTGAAGAAAACTTCGCATGTCATCATTACGTGTGTTTTCTTTTTTCACCCTTGGTTTACCACTATTTAAGTACCTAGCTTACTTCAACTACAACTCCATAAGCTCCTGGGGCACACAGACTATTTTCTGATTTATTGTATTTCCCAAAGCACCCAAAATTTGGTATATGTACAATAATAACTGTTGAGTGTATGAATTCAAGAGACAAGGTTGGGAGTTGGAAGAAAGACGAAAAGTATAAGGCATTCAGTGAGGCACCTGGCCATCCACTGGACACATGGTGACAGGACCCATATTCTTCCCTCCATCATGTGTTTTAGGGCTGAAGATAAGTTGAAGGGGCCCAGAGGAAGAGAAGCTGGTGAATGTGTAGATGTGAGATTTGGCTGTCACATTGTAAAAGGAAATGTCTCGAGCCAAGTAGTCCAGGAGGATGTCCACACGCCTGGGGGTCTTCCTCATCTGCAGGCAGATTGGGGGAAGGGTGGACACCTTGTACTCATTTTGCTTCATCATCATCACCACCTAGTAGCCATTCTCTGGTGACAGAGTCATGCTCCCCTTTCTGCTTATGGATGTCTTGCAGATGCCTAGGACCCATGCTGTCTTGTCTCCCACCTCCACTTCCCAGTAATGGTGGCCAGAGAGGAAGCTCGGAGAGCCCAGGGCAATAACGCAGCTATCAAATCTTTCTGGATTGTCAGGCATGCGGTTCTACTTGTTTCCAAGCCTAACACTCTTCAGGTCATCAGAGATGATGAGGTTGGGTTGGGCAGTTTCTGCATCCAGAAGTACATTAACTGCAGAGATAATTAGAATACTTAGCTAGGGGTCCATGGGCAATATCCCCACAGGTTCTCCCCACCTCCAGGAAACATGGGCAGGGCTGCTCTTCTGGAACACAGGAGCAGCACAGGGACCCATCAGGCCAAGGCTACTCACCTTGATCTGGGCACTTTCCAGCATGTGCCTGAGCACCAATCAGTTCTGGAATTACAGAGAAAAAGGAGATGAGGGGGGTGTGGGGAAATCCTGAGTATTCCCATTCTGAGGGTTAAATCTACCTTGGTCCTCACAACAAGGAAAGACAAGGACCCTGACGTTCAGGAACCTGGTTCCTCTGCTTGGATATAACCCCATTCCTTTTAGGCTCCTGGGTCTGCCTCAGAGACTTTTGTGGTCTGATGAATTGACCCCCCTCTAAAGGAATCTTACACAGAGCCTGTTGTGACCCTTCTCTTGCCTTTGTTACAGGTGCTTTTCTGTCTTCTAAGTAATGCCCAGAAATAAACAGTATAAGGGAATATCACAATTACTCTTGCTCAGCATATATTACCACCACCATACTTACCACTGAAGGTTTCCATTCCTGAATATAGGGTTTCTAAAGGAGAAAGGGAGCCAGAGTTAAGTTTGCCAACTAGGGACAGATTGGGGGAGGCTGAAGGCAGAGTCAGAAGGCTGTGAGAGGTAGAAAAGGGATACCCAGGGGCCCTTGGATACATGGATCTCAGGGAGGAAGTGAGCAGGTACCTCCTGTTTTCCCACAAGCCCACCTACCCAAGAAATGCTTTATGCTCTTGTCCATAAACTCTGATTTCTGGTGGAGGAGGTGGATCTTTTCTTTTACCTCTAGAGGAGTGGTCCATGGCTCAGGGACAGTCAGTGTCTTGGCTCTAGAAACAAAAACTGTTGTCCAGAGAGGGCTGGAGCATGGGAGTGGCCCAAGCTCTCATAAAATGGAGGGGAGGTGCAACCTCTACAGGCTATACCCAACCCAGTCCAGGCTTTGCAAAGAAAGTCCTCCCTGGACTTCAAGTTCTAAAAGATGGTCCTCAACTTTGGCCATGGATTTGCATCACCTGGGGAGTTTTAAAAACCACTGATATTAAATTCACAGTAATTTTTAAGAATGGCCTTAAAATGCTTCTGATCTGAAATATTCAGCCCAGAATTATCTATGTCAAATTAATTATACTTCCCTAATCTTTTTCTTTCTGTTGAAATAAAATGATAATTGATGAGGAAAGAACACAATGATATACTACTCCACACCCATTGGGATGGCTATTGTTAAGAAAAAAATAGACCTGGTCATGTAGCTCATCATCCCAATACCGCAAGGTTGTGGGTTCGATCCCCAGTCAGGGTGCGTACAAGAGTCAATCAGTGAATGCATAAATAAGTGGGACAACAAATCAATGTTTCCCTTTCTTTCTCTCTTTCCTTCCTCTTTCTCTAAAATCAATCAAATAAAAATAAAAAAAAACGAGTGTTAGCAAGAATGTAGAGAGATTTGAACCCTTATGCATTGCTGTGGACTGTAAAATGGTACAGATACTGTGGGAAATATTATGATGCTTCCTCAAAAAAAAAACCTAAACATATAATTAGCACATGATAGAAAAATTCCACTTCTGGGTATATACTCAAAAGAATTGAAAGCAGAGATGCAAACACATATATCTGTACCAGTATCCATAGCAGCATTATTCACAATAGCCAAAAGGTGGAAACAATCTAATTGTCCCTTGATGGAAGGGTGGTTAAACAAAATTTGGTATATACATACAGTAGGATATTAGTCTTAAAAAGGAATGAAATTCTGACACATGCTACAGCATGGATTAACCTTGAAGACGTTATGCTAAATGAAATAAGCCAAATATGAAAGTACAAATGTTTTATGATTCTACTTATATGAGGTCGTTAGAGTAGTCAAGTTCACAAAGATAGAAAGTAGAGTGGTGGTTGCTGGGGGTTTAGGGTGGGAGGGGTTAATGGTGTGGAATTTCCATTTGGGAAGATGAAAATGTTCTGCAGATGGATGGTGGTGTTGGTTGTATAATAATGTGAATGTATTTAATGCCACTGAGCATACATTTAAAAATGGTTAAGATGGTGAATTTTATGTTATGTATTTTACCACTAAACAAAAAAGATTTAAAAATGGATTCCTGGGTTGCACTCCTGGAGATTCAGCTTTAACTCATCTGCCAGGGCCTGGATGTTAGGATTTTGTAAGACTTCTGGGGTGATTGTAATGTCCAACCTCCTCCCTCTGATCTTCTCCCCTGCCTGCTGGGCTTGGCAGCTCTACTCCTGGAAAGGTTCCCTCTCTGAGGCCACAAGCACTTTGCAGGAACAGTTTTCATGAGGTGAATTGCATAGGACACAATCTATTAGGAAAGTTTCTTAGGTAGCCACCATTAGTGCAGCAAGCTGTGTTCATTTTTTGAGCTCATGTTCTCCCTCCTGATCACACTCTTGTTTTCCCTACACAAATCCAGAAAGGCCTGCAGGAAATGGGAGGAGCCTGGGGAGGAGTCCCAAATGCAGGGTTGGGAACATCTCCATTCTAGGACTGCCTCACCAGATGCTTCCTGCAGGACACCCAACGAATCACCAGGGGACCTCTTGATACCTGTTCAGGGTGACTCCGATGTCCTAGGAGAGAAAAGAGGGAAGCTCTCCATTACCACACTCCTATGGGATGCACTGACTGCTAGCCTCTCTGGCCCTAGAACATCATCAAAACTGGGGTACCTCTCCCAATTCTACTTCTAATTCCCCGAGGTGGCAGCCTAGCTGTGGCCTGCAACATAACTGCACCCAAGCTCTGCTGATCTCCTCTGGGAGGTGCCAGGAGAACCCTGGATTCTGGGTTACTCTGGGATCCTGAGAGCTTGTGAAATGGGTCTGGGCATAAGAGGCATTGCAGGTCACCAAGACCAAGTCCCACCATTGGCCCCAAGGACCTGGACAGAGCTGATGTCAGTGCTGGGTGTCCATGTCATCCTACTGGGCACAGTGTACAGGTCAAGGCCAGTTCCAGTCATACTCACCTGCATAAGCTCCCATTCTGGCTGGCACTGCTTGGCCTCCAGCTCCTCGATCATCTTGCTGAGAGGGGCAATATCCCTGGATACTTGGGTGCCATATGTCTCCCTGACCTGGCCAATGGTCTGGCCCAGTTCCTCTAGCCAGGCCACAAAGAGCTGCTCTTGCTGCTCCAGAAAGCGGTGCGACTTCTCCAACTGGTATCTAACTTTCTGCTTCTGGATTTCAGTTTGTTTCTGGGAACAGGAAACAGGGAGGTGTAGGCGTCTGTGCTGTAGGACGGATGTGTGCCCAAGGAATCCCCAGAAGCCCACCTCCTGGAGGTGGATAAGAGGCAGACTCCCTCAGCCTCTTAGAGGCTTGCATTCCAGAGCAGGAGGCAAAATGGACCAGAACCTTTCACAACAGACTGAGAGTGAAAGGGACTGGCTCTTGGAAAATGCCCTAAAACCTATTATAGGTTAAATTAGGTTTTCTCTAAAATTCATATATTAAATTTCTAACCCCTAGTACCTGAGAATATAATCTTATTTGGAAGCAAGGTTTTTGCAGATGTAATTAGTTAAGATGAGGGCACACTGGAGTGGGGTAGTCCACTGGAATGGGGAAATTTGGACACATGCACACACACACATGGAGAACACCATGTGAAGAGACACAGGGAAAAGACAGACATCTACAAGTTGAGGAGAGAGGCCTGGAATATGTCCTTCCCTCAGGGCCCTGAGAAGGAACCAGCCCTGCCAAGATCTTCATTTCAGACTTTTGCCTCCAGAACTGCCAGAGAGTAAATTTCTGCGGTTTAAGCCACCCAGTTGGTGGTATTTTGTTACAGCAGCCACAGAACACAGATACCTGATGTCACCTTCTTCCTTCCTGAAAAGCTAGTGTGAGGATGGCATATACTTGGGGTCATAAATGGACAAGATTATTACCACCAAGCTCTCCAGAAGGGAAACTTCACTCCCTGTCCCCTACCCCAAGTGATGGCATGTAGAAGGTTCTCATTATGGCTCTGAATGGGGTTTTCAGTCCATTTATTTGAATGTATGTGAACTTGACTTCCACTACCATTGCACACTGATCAACCAGTAGCTGTATTGCCTTGTTTCTCATCATCAGTAGGAAGCTTCTGTGGAGAGGTGAAGTGGCTCTAGAGCACCTTTTCCTTCTCCCAAGAAGGGCAAGGGCCCTTCAGATCCACTAAGACCGTACTTAAGAAGTCTCCTCATTATTGGCTCAAGAGGACAGGACTAACTCCAGTTCTTTTGAACCCAAAACACCTCCTCACTTTTTGATGTTGTTGTTGGCAGTAACATTGACCTTTTTTTAAAGGACAGGTCAGTTGTCTTGTTTAGTGGCCTATATCCTAAAATTGTCTGATAATTTTGCTTATGATTAAATTCAGGTTAAGCACTGTGGGCCAAAGTACCACATATTTAATGCTATGGTCTTCCTAGCACATCTCATGGGGAGGCAAAGAATTTCTAGTTTGTCGGTTACCATTATTGCAATACTAGGATTAGTCACTTGATTAAGGAAGTGTCTATCTCTCCACTGTAATAGACATTATTTCCTTTATAGTTATTAAGTATTTTAGGGAATATACTTTGAGAGTATGTAAATATCCTGTACTCTAATGATCTAAAAATTTTAGCATTCATTGAGGATTCCTGTTGGTGTCAATTTTTATATTGGTGGTTGTATAATGAAAATTTCTAATTCAGTTATTGTCCTTTACTTGTTTTAGCTGGCATGATGCTATAAAGAAGAGCTTTCCCTTCCTCTTTCTTATGAGTAAAAAATTTTTTTGATTATTGAAAAAAGTTCTGAAAGAAGCATCTTGTTTCCACAGTGGCCCATGTCACTGTGACCTCTTTGCCTGTTTCCCATTGTGATGTGATGGGTCCCAACAGAAGTTTGGAACCCAGAGGAGGAGATGGGATCCAGCCAACAGAAATGAGGTGGACAGATCAAGGCTCTGTGGATAGGCGCCTTCACTTGCAGGTAAAATGGAAGCAATTTGCATATCCAAAAGGCTGCACGTCAGCACCACAGAGGAAGGCCAATAGTTTGTGGCATTGCAAAACCATGGTTTTAAAGAAAATGTGTACTTTAACCATTTGAGTTTTAAAAATCAACATTGTTTTTGTAAAAAATTAAAATAGAAGACAACCATGATAAAAGCAATAAAGAAGAGTATTCAAGTTGAAAAGTTCTTCCTTTTTGTCAGTCCCATCCCTCAGCCACAGCCGTTGGTATTAGTTTCTCTGAAACATTTCGTGATGAGTATGAGAAAGTGTAACAGCGTCCTTGGAGATGCCCCTCCCTGTGGTGGTCGGTCCCCCACTGCAGCGATGAGCTCATCCTTGGACACCTGTTAGCTTCCTGCCCGCTGTCCCGCAGGTAATTCTAAGCATGTGATCAGCTCTGCTTCCCTATGAACCAGAACAGAACCTCGGGGACCCCTGTTTATGTTCTGTCCCCTCCCTCCTGCACGGGTGAACCCAGGTAAAGACTGGCCATAGAAACACCCTTGGCCTTACCAGGTAGTTCACTATGTTCTTATCCCCCTGAGATCTCTGCTCCTCTCCAGATTTTCTCAGCTCCTTCAGATGCTCCAGCTGCTTCTGAATTTGGTCCTGGACAAAGAGCACTTGTTAAAGCTTAACCTTGTCTCTTGCTATGTTTAGTTGGTACTAACTCTAGAGGGGAAAATCTGCTTTGGGAAATAAAGCTGAGAGTGTGCAGCCAAGAGTAAGTGGAGGGGTGCCCAGGAAAAAATGAATCCATCACACCAAGGAAAGCAGAAAGAAGAAAAAGAAATTCCCAATGACTTTGTGAGCACCTGGATTCAGCCATACCTGAAAGTCAGGCCCTTGGACCTCTGAGCTACATGAAGTGGTAAATTCTCTCTTTGCTCTCCTGGTTTGTATTGTGTTTTTGCCATTTACAGCTCAAGAATGGTGACTTACACACCAACCTCTTAGCGTCATTGGGAAAATGAAGCAAGCCCCCTCATGTCCAAGTGCTCAGCAGAGAAGGGCCCCCAGGCAGGAAGTCCTACCTTGTATTCCAGGGCAGCTTCCTCGATGGGGCGTACCCAGTGGCCTCGGTGCTCCTGACTCAGGCTGCAGACGAGGCAGATAGTTTCCCCATGGTCCTCGCAGAAGAGCAACTGGGCCTGCTTCCTGTGACGCTCACATTGCGGCAGGGGCTTAGGGCTCAGACAGGTCATCAGAAGGCCCTCCTGCCGCTCAAAGCCTCCAGAGCTCTCCATTGGAAGCGAGGCCTGGTACCTGGGGCAGCTGGGCAAGCAACCCCCTGAGGTCTTAGGATCCCTAGAAGCAATGGAGCAGCTGCAAGAATTGTGCACACGAGTGCCACCAACTGGATCTCCTTCCTGGGTACGGCAAAGGGGACACACAGCTTCATCCTGCGGCCTCCCTAGGGACACAGCAGTGGAAAAATCTGAGTAACAAACCCAAGATGTTACAAAGTGGTAATGCAAAAGCACAGAAGAGAAGGAGCCCACGCCTAAGACACACGAGCTCTGTTAGACTGTGGCTACTTCCTAGCTTGTCCTCCTCCGATTTCCCTCCACCAAGGCAACAGACAAGTCCCTGGTACTGAGAGCTCAGGGCTAGATCTCATGACAGTCCTGAGGCCTGGAATTCTTGGGTACTTATCCTAAAGAAAGGCCTTTTGCTGTAAATTCTACGCCTTCTTCCCACACGTATACTGATCTAACAGGTAATATAAAGACAGCAAGATATTTTGACGAGTGTTTGCTTCACCACTTAAAACCACCCAGCTACTCATGACTTGAGTGGGTACGCCTGGGGGACGCTGACTGGCTCATAGCCAGACCTCCAGCTCCTGGCAGTGTCCCTGGGACATGGTCAGCCTTTGGGAAGTGTGTGTTGAATGAAGAAACAAATGGACCACCTTTCACACCCAGGTTCAGGAAATATTAAATGAAAGTAAAGAAGGGGACTCTATGAGGCTAGAGGGTGTAACCTGCCATGATGGCATACAGCTGTGATTAGTTCTGCCCTGGGACCATAGCACAACTTCATGAAGCAGAAATGACAGGAGCTCCAAGAAGAAATAGAAACACAACACATTAATGCCCTCCCACCTCCTCCTCTCACAGGGTCCCAGACATTTATAAAACATTAAATTTATAAAATGTCTGTGAGACTGCAAGAGGCCACATAATAACTGTTCTCCCCTCCTTCCCTTGTGGTAAAATTGACTGCTGTCCATATGGCTGCTCCCCTGACTCAACCCCACCCCAAATAAAACTACATTTCTCAGTTTCCTTTGCAGTTAGTTGTGGCCATTTGACCAATTGTGGCTAAAGGGATGTAAGTGTAAGTGTCATGACCAGCTTCTAGAAACTTCTGGAAACTTTCCCTAAGTGCTACTATTCTCCTTTGTCTCTATCTTGTTCCCTGGAATGAGGATGCTGCCATTGGAGACCATGAGCTTGAAAGCAAATCTGATGAGCAGCAGAGCAGCAGAAGCCTGGATTCCTGGCCCATGGAGTACCACATCTTCCCTGGAACACCTGTGTGCCATTTGTGTGAAGGAGGAACAACCCTGTCTTGCTTCAGTTACTGTTATTATGGTGTTTCTGTCATTCAAAACCCAGCATAATCCTAATTTCTGCCTCATTAGTATAAAAGAGACCTGGGGTTTTGGCCAACAGCTCTCCTCCCTGAGAGGCAAATGGTGGATTCTTGGTTCCATGCCATATGGCCATAGGGCTATTGAGAAAAGGGGATATTTTTACCCAGTCTTTCCCAGGTGTTCAACCTGGGATCCATGAAGTCCTTGGAATTCTAAAGCAGGACTTCAGAGTGTGTAAGAAATAACTAACTGAAATTTAAGGCATCGTTTTGTGAAGATGTGCATTTATAGTTTTTTTTTTCAGGATTCACAGCCTCCAACAGATTCTCAACACCTTCGGAGAAGGGTTGGGGACCTCAAGGGGGCACCCAGAGATCCAGTAACATTAGTACAATGGGGATAAAAGAAGGTTTGTGGAGGAATATCTGCACAGGTCACCATCCCTAAGGATACCAGGTTACCTGGATTTTGGGGTCCTTTCTTACCTGAAGATGGAGGGACTCCTGGATTTAAAAGCTCATTGCCTGTTGCCTCCCCTGAGGTCCCAGGGGTCTCTGGTTCTTCATTTTTATTTTTCTCCGAAGGTGTTGTGGATTCTGGATGCTCCCAGGTCTTCTCCTCTCCAGCCAATGACATATTGGAAAGCATAATCCTGAATGCTTCCCCATCCATTGTCACAAAATGTTCTGGATTTCTGGAGCATTTCTCCAGAGCTATGGTAGCGCCTACATCCAGAGTGGCCACTTTGCGGAGGATAGCTGCTGAGTCGGGATTCTCACGTCTGATTTTCTCTTGAGGCAGAAGAGTTCCTAGATTGGGCAGTTCTCTCTCTCCTGAAGAAATGGTAAATTCAAGACTTTTGGGTCGATTCTTTTTTGAAGGTACACATGTTTCAGATATCTTGCATTCTTTCCTGCCCGGGGACCCAGCAAATGACCCACTGGAAAGTCCTTGGAGTCTTCCTGCAGAGCTGGCATTCCGGCGTAGCCTGACACTCGAATTGCTCCCCTTCTCGCCTTGTGGCTTGCCTGGGAATGGACTTTTTTTGGATGACAGAGTCACACTCCTGGGGCCTGGCTTGCCCTGAACATCCAGGCCCTCTGAGCCCTTCTGATCTCTCCGTTTACCCTGAGGTTTCTTCTGGGGCCCCTTCCCGGCCTTGGGCTGGCTGGTTGCCCCATCACCACTTTGCTGCTGCCTGTCACCTTCCAGGCCATCTGATATCCTTAGGCTTTTAGGCTTATTCTCCCCAGATAAACAAGACATTGCCAAACAGTCAGTGCCACTTTCTTGTATTGGATATTCTGAAAAGACAAGGTGATGCAAAGACATGAAAATGTTGAGTGCTCAGGCTAAGGGCTGGGGGAAGAGAGAGAAGAAAGAATCCACACAGAAATTGGAAAAGTTCTGGCCCTGGCTGGTGTGACTCAGTGGACTGAGTGCCAGCCTGCAAACCAAAGGGTCGCTGGTTCGATTATCAGTCAGGGCACATGCCTGGGTTGCGGGCCAGGTCCCCGGTAGGCGGTGTGCAAGAGGCAACCACACATTAATGTTTCTCTCCCTCTCTTCCATTCTTTCCCTCTGTCTAAAAATAAATAAATAAAATCTTACAAAAAGAGAAAAGTTCTGAATATTCTAGACAATAGTCAGTTACCATTAAATGAAAACATACTATTTGCTATATATTTTTCTAATATACATATTATTGGAAACTTTTTAGGCAGGAGAATTTATTTCCAATATGAGAATTCCAAAAACAGAATTCTTTATATATAAATAAAACCTAGTTATTGGTATGAATTTGTATGTGATTATAAAATCAATAAATAAAGAATTCACTTATAAAATCAATGAAAAATTAATAGGTATATTGCTTCTTAGCCTTTTGGCTAAGATCAAGTGTAGCATCTGTTCCTTTCAGTTTAATATCTGATACATTTTCTACCCAAGGACAATATATTAAATGGATTTTTGGAATTAGGAGGTGGGATAGGGGCTTGCTCCCTCTACTCCATGCATCTGTCTGGTATTGCAATACTTCTAGGAATGGTGCACCCTCTCTGGGAGAAATTTTCAGTCTTTCGAAGTAAGGTTGATCTAGGTGGACGTACAAATAAGTTTTCTGGAAATGTAAAAAAAAGAATTAACAAGTGTAAACTAGACTTTTGGTGGTGAGCGTTGCTGTAGTGCATACAGATATTGAATTATAATGCACACTTGAAACAATATTATCAACCAATGCTACTAGTTATAAATAAATAAATAAATTCTCAGAAAAACAAAACTCAATTACAGTAGTAAGCAAGGGAAGAACAGCTGTATTCAGAATGGCCAAATAGTGGTAATCATTGAAGTGGGTGATAGGTACAAAGATGCTTCACCATAGTACCCTCTACCCCTGAGTATGTTTGAAAATCTATATTTAAAAGTTTTAAAAGAAAAAAAGAAAACTTTCCACACAGAAGAGGGCAGCACGAATGTGTACCTATAGACCTTGACATTAGATACAGTAGAGAAAGAAAATCTCTCCTGAAGATTTGTAAACACAAGTGCTCTCTTTTAGGCCTCTGCTCCAGTTCACATTGTTCATGTAGTCCAAAAAACCTCAAGAGAGTAATTTCATTTGAAGAGGGTGCTAGGTGGCATTGCTGCTAGACAATTAGCGTGAGAAGAATTTCCACATTGCTGAATGATATATTGGAAAGTTGTTAAGAGAGTAAATCCTAAAAGTTCCCATTTCCTATATGAGAAGATGGGTGTTAGCTGAAACTATGTGGTAATCATTTCACAACATATGTAAATCAGACCATCATGCTGTATGTATGCCTTAAAACAGTAATATATGTCCATTTTTCCTCAATAAAACTTGATAAAAAGAATTATTAAGGTGTTTGGCATAAAAATTTGAAATGAGGTTATGAAAGACAGTTAAAACTTGAGAAAGTAATTTATATCTGTTTTTCCCCCTGGTTTCATGAGGTGAAGAAAATTCTAACTCCCACAGATAAGTGAGTGTAAATGGTAATTAGAAAAAAACCCACCTTGCCTTGAAATATCAGGATACTGTTTAATAAAAAAGAAATGATGGGAAAGGCTTAGTTCCAAGATTTACACAAAGAGGAGTTCAAGTTACAGTATCAGCTATCACACTAGTAGCCTTCGGCATTTGAAAATTTGGTTACTGATACATATGAATTTGTTAGTTTTTAATATGAATTTGTTAGTTTAATATGAATTTGATATGAATATGAATTTTAATATGAATTTGTTAGGGTTTTTTAGGTTAAAAATTAATAAAGTTTGAATCAAGTATTTGCTAATATTCTAAATAATCCCTGAATTTTCATCCTGGGATATAACTTGAAAACTACTACTCTAATAAAGAAAGGAAGATAACCTGTAATTAGCACCTTAGTATTTAGTTTGAGGAAACTCTTATTAAAGTTATCTTAAAATTGTTTAAAACACTTTGCTGTTGTGTAGGAAAACATAAGTTACCAAAGCTGGCTTAAGAACTGGTGAGAAACCCTGAACTTGCTAATAACCAGATTTTAAAACATGAAAAGGTAATTTAAAAATTCTGTTCATCAAATTAATCCCAGATTCAGATTACAGTCGGTTTAGTTCTATCATTAGTTCAAAGAGCAGAGAATTTTTAAGTTACTTAAACTGTTCTACCACAAAGAAACACATTAAAAGCATTTCTAATGTATTCTTAAAGTGTAGAAATTGAAGAAAAATTAAAACACCAAAGAATATTCTTAAAAACTGACCATGTGTTAGCCTCCCCCAAATCTTTAAAATGTCTTTGAAAGCAGAAATCAAATAGACCACATTATTTGATTACAATATAACAGAATCAGAAAGTACAGCAAAAGGGTAGCAGGAAGGAGAAGGAAGAGAAGAGAGAAGAGAAAGAAGAGAAAGGAAGGCAGGGATGGAAGGAAGAAACAGGGAAGAAAGAAAAGGAAAAGGAGAAAGTCCTCTTGACAATTTTAAAATGGCCTTTGTAAAACACGTGGAAGAAGATCTCAAAACTGAAATTAGATGGTTAACAATGGAAAGATCACCTATAAACCTTATTAATATGATCAGTTAGCAAGCCATTTTTGTTCACTCAGATAGTTGTCTGTGCACAGATGTTGATCACAAACGACATGAGGAATTCTTTGAGATCTGGTGTCTAGCTCCTGCCTCTCCTGATCCTTCCCTGAGTCAGAATCTCTAGCTGCCCACTCCCCACCCCTGCCCTTTTTAAGCCATTAGGAGCCTTAGTTTTACTAATCCAGCTCCAAAGACTAGAGCAGAGAAAGGGCCTTTCTTGGCAGTCACTAGCATCATGGTGGACCTGGGACTCCTAGCCCCTAAGCTAGAGTGCTAGTTCTTGCATCTTCCACCCCACCTCAAGAAGAGCTAGTAGAGGAGGGGACATGGGGTCTGCTTACCTGGACCAATCGCCCTGTGGAGCTCCTCTGCCAGGAGGTGCTGGTTGATGGCCCTCAGGACCTGCAGTGTCAGCCGCACAGCACACTTCTCCCCATAGTGGGTGAGCATCAGAGTGGCCAGCCTCACTGGCCTAGCTGTCTGGAGCTGGCCTTGGGGTATCCGAGGATGCTCCTTCTCCAGGCTGGTGTTTTTCAGCTTGAACTTGAACTTTTCAAAGTCATAGGGCACCAGCTCCTCCAGGGAGTACAACAGATAGTCACTAGGGGTTTTGGCCATGGTGTTGACCAGGAGAGGTTAGAGCCAGCTGTCTGGCTTCTTGGAGGAGAAAAGGTCCTCTGTCCTGCAGCCCAGGGTGTAAGTGAGAAGAACTTGTGAAATAACGGAAAGGCACAGGAAATGCTTTGTGCTTTGGTGGGAACTGAGACTATAAGAGGTCCGTGGTGGCTTGTGTTCCCTTTCTTCCAGATTCAGACATTTTTCCAGCTGGGAGGACTTGATGCCTGCCCAACATATGGTCTTCCAGTGCCCCAGCTCTCATCTCCAAGGGCTAGACTGTTGGGCTGCAGGAAAGTCTGTGAGGGAGGGTCTGGAATTGGATTCCAGCCTCTTGATCTTGGGGCAGGCGCTCAGATGCTTCCCCCTTTCCTACTTTCAGGATTCGGGGGTGGGAACAGAGTCCCTGGTTCCATGCTGAAGACAACCATGATGAGGGTCAGCCCTTCTGGCCAACTATTCTCTAGACTCGGGTTTTATTGACCGTCCAGAGCCAATAGTTGGGGGAATAGGGAGCAGTACATACAGTCCTGCAAGCTTTTTGGTTCTCTGCCCAAGAAGGCAGGCAAGGCCAGAGGGCACTGCCAGGAGTCAAGCCCTGGCGTCACCCCTGTTAATGTAATTCCAATTGTTTGGTACCACCAGCAACATAAGATCCTCATAGTGCCATGCTTGAGACCACCATCTTCATTTGTTTGTTCCCAGGGCTGACTCTGCTCTGGCTTCCTGGGAGCATACCTATGAGAGAACACCCATCTATGCATATTTACAGAATGCATATTCTGAGCACCATGTCAGGATGCCGGAGAAACAAGGTGAAAAAAGGCATAGGTGTCCTTTGGAACTCACAGCCCACTGCCCCAGGGGGGCTCATGGCAGCTGTACAAGGGGTGAACTGACCTCTTCCTTAGTTAACTGCTTCTGTCTTTCTGCATAATGTGATTTTTATCCCCAGCTTTTTGTTTTGAAAGTTTTTAAACCTACAGAAAAGTTGAGAGCATAAGTACAATGAACTCACACAAATCCTTTACTTGGATTCGCAAACTGTTAATGTTTTATAGTATTTGGTGATGTTCTCTTTTCCCTCTCTCTCTCATATTCATGCACCACTTCTTTTTTTGAACCATTTGATAATAAATTAAAAATATTATCAGATATCACTCCAAGTACTCTAGATATCCTAAATACTATGAACAGGGATACAAGTCTATTATTTCAAATAATCAGAATACAGTCATTACACTCAGGGAATATAACAGTGTTAAATCAAATTCCCCCAATTGTCTTGATAATGTCCTTGATGACTTTTTCCTTCAGCCTAGGGCCCAGTCAGACATCATGCACTGCTTTCAATTGTCATGTCCCTGTGGTCTCCTTTTATCTAGAACACTTTCACACTTGCCTGCTCCTTTTTTTTAAAGTTTTTTATTTATTTATTTCCACAGAGAGGGAAAGAGAAGGAAACATCAGTGTATGGTTGACTGTCACTCCCCCTACTGGGGACCTGGCCCACAACCCAGGCATATGCCCTGACTGGGAATCGAACCGGCGACCATTTCGTTTGCAGGCTGGCACTCACTCCACTGAGCCACACCAGCCAGGGCCCTATTCTTTTTGATTCTTTCAAAACATTAATGTTTTTAAAAAGTTCTTTCTGAAGCAGAATGTTTCTCAGTTTAGATTTGTGTAATTGTTTCCTCATTATTAGAGCCAGGGTCCATTCAGGCATCCCTGAGATCTCTCCATTGTAAAGGGACATTTTTCTTTGTAATTAATTAGTAACCTGTACAGAAATGTCTGGTTCTCTCACCATTTTTCATCCCATAGTTTTAGTATTCATTGATGATCCTTTCCTAAATCATTTGCTAAAGTGGTGGTTGCAAAATGGGGATATTTCTACCACTTAGATTATGATTTACAATCCATATTTTGGTTTAACCTTTGTCTTTCTTATGACATTTTTGGTTTACAGATGTTTCATTGGTAATGTAGGTACTTTCTAACAGTGCTCACTCGATAAAGCACAGCTTGTTTTATATCCATTCTCTCCCAGAATTTCTGTAGCTCCTCTTCATGGCAGGATTCAACACCCCATTTACAGACAGAATTAGTGGCTTAGTAACTTGCCTTCAGCCAGGATTCAAACCCATTCTATTAGTCACTTTGCAACACTGTCTGCCTGTATGATAATTTTACTATGCATCTTTAAATGTCACCTTTTTTAGCTGACCACTGAAGCGCAAAATGGGCCTTATTGACCATTCCCACAGGTCAGTGACAACATTCTGATGCCTGGCTGAATGAACAACCCTGTGTGTGACCAGCCTGAGATCAAGGCTTCAATGAGTTCTGGTTGATTGAATTTATCTTATTGTTCAATTGGCTTACATGCTTTGTATTTTACAGAGTAACCAGTGCTTATGGTTTGACAGCTGACAACATTCTTTTCTCTGGATCCTGCTGAAAAAATAACCACCAACCCAACATTTTCCCTAAAATGCACATTTGTGATGCAAATGTCAGATTGTGAAATTGTCAGGTTGGTCAGCAGGGTGTTGACTGGGGTATTTCTGGGACCAGGACCAGTACAAGATTTTGGAAAACAGCAACCTCCCACTGCTGACGCAGAATGATGAAATTATGCGATGATTGCAGAATCCTTTGTGTTTCTTGGGTCTTGACTGGCCAGGAAGCTCTTCTAAACTGAGACTAAATCACCTATGACAGACTGGATATCCGATAGGAAGCTGGGCTTTCCAGCCTCTTTTGCAATTGCAATGACATCTTCTGCAATGGGCAATTCTGAGGAAGGGACTTCTTGAAAAGTGATGTTCTGATGTCACTGAGGCATTTAGAAATGTAAAGAGAGACTGGTAAGAGAAAGGTAAAGAGAGGCTCATGAAGCTTTCATTTTTTTAGGCTCCAGTGAGTTTTTACAACAAAGAAATGTGAAAATAGGATTATAGTTCTTGGGGTGCATTTTAAATCTTTGATTTACCAAATAGAATGGAGTGTTGAACTCTTATTTCTTGTACCTCTAGGACTTGTGTGTGCCCTTTTTAGGGGCAACATGACAAATCTACATCCAATGCAGCTGCTGCAAAGGGTGCAAACTCTGCTCTTATTCCTAAGTAATGCACAGCTGAGATATCCTAGCCTTACTCCATTCCTGGTCATCAGCGGTTTCGCTTTCTACTGGGGCAGGATAGTGAGAAGCCAGGGAAATTTCTTGACAAATGGAATAAGGAAAACAGAGACAAAATAATTAAACAAGTCCAGAGGATTTTAGCAATTTACAGCCAGCTAATGAATCACAAGATTGTAAGTTCCTTAACCAAGGACACTTAGGAGCAAATATTTTACACATTCCAGACTTTCCTGGAACAGAACAGCCTAGTCCCAAGTCCCTCTTCAGTGTTGTTCTTGATAATGTTCTTTAAAAATGAAACTAACCAGAAAATTACCCCTGACCCCTCTATATGCACATTTTGATGAATTAACATATTGAAGGATACACCTGAAAACCTAATGAATATTCTGTTAAGACCCTAGGATTCCAGCCAGCCAAAGAAGATAAATCTCAAGACAAAGGACACACGGTGTGCCTGCTCTCTCACCCATGCCTTGTATCTCTGCTGTTTTCCTCCTAAACTCTAAGGGCCCCCACGAGACTTGCAATCAGAGGAGCAGCAGGCAGCAGCAGCTCGTCCTGAGCTTACCCCACTGAACCTGTCTGCAAGGCTCTCTTTGTCTCTGACTTCCCAGGGAGCTCACTTCTGTCACTATGACTTTTACTTCTCAGTGAGCCAAAGCAGCCCTGCCTAGGCTGTCCTGCTGCTGCTTCTACCTTAAGCTCTTCCTTTGTTTCATTGTCCCTGGCTTTAATAAACATACCTTCAAAACCACCTGGACTCGTGTCGTGAAATCTTTCCTACACAAAGTGAAGAACCCATACACTACTGGCAGTCCAAGGTAGACCTTCTGCTGGCCCACACCCTGTCCACTAAGACTACTACATTCATTTTTTGCATAATTTTGTGATTCTTAAATCAATATGTATTTTTATAAAAAGAAAAATATAATTTTAAAAAAGTATTTTATAATTACCTTGGCCTCTAAGGTACTATCAATCCTATTCCCCCAACCATCATGATAAAGGATGTCTGTGAAGTATTTAAATATGATACATATCTGCTATTGAGGAAATGGAAACAACCACTGGGAAGATCATGGAATAGTTCCTGTGTTAATCTGGAGTTGAGAATAATGGATCCCATTGTGACATGAACTCTCCGTTGCCCCCAGTATATTGAATTTTAAGGAAGATATCTGGGACTTTGAGGGGCTAAGCATTCAGGTTCCAAGTGAATTTCAGGCAAAGAATCTACCACTGAGAAACATACTTGTCACAGTGCTTGAGGGTAAACTGATTTCTGGGGCAACCTACAAACTCCTGAGCAGGATGGAAACCAAGGGAGAGGAGGCCAGCTTCCCAAAGTGGGGTTCAGTGGGTGACCGTGACCTGTCGAGGTGGTGCAGTAATGGGATCTGAATAGGTCTTCTACCAGCTCACCAATGAGAGCTTCATTTGCAATTTGGTAACTTAAGCAAGAGGCTTTATAAACTATGAAGTGTTACACACATTACTTATTCTGATTGTTAAATCTAGATGGTCAATGGGTGTTCATTTAAGTCTTTAAATTTTTCTATGTACCTAGAAAACAATTTATGATTTTAAAAGTTGAAAAAAAATTTCTCTACCACTGTGAGGAGCCTGCTAGGAGGCTGGCTTTGGGCATCCAGTCCTTGAATGAAAAAAGCTTATAGGTCAGTGAAGGAGGACAACACAGTCACCCAGAAGGTGACTGGTCTCCCTTTGCCGCACCCTTTGAAGTTCGGTTTACATAATCCGTCCCCACTCACCTAGCCATCCTGCCACGGCGGGCAGAGGTGATCCCTCTTGCCCGGTGCTTCTGTCATTCCTGCTCACCACCTTATATTGAAACTGTTAATGAGTTTGGAAGCTTCACGAAGTAGTGGGGAAATACAGGACTCCAAGATCTAGGACCTGTGTGACCTGGCAAGTTACTGGACTTCCCTGAGTTCGTTTCCTGTCAAATGAGTTGTGTCATGAATTTAATGAGATAATGTGTGCAAAAGTGCCTGGCACCGTGGGGTAAGTGTCAACTTCATTCTTTGGTGTTCCAGTGCCTGGCACATCGTGGGCTGTGTCCGTGAAGGTGGACAGGAGATCCCCGCCCCAGTACACTGTCACCTCTAGGACGCCCTCTGCACAACCGGTTTGCGGCATGGGGACAGGAGGTCGCCATTTAGGCGGTTGTCAAGCTCAGCAGCACCTTCCTAGGACCACAGCTCGGAGGGGAAGTGGTGAGGTAAGAGGGGCGTTGCTTACGGGAAGAGCGGCCGAAGATAAAAGGGGAAGTGTCAGCATAGAGCCCCAAGTGGCAGGCAGGCACTGGAGCCGAGGCTCGCCCGGCGCACTTCCTCTACTTGGCCCTGCGGCGTCTGCTCGAGGTAGGGTGCTAGGCGCGGACCTTCCCCCCCCCCGCCCCCCAGGGGTCAGCTGCGCCATGCCTCTGTTTCGGTCCTCCACAAGGTGAATACAGATGCTCCAGCGACTCCCAAGGGGCCCAGGGAGTGCACGGAACAAATCGGAAGGCCGGAGGGTGGGCTCACTCTGGCCTGCGCCTCCTAGAGGGCCTAGAGGGCGCTGGGCCGCCTCCTTGTGGATGGGTTTGGCAGTCGCAACAATTTAGCTCGGTTTCTCCTCGTCGGAGTGGCCTCACTCTGGGCGCGAAGGAGGGGTGGTCATTGTAGCTGGTATCCAGAACAACCCCGGGGAGTGGATCCGGCTGGTCCTTGGTGCTCCGACCTGCGCTGAGGCGGTGATCCGCAGATCCCTCCGACCTTTATGAAACTGTAGACTCCTTTACTGAGGGCATAGCATGTAACCGCTTACCGCTGTGCTAGGGGTGAGGGTGGTCACTTCAAGTAAGATTACTGCCCCAAGGGGCTCATCTCTGGAGAGAGGGGAGTAAATGATGGTAATTTCAAGTCATGATAAGAGCTGTGAAAGAAATGGGTTCTTTATTCCAGCAATCCCTAACATTTTTTGGCACCAGGGACTGGTTTCGTGGAAGACAATTTTTCGGGGCGGGGGAAGGCTATGGTTTCGGGATGAGTCAAGTGCATTACATTTATTGTGCATTTTATTTCTATTATTATTACGTTGTAATGTATAATGAAATAATTACACAACCCATAACATGCTAGACTTAGCACTGGGCTTACCAAAACTGTGACTGAGGCAAGTACATAGTGTGGGAAAGAGGCGCTCACTGAAGTGGTAAATAAAATAATCGGTGAGCCATCTCAGACTAAACTAAGTGTCAGATTCTGACTTAAAGCCTGGCACCAGATAGATATGGCTTGTCACTTGGTACTCACTGATAGGGTTTTGACATGAGTCTGCAAGCAATTGATTTATTACGGTCTCTATGCAGTCACATCTCTCTGCTAAATGATAATGTGTATTTGCAGTTGCTCCCCAGTGCTAGCATCACCGCCTCAGCTCCATCATCAGGCATTAGATCCTCATTAGGAGCAGCAACGGTAGATCCCTCACATGTGCAGTTCACAGTAGGGTTTGTGTTCCTACGGGAACCTAACGCTGCCGCTGATTCGACAGAAGGTGGAGCTCAGGCAGTAATGCCAGCGATGGGGAGCGGCTGTCTCTATAGATGAGGCTTCGCTCGCTTGCGGGTTGTGCAGGTTGTTCACCTCTGGCTATGTGGCCGGGTTCCTAACAGGCCACGAACTGATACTAGTCCGTGGCCCCAGGGGCTGGGCACCCCTGCTTCATACCAACACCAGCTCCGCCATCTTCTCAGTTTTCAAACACTGCCCCTAGGAACCCTAGAGTACAGATTCTTAAACTTCTCTGAATCGTGACTCCTTTAGGAAAATCTAGTAAAATGCTATGTTCCATAAGAATAATGGTGGAAAAGAGTATATGCACTTACAGTTTTGTTTATCATTTAAGGATATTCATGGAAGTCCTAAAGTCCACCTGGGGGAACCTAGCAGGGGGAACTCTAGGAATAGACCCCCACATCAGCCAGAGCAGCCCCTACTTTTTCACTGTTTTGTGTATCTCATCTTCAAGTAAGGTTTTCTTTGACTGAAGTGTACTGGGTGTGGGGCAAGGGTGGTGGACCACCCGGCTAGATGGTCTGTCTGTATTTCCAGTTACAACATTCTGTTTTAGTGCTTCCCATTGAAGCAGGAAAATTAGAATAGGGAACAAAGGCCTCAAGTTCCACCCCTCCCCTTTACTGTCTTGGCTGGAACATCACAGCTGTGACCTTCACTGATCACCTGTTTCCCCTCTCCAATTTCCTGTAATTGAGAGGACCAAAGGAAATTGCTATCTGGAGAAGAGAGACCAGAACAAACCAAGTCAGTCACCCCACCAGTGTCGGAAGCAGAAGACCACCCTATCCCCTCCCCTTGCCCACATTTAATAAAAACCTTCCACCCAGACCCCATCTGCATGTCTCATTCTCTGAGGTGGCCCGCTCTCACTTCTCGAGTGTACACTATCACTTTAATAAATTTACTATGCTTTGCTAAATCCTACTGTCAAGCTCTTGAGTCCTTTCCCATTCCATGACAAGAACCTGGATGGGGTGAACCTGGATTGGGTTGAGGCCTCCCTTGGCCTCCCCTGGTACTGCCTGGCATCACCATCAGGACTACTTTCTAATCTCAGATCAACATAACTAGACTGTATTCACCTGCATGGTAATGTGTGTGCCACCTTCTTCCTTAAATCCTTGTGTTCCATCTGGAGCATTCCCTTGCCTGCCACACTTGTCCATTAGTAGGCAACTGTAAACAAATGGCTATCAACAGGATACTGTCTTAGTACATTTTGGTGAATCTGTCCCATGGATTGCACTACATCTGTTGAAAACAATGTGATGGTTTTCCATTTGCTAATGTGCAAAGGCTGTTAAAGCACATTAAATGAAGACATGTTTACAGTACAATAGTATAATCTCATGTTTGTAAATAATAGAAATATATTTAAAAAATTAAATATCTGAAAGGAGACTCAAGAAATAGAGAGTAGACTTGGGATAGGGGTTGTGCTTTACACTCTATGTCCTCTCTATATTTTTATTTTTCAATGAGTATTTAAATATTTTATGGCACATGAAACATAGTCCATGAATATGTTCTCAGTGTAAAGTAATAAGGCAAAACAGAAAATACAGCAAGCTAAATGTTAGAGGAAGACTTTAATGTTTTGCTCACTATTTTTATAAAAAACATAAATAAAACCTCATTGAGTAGAATATGTTTTTACTGGTGTGCAGAGGATTAGGAAAATAGCTTTTGAAAAGCAGATTGTACTCATAGAGAAACAAATATGTCAGGTTTCCAAACAATATGTGAGGTTTTGCCAATACTGAAGGAAGCACAGCACAGACGTACTCCCAAAGTAAACACACACATAGATACACAGACACACCCGCTCCCACCCCCAACACTGCAGGCATCAAATTAATGTATACGTAGACTCTATCAAGAGCATAAGGTCTCACGCTTTGAATACCTTGGAGCTACAAAACGGAAGCTAAAAAATTAAAAATATGAGTGAGATAAGCTGAAATGACTGAAAGGCTATTTGCCCAGGAAAGCCTTGGTTTTTGGACAGTATCTTCATCCACAGTACTTTACCAATCCTTGCATCTGAGCCAAACTCGGGTGTTGCATTTCTCCTGGCATCCTGTAGAGGGTGGCCTTGCACTTGGTCTCTAAGGCTGCAGCTGGAAGCACAATGAACACCCCCACATCCATCCCCAGCCCCAAGGATGATACTCTGCAGAAGTCAGCTGGTGGGAACAATTTTTTAAAAATCCTCACCTGAAGACACATTCCCATTGATTTTTAGAAAGAGAGGAAGGGAGAGAGAAGCATTGATGTGGGAGAGAGACATCGACCGTTGCCTTCATAAGCACCACAACCAGGGACTGACCCCACAATTTAGGCATATGCCCTGCCTTGGAATCAAAGTGGCAAACTTTTGGTGTACCAGAGGAAGTTCCAACCAACTGAGCCACATGGCCAGGGTGGAAAACCATTCTTAATTGCTGCAGAAAGTAGGACAAAGGGATTATATTAGTCAAAGCTGCAATTGGACATAAAAGACAACAGAAAAAAATTTCCAAGGCTGATATATTAGTTGAGGTATCAAAATAGCAAAAGTCACAGCTTTGAAACTAGAATGGATGGCAATGGCACTTCTCACTGAAGCTAACATATATTGAATATATTTACCAAGTATCATGTGAATAATGTGCCATTATATGCCTTCCTAGCACAGGCTCTTGGGTCAGACTGCCTGTGTGAGAATACTGTCCCTATAGTTGACCAGCTGTATGACACTAGCATGTGATGTACTGACCCACTTATTTGGCCTTCAAAAAGAAGAAAATTCTAATACATGTTACAACACAAGTAAGTAGATAAATCCTGAAAACATTATGCTAAGTGAAATAAGCCAGGCACAAAAGGACAAATGTTGTATGATCCCACTTATGAGATACCCAAAACAGTCAAATTCATAGAGACAGAAAGTGAAATAGTTATTACTAGTGGCTGGGAGGAGAGGGTAATGGTGAGTTATTATCTAATGGGTAGAGTTTCAGTTTGGGATGATGAAGAAGTTCTGGAGCCCTGGCCAGGTAGTTCAGGTGGTTAGAGTATTGCCCTGATACAACAAGAATGTGAGTTTGATCCCCAGTCAAGGCACATACAAGAATCAACCAGTGAATGCATAAATAACTGGAATAACAAACTGATGTTTTTCTTTTTCCCTTCCTTTCTCTCTAAAAATCAAATAAAATTAAAAAGAAAAGAAATAAAGAAAAAGGTATGCTCTGACCAGTGTGGCTTAGTTGGTTGAGCATTGTCCCAGAAAGCAAAGGGTCACCAGTTCAATTCTCGGTCAGAGCACATGTCTAGGTTGCAGGTTTGGTCTCTGGTTGGGGCATGTGTGAGAGACAACCAATTGATGTTTCTCTCACATCAATGTTTCTCTCCCTGTCTTTCTCCCTCCCTTCACCCTCTCTAAAAAAATTATGGAGTGAATGGTGGTGATGTGAATGCACTAAAATGGTAAATTTTATGCAGATTTTACTATCTATCAAAAACTTTAAAAATTCATGTCATTTTGCTTCATTTATTCTATTTCTAGGACTCTAGTTTAAAGAAATTATTGATTGTACACAAAATTGCATTAGATGTTCACTGCAGAATTGTTAAAGCAAGAGTTGGAAACAACCTTGATGTCATCAACAGAGGAGATAGTAAGTACTGTTCTGGTACACACATACTATGGCATAGTGTGCAGCTGTTAGGAGAAAGACCAATGATCTTGATTCAGATAGGTTTCAATAGCACACTGTTTAGTTATTTAAAAAAAGGCCCTGGTCTCTGTGGCTCAGTTGGTTGGAGCATCATAACATAGTTGAAAGGTTGCAGGTTCAATTCCTGGTCAGAAGCACATGCTTGGGTTGTGAGTTTAGTCTGTGTGCATATGATCTCTGGTCCAGGTGCGAACAGGAGGTGATCAGTTGATGTTTCTCTCTTACATCAGTGTTTATCTCTCTTGCTTCTTCTCTCCCTAAAAGCAATAAAAAATTAAACATTAAAAACCCTGGGAAATGATGTATATACATAGCATGATGTATACATATAATGAACATATATATGTATGTAAACATATATCAGAAGGACACTGGTAGGATGGACAGCCAACTCTTACCCATAAAAAAGAGAGTAGAAGTGAATTCAGTGAGGGGGTGATGGAAAAGTTTCCTCCTTTTCTTTGTGTGCCTCTATATTCTTCGAATCTTGTACAATGACTATTTATTCATGTATTACTATTGTCCTGGTTATCTACTGGTGCATAACAAACACCCCAAAATTCAGTCATGTAAAAACAATCTATTTAGTATGCTCAGGATTTTGAGCAATTTACAACAGGGACAACTTATGTTTGCCCCATGAGTGGAGATTCAGCTGGGGATGGCTCAAGTGTCTGAAGATCACTGGAATGTCTACATTCAACTGGGGTTGTGTATCTGGGGCCTCAGTACTGGCTGTATGCTGGTGATTCCTTGGTTCTTCTTCCCTTTGGGTCTGCTAGGACTGGAATGTCCAAAACAGCTTCTCCACGAGTACGTCTGGTGCCTGGGCTGGGATGGCTGGAACAGCTGGAGATGACTGAGCATGCTTCTCTACATGCATAGTTTCGGCTTCCTCACAGCACGGCAGACTCAAGGTAATCATACTTCTTAAGTGGTGGCTGGTGTTCTGAGAGCTAGCATTCCAAGAGGCCCAGGTGGAAGATTCCAGACTTCCTATGAAGTCCTAGAAAGTTACTTCCAGTTCATTCTAGTGCCTAAGCAGGTCTCGAAGGCCAGCCTACGTTTGGGGAAGAGGATCGAACACCCCCTCTCAATAAAAGAAGTAATGAAGGCATTGTAGCCATTTTCAACATTATATAAGCCACACTCAGATACTAAACATAAAGATTTTTAAAAAGGAAATTCAGCCTGACCTATTTTTTATAGTAACCTTCACTGAAACAGAGCACACCACCTCTTTCATTGCTTTCACCAGTTGTTACAAATGTACAACCTTTTTGAAATTCTCTACCAGGCCTGTTGCTTCCAAGTTTCTTATTCTGTTCCTCAGATTAATGTCTAGATCAGTGGTTCTCAATTTTGGTTGCACATCAGAAACATCTGAGGAGCTTTGGAAAATCCTGATGCCCAGACCAAATGCATCAGAATCTCTGGGGGGTGGTACCGAGGTGCTACGGTCTGGATGTTTGTATCCCCTCAAAATTCATAGGTTGAAATATTGATTCCTGAAGTGGTGGTATTAGGAGGTGGAGACTTTGAGAATTTCTTTGTCATGAGGGTGGAGCTCTCATTAGTGATATTAATTCTCTTGTAAGAGACCCCACAGAGCTCCCTAGACCTTTCCACTGTGCGAGGACACAGAGACAGGCAGTCTGCATCCTCCTGTAAGAGGGCACTTTTCTAACCATACTGGCACTCTGATCTTGGAATTCTAATAACCAGAATTGTGCAAAAACAAATACTTGTTGTTTCCAAGCTACTAAGGCTGTGGTGTTTTGTTATAGCAGCCCTAATAAACTAAGATACTAGGTGTCAGCATATTTTTAAGCTCCTGAGGTGATTCCAGTGTGCACAAGGCTGAGGACCAATGGTTTAGTTTGTTGAGTAAACTGCTCTAGCTCTATAGTTTTCCTTATAGGGAGAAAAAAAAAACATCTCAGTTGTTAAAACAATCAGATTTTAGGGCCAATAAATTAACTGTAAGTGCTAAGGAAATGCCAAGAGGTAAGCTCTCCTTCCCACCCCATTCCACATCTTTACAGGGAACTTGAGAGAGTAAGCAGGGAGTCAGGCTAGGAGGCTTAAGACCAAGCATTAATCACTTTTGAGATTATTCAGCCCAGATCACTAGGGTACAAATGAGAGTGGATTTCAGGACAGGCCCTTCTTTCATAATTAAAGATCATAAAGTTTCCTGAACAATGCTTAGGATGGTTTTTCAAGAATGTGAAGGTTACTGCAGGTGCAGGAGGGAAAAGCATAAAGTCTCTCAATCCCCACCATACTGTGAGCCCCTTACAATGAGACTCACCAGTTTGTTCCCTGATTTCAGTCTAGACAACATCCTCACCACACTGTTAAAGAATCCATGGAAATATGGATTGGAACATCATCCTGTCACCAAAGAGTTCTGGGTTCGATTCCTGGTCTGGGCACATACCTAGGTTGTGGGTTTGATCCTCCATCTGGGTGCATAGAAAAGGCAACCAATCAATGTTTCTCTCTTGAATTGTAGTTTCTCTCTCTCCCTTCCTCTTTCTCTAAAAAGCAATGAAAAAAAAAATGTCCCTGAGTGAGGATAAAAAAAACCCCTGAATCCATGGAGATTATGAAAGATCACAACTGCAAAAATATTTTTTTAAGATTTTATTTATTTATTTTTAGAGAGGGAAGGGAGGGAGATAGAGATAGAGAGAGAGAGAGAGAGAGAGAGAGAGAGAGAGAGAGAGAGAGAGAGGGAGAAACATCAAAGTGCGGTTGCTGGGGGTTCTGGCCTGCAACCCAGGAATGTACCCTGGCTGGGAATTGAACCTGGGACACTTTGGTTCCCAGCCCGCGCTCAATCCACTGAGCTACACCAGCCAGGGCTTTGCAAAAATATTTTTAAAATATATTTTATTGATTATGCTATTACAGTTTTTCCAATTTTTTCCTCCCCTTTATCCATCCTCTGCCCTCCACCCCCAGCCCCACTCTCCAGCATATCCCTGCCCACACTTAGTTCAATCCATGGACACGAGCCCATGAGTTGTACATATAAGCTCTTTGGCTTCTCTGCTTCCTATACTATTCTTAAGATCACAATTGCAGAAATCTTAATGTGACCCCTGCAGGTTTCTCTGCTTTCAAGAAGACAAACTGTGGCATCTTAGAGAGGACTATCTAAGCTAGAGAAAGGGATCAGTTCTCTCCTAGGTCCTCTAACCTACTATTTTACTGCCAGCATTAATAGCTAAGCAGGTATTAACAATTGCTTTATAAAATCCATAGAATAGTTTTTCTAAAACTTTTAACAGATAAGAGGAAGTAAAAATAAAGCCCAGGGAGGCAGAATGGGAAGCAAACAAAACTCCTCTATTTTACTTCCTTTTCACACAAGCATGAAGGACGTTTCAAAACATATAAAGTACTTAAAGAACTTATATGTATGACCCATGGACATGAACTAATGGGAAGGGAAACTGGTGGGAGTGGAGGTGCAGCATGGAGGGGAATAAAGGGGAGAAAATAATGGGACAACTGTCATGGCATAATCAATAAATTATACTTAAAAACTATTCTATATAAAAATTAGGGAATATAATCAAAGCCATACTTACAGGAAATCTCATAGCCTCAAATGCTTTTGTCATTTAAAAAGAAACACTAGAAATAAAATACACTGTTTATTGAAAGTTTATTTTGTATAGAACCTGTATTTAAACATATTTCACTTAATCTTTAGAATACGTAGGAAGGGAGCACTTTTTTTTCTTTTGCTTGTAAAAGACTGAGTATCTTTCCAAAATACTCAGAATAACTAGGCATATCCTTTGCAATGTTTTATGTTCTTAGTTTCCAAGAGCTAGTTTACATTTCTTTTTTAAAAATATTTTATTTGTGTATTAATAGAGGGAAAGGGAGGGAGTACGAGAGGGAGAGAAACATGAATGCATGGCTGTCTCCTGGGAACCCCCCACTGGGGACCCAGCCTGCAACCCAGGTATGTGCCCTGACTGGGAATTGAACCAGTAACTCCTTGCTTCATAGGCCAGCACTCAATCCACTGAGCCACACCAGCCAGGCCTATTTTACATTTCTTGATTCAATGCTACAAACACTTATTAATGCTTAAAATGTACAGGGCACTTTGAAGAATGAAGATATTAATGGTGTTACAGAGCAGATGCGGGGGCTGAATGATATAAAAGACCCCCTTTTTCTCCAGGGGTTCCTCTCCACCTACTGGGTTCATTTTGCCTGCCACCTGAGGAAAGATGTCTCTTAATGCCAGAGATCAGTGAAAAGGAAAGGTATTTATTATTTATTTGAAATAATACAAACTAAAGTTCTCCACAAATGCACACAGTCCTCCTGGAACCTTCCATGTGGCAAAAGGGAGCACTTCCAAAGCCTGGTGGTCCTGACTCTCACCCAAGCCACATAGTCCCAACCAGACACCAAAGCTGTGTAATCCTAAACAGGTGCGTGGTCCCAAAAAGAGAGAGAGCAAATGGCTGCCGACCCTCCATTTAAATCCCAGCACCAATCTTCTCCTGCAGCTTCATTCCAGCTTCTCCCACAATTGGCCACAGCTGCCAGCATTCCGGGCAGGTGTGGCCCTGTGGTGTGGAGCCAATTATCTCCAAGGTCTTTTGGACTCCGTTACAAATCCCTATTTGGGCCCCCCCTCTTGGCTGCACCCTGTTACAATGATAAATGTTCTCTACTTTGTAAAACTCATCATGTGTGATGTTGATATATGCCTATTATAAGGGCAGAGGTGGCCACAGGTCATCATATGATTGCAACCAATCCTCCTAGCTAAGGTGAACTGTTAAGTGCTAAAAATGAGGTCTAAACAAAGCACCTGGAGGCCCAGAAGAAAGTGATTCTGACTTGGCTTAGGGGAGGAATCAACCACAGTGCTTGTTGCCACAGTTCAGGGCTTGCAGTGTGAGGATCTTTGGTTGCTATTTTGTTTTGCTTTGATTTCTCCCCTTAGAATAGTTTTTCAGAGGTGGAACTGTTTGATCAAAGAGGAGAAACATTTTAGGATTCTTCAAACACAGTCAAATTGCTTTCCATAAAACGTAATGCATTCATAGGGTCTCTCCCCTGTATGGAGGCATTGAAGTCTCTAAAGGTCTGAAAAGGAAGCTTTTCCCAGGCCACTTAAAAGTTTACTTTTCTGAATGAACCCTCTGGTGCTCAGTAAGTGTAACATTGAAAGGTCCTTGGAGTTTCCTCTGTTCTCTTTCTATAAAGTGATTATGATGATCTATTAGATTTGCTAAATCTGGGAATTTCCACATTGATTTTCAAAACATTTTTAGTGTTTGCTTGTTTTGGATAAAACAGAACCACAGAGAGTGTTGCCTCTAAAGGAACAATGAGTGGATGAAGAGTTCCCAGTTTTTTTCTACTTCTATTTTATCTCCCGATCTCAAAACTTGACAGAAGAAATACAAACTGAACATGTTACCTTGTTCCAAGGAGGAAAAAAAAGAGTTGTATTAAACCAGTAATGGGATGATAGAAACACCTATATAGATTCCAAAAATTTTCCTCCAATTAAGAGTACATTTTTGTTTTCTTTCTTTCTTCATATTCAATAGACACTCACCTATTTTGAAGTCAAATATTTGTTTCATTCGCTTGGGTCCTGCAATCCCTTCACCCATTGTCCTATCTCTATGCTTCACAGGGAAGTCAGGCCATGCTGTGATACTGGATATCCTGGTCATAAGAAAGACTGGAAGCATGATACTTGGGTCACCACTGGTTTTTCCTGAATTCAGGCTGATTTCTGAGGCAGACAACCTCTCTACTTCCTTCTCAGGATTATTTCACCTGGAGCCTCTGTCAGGTAATTTTTCAATATTAGAACAAAACTAAAATGAGGGGAAAGTCCCTTTGTGCTCAATTCAAAGCTCTTGTCCTCCTATAGAAAAGGAGTAAATTAATTATGTTAAAGTAATGCAATAAATTAGTTTCACATTTTTAAATATTTTGATAAAAGAATTATCCAAGTTAGGTTATTGAGTTCCAAGAGAAGAGAGAGAGGTAAAAGTTGGAGTTTTGGAACTATGTCCTGGATTAATTTCAGTTAAGAGATTTTCAAAGAAAAATTGGTATCTGAACTGGGTTTGTTGGTGACCAGCAAAATCCATCTTTATGTTTTCTTTTAGCTGAAGTCTAGGAGTGGATTATCTTGAAATTAACCAAAACAACTACCTAACACTGTTTCTAAAAATCTAAAAACAACTAGTAAAATTTTCTCCAGCTGAATTTCCCTCCATGTCCTACTATTCTTTCCCTCACTGAGACCAGTTATGGTTTGCACTCTTTTCTTTTTATCCTCACCAGAGGACTTTTTATTTTTCAGAGAGAGAGAGAGAGAAAGAGAGAGAGAGAGATTGTTGTCATGAGAGAACACTGATTGGTTGCCCTCTCTTATGTGCCCAGACCAGGGACTGAACTCTGACCCAGAACCTGGGTAAATGCTCCAACCAGGGATTGAACCCATGACCCCCTTCAGTTAGGTGATGATGCTTCAACCAACGGAGCAACACCAGCCAGGGCAGGTTGCACCCTTTTTATGTGTCCCTTCTTTTCCCTCCTCTCCTCTGACAAATTTAGTGGTCTGAAATAACATGTGGGTTTGCAAATAGTGATTTAAGATCCAAATAGAGAAAAATGTTTAAATATCAACATTGACAGACACTATTAGCAAGTTAGTTTGGTTAATGTTAATGTGAAGGAAAATTTAAATTCCAAAACATCAAAATGTAGGAAATAGAGCAAAATGTCTTATTTTATGTTTTCATAGAGGAAAGGCAATAATTTCAGATTAATAAAAATAAAATTCATTTCAAATGAAATGCCACTTACAGTCACTATTTTGTTTATGATTGGACTTCAAAGCTGAGTGGGATCAGAGAATAATGTGGTACACTTACAAATAAACCCTTAGCCAAAGATCACAGGAAAGCTGTAGTCAAACTGGGAAGAAACCAAAACTGAAAGAAGAAGCAAATAGCAAAGGCTTAGGTTGGCAGAAACCTAGAGGCCAGAATATCTTAAGGTGAGCAACTTTTCAGAAAGACAGGAGCTGCTCATTTGTCTGCTCCTGTGCCAAAGAGAATAGACTTCAAAGTCTTAACACTAGATGTCATCAAATGTCAATCTGAAAACCCCTGAGTGCAAGGGAATAAATATATAAGACCTAGGTTAAGGATTCAAAGTGGCTCTAGGGACAGAATCTAATACTTGTGAGAACTAAGACCAGAAATAATAAGAATTCTTTATCTGAGATTCAAATTTGTTTTTCTCTGAGATTCAAATTTGTTAACAGTCAAGGAGCCACCTACAACTGAGAACAAAAACATATAAGAAAGTTGGTCAACAGTGGTTATAAAGCATACTCAAATCCCTCTAACTTACTTTTCACCAAAGCCCTAAAGTAGTGGCTTGCAATATTTTTGGAAGTTTTGAGAACTTGATGAAAGCATCCTAGAAAACACACATACATGTGCAATTTTGCATAAAGTATAAAGACTCTCTAAATCTATCCACATGACCCTCTAGAACTTCATTAACCAATATGGTAGCCACAAGGTAACACGTAGAAACACTAGCTTCATTTCAAGTGCTCAATAGCCAACACTACGTATGTTCCATTGGACTGTGCTACTCTAGAATTTCATGAACCCTAGGTAACTTCTGCCCCAAACAAACTCCTATAGATCTGCTGGCTTGTAACCCCACCCCAAAATACCAGCTATTTTCTGTTTGAATATAGATGAGCCTCAAAGGCAGTATAATATTAACAGTAATTTTGAGTAACTGTGACAGTTACTCAAATGGATACTAGCTCTAAGTACCCATTAATAACCTAAAATCAAAACAAACTTACATAGTAAATGATTCATCCTTCATTCTTCCCATGTCAAGGTATGTGTAGTTTTGCAAACATTCCCATACACATCCTGCAATAATAATCCAAGAGGCTTTTCTATGAGACAGGGTCAGGCTTCAAGAATTTGCTGTGCATTAATAACAGCTAATATTTATTGAGTTCACACTAAGTGCTAGGCACTGTCCTAAGAATCCTACATGTTAGCTCATTTAATCATCATTTCACATTATAAAGTGGGTATAGAATTAGTCCTTTAAAACAGGTGAGGGTACTGAGGTTTGGGGCTTAACAAGATTTAATAAATTGTCTGAGATGACATAGTAAATGCCAGAGAACTGGTTATAAGATTAGTATCTAGTCTCCTGAAATATAAATATGTGAAACATGACAATGGTTTTAGAGAACTTGGAGGTCACAAAGTTTTCTGAAATGGGCCTATACCTGCCAGTGCACTATGAAGCCTCTGGATCTGAATTTGCCACAACAGCTTGCAGACTTGACTTTTTCCCTGGAGTGGAACAAGAAAAAAAAAATACTCAGGACTCTTTTTCTGTCTTCTCTTAACACCCTTTACTATCATGGTAGTCTGAACTTCAGTGACAGACTAGCTGTGTGACCCTGAGCAAGTGACTTTATTGACACTTTGTACCGTTATCTGTAACATGGGCATGATAATAGCATATACTTCCTACAATTTTGTATTGTGAGGCTCTGGCTGCATGTAAGCAGGCACTCAATAACCAGTGCTGGTAGTCACGATTCACTCCTATGACTCTTCTGTATTGTGAGCTGACGGGCCCGGTCTTTGATGGAGGGAATGGAGAAACTGGGCGTTCTTTAGCCGTGGACACCCACATCACAGCTGGGCCACCCACCCCTCAACAGCACAAAGCACTCAATTGCACAGTCAGGAAACCAGCCCTCTGGGTTTGCTTGCATTTACTTCTCACGACGCAGGTTCATGGCCGAGCTAGGAGGAAGATGAATAAGATCCAGGCCGCAGGGCTAGAAGAATGAAGTACACGTCCCAGGCAAGTTTAAAATCCGGAGCCAAAAACAAACAAACAAACACATAGATAGATCAACCAATCAATCCATCGGAAGCCGGAGGTGCCCGGCCAAGTCTCTAGCGCCATTCGGGGACCTCTAGATGCCCAATAAAAAGGACCCTGGCTAGCCAGATGTCTGCCACCAGCACAGAGCCCGAAGGCCTCAGTACCACACGGGATCCACGATTTCCCTCCCTCCCTTCCTCCCTCCCTATTTTTTAAAGACTGTATTTATTTTTAGAGAGAGGGGAACGGAGAAAGAGACGGAGCGAAACATCAACGTGTGGTTGTCTCTCACACACCCCTGCTGGGGGGCCTGGTCCGCAGCCAGGCTCCCCTACCGCTTTACATCTCTCCGGCACTCCCGGAGCGCAGGCGCAAGCGCAGTCGCCTGAGGCACCACGGACTGCAACTCCCAGCAGGCCCCGCAGAGCCGCTGACCTGGGCGGGGCAGCTCATTTCCCGCCCTCGACCAGGCAGCCGTACGGGCTCTTGGACACCTGCTCCTGAGTTTCGCAGGCTCCTGGGGCAGATAGGTCTTTCACCTGTGATCCTAACGTACTGGAGCGGATGGAGACCACCTTTAAATTTGTTATGGCCGGGACAACGACTCTCAAACTAGGCTATGGGTGAAGAATTTCTCGGGTGGGGGCGGGATGTTAACAATTTGGATTTCCGAGCGCACCCCGAAACTCTGACGCACTGGAGCTCGCTTGGCTCCAGGACTTGTATCTTAGCAAGCTTTCCGGGGAATTCTGTCCCAGGTAGCCTGCCGGTCACAACAGTTTTGAGTTTTTTTTTACAAATCGATTTAGCAAACCTATCCCGCCCACGGCCAACCCCAAGGAACCTAAGGTCTTGGGGCTCGCCGGGCGGCCCCGCCTCTCGTCTCGAATTGGCCGCTCGCTCGTCCCGTCCTGCAGATAAATCTTCCTTTCTGGTTGGTCGGCGCGGAATCTGGAGAAATCTTACCCAATGGGCGTTATTTGTTCTCGGAACGAGACCTGGAAATTGGTCTCGAGCAGACGCCTTTGGCTGTGGACGCTCAACTTGCGCGGTAAAACTTCCGGCGTGCGCGCCGAACGTTTAGTTCTGCGTGAGTCCGCGACGCTGTGAAAAGCGTGGCGCTCAGGTCCTTCCCTAGGGAGGTCTTGGGGAGGCCTTGGCAGGGAGCTGTTGCGGCGGCCCCGGGCACCTACTGAGGCCAAGGCTTCGGGAGCGGCTGCGATCCGGCTGGAGCTGGCTCTTCGACTGGGACTTGAAGCCCAGGGTCCTCTGGCTCCTGCGGACGCTGGCCGTCGCTGCGTGAAGCCGGGGCTCCTTTGCAGAAGGGCTCACCTGGTTTCTGGGGTAAGGCACTTTGAGTGCAGGACGATGGCGTCGGGCTTGGGCTCCCAGGACCAGGAAGGGCTCCTGATAGTGAAATTGGAGGAGGACTGCGCCTGGAGCCAGGAACTGCTGCCACCGGATCCAAGGCCCAGCCCGGAGGCCTCCCACCTGCGCTTTAGACGTTTTCGCTTCCAAGAGGCCGCTGGGCCCCGGGAAGCCCTCAGTCGTCTCCAGGAGCTTTGCCATGGGTGGCTGCGCCCTGAGATGCGCACCAAGGAGCAGATCCTAGAGCAGCTGGTGCTGGAGCAGTTTCTCATCATCCTGCCTCAGGAGATTCAGAGCAGAGTGCAGGAGCTGCATCCGGAGAGCGGTGAGGAAGCAGTGAGCCTTGTGGAAGATATGCAGAGAGAGCTTGGGAAATTGAGGCAACAGGTGAGAAAAAGAGTTGCATTTGGGGTTTGGCCCCGACTGGGATTAGCGTGCCGGCCCAGCTCCGCATACGAATTTACTTGGTTTCCCTGAGTGGGCCTTACATAGGCAAGAAGCCTTTTTGTAGTTTAGTTCGGAACATACATCATCCAGATTTTACCCGAATGAGTGAGTAGTAAAGAGTGCCCTATTTCCATTTGGAGTCAGTGTCCCTGCATTAATGTGAGCCCCTCCCGGACTCAAATCCGTCACTCTGTTTCTTAATAGCGTTGTGACTTTGGAAAAGTTACTGAATCTTTTTGAGCTTCAGATACGCCACTGGTAAAATGAGAGTGATGAAATTCCTTCCTAGTGTTGCTTTGACCGTTAGAGGGAGAGCAACATGTAGTTTTTGTTTTTCCTAAATTCTTGCAGCACACCAGTTAAAAATCACTGCTTTAAACAGTCACGTTACTCTCTGAATCACACTTTTAGCAGTATTTTTTTATTTTCCTTGGTGAAAAGCAGTCAAGCAAGTTGTTACAGTCAGACATTGTTTTTAAATTAGTTTGAGACACATTGATTTGTTGTTTCACTTATTTATGCACTCACTGGTTGATATTTGTATGTGCCCTGACTGACTGGGGACTGAATCTGCCACCTTGGTGTATTGAGATTATGCTCCAACCAACTGAGCCACCTGGCCAGGGCCATATAGTTTTGATTACACTACTGGCTTAAAGTTAGTGCTAAGTAGCTGTTAGCTATCGTTATTTTAGAGTTAGCAGTCTGGTCTCCAGTGCAGAGCTGGGTGGGAGTTTACTGCAGACTCCCAGTTTGTTATTAGAAAACCAGTTTGGCACTGAGGCTCTGAGGGCACTTGTGTTCCCAGGGTCACCCAAGTTTGAATTTATCCAATAGTGAGGGGTAGAAGCATCTAGAAAAGGTGAGGGAAAGCAGGAGGGAGTGAGGTGTGTCCAGAAGAGCTGTGTGGGGCAGGTGTTCTCTGGGAGTGGACTTTTCTACCCCTACCATGCACCCCCATTTTCACATGCACTTGGGATCAGAAAAGCCTGTAGTGGAAACCATCCTTCTCTCTCTCTGGGCCCAAAGGGATCACCAGTGGTTCGCTGTTGAAAGCTTGCCCTCAGAATTCTGTACTAATTTCTTTCCTGTGGGGCCCTGTTGTGATGATGAGTAATGTGGGTTGGTTCCCAGGTCACAAACCATGGGCTGGGAACAGAAGTGCTTTCGGAGGAGCCTTTGTCTTTGGAAACAGAACGAAAGTCACCGAGCTTCAAGCTGGAGCCAGTGGAGACTGAGCGAAGCCCTGGGCCCCGGCTGCAGGAGCTGCTAGGCCCCAGCCCTAAAAGGGACCCACAGGCTATAAAGGAGAGGGGTGAGGAACAGTCATCTGGGTAGGTGGGAGGGAGGATGGGCTGTGGGTTTGCCTTTGACATCAGCAGGATGGAGCACCTGTGACAGCAAGAGGGAGTTTCTGCTCTCAGGGTTCCCAGAGTGGAGTGAAATACCTAGCAGTGTTAGTTGGGTTTTTTTGGAGGTGGGAGGAGGTAAAGAGATTTTGTAGCTCTTTCATATGCAGAACAGAGACAATTAGAACTAGGTGAATGATTGAGGACTTGAAGCTGCAGAATACTGGTATTCTTACCCTTAACCCTGCATTTAGGATATCATTTTGGAGATGACTTTATTACGCCTTGCTTGCCTTCTTTTGTTCAGTGTTCAATCCTTAGAGCAGAGACTGGGTGTTGGGGAATGGATACTGTGTTGTAATAATCCTTGGGTTGCCAAGAATTAGGAATGCCATTCTCATCATGATTTCTATCACCTTCAGCATTATCTGCTCCCTGGCTTTCTCTCTTTCCTCCCGAAGGAAACCTGGAAGACAAGATGACTGGGCCCCAGGTGATGTGGAAGTTCCCAATGTCTTCCCCCAGCACACACCCCCCATGCCCTGTGTTGCTCTTGTGGTGGTGGGGTCCTTTTGCCACTTGGAGAAGATCCTTTCTCCCTCACCACTGTCTCCCCCACTTTCTTTATATGAGTCCTCTTTACCTCACTCCTAGGTCTTGTGTCCTTCTTCTCCATGAAATGTATCCTCAGCACTCTGGGTTTTGCCCCTTTAACCCATGACTCTGCTTGAATTGTTCTTGGTGTCTCTGGGGCTAAAGAAGATCTTGTGCTGTTTCAGTTGCCTGAGAGCTTAGAGGACGTGGCTATGTACATCTCCCAGGAGGAGTGGGGGCATCAGGATCCTAGTAAGAGGGCTGTCTCCAGGGACACGGTGCAGGAGAGTTATGAGAATGTGGACTCACTGGGTAAGGACTTCTTTTCCAGGAATGAACACTGAGCCATTTCTGACCAGGTTCCTCTGTCTTACCCACTCATCTCCCAGACATAAGTTCCCGATTTTTCCAGAAGACCTCCCTTTGTTTAAAATCCCCTGAACTAGGATCAATTAAACCGCTTCCAGGTGGTACATTTGGCACACTTACGGGCCCCAGCTGCCAGAACCGAAGCCAGGGAGTCTGAGCCTTGATGGATTTCCCAAGGCAGAACGAGTCAAATCGGGTGACTGCCCCCCACCCACCCCAACCACATGCTGTGAAATTGTAAGTTCTTAATGTCTTGCAATTTTGAGGTGATTATTATTCTGATGTCACTTGTGTTTTCTGTGCTTCATTAGTATTCCTAGGCCCTTCCCCCAAAACACAAATTACAGTGTCAGTGGCATCAACATTCCAGTTTAGCAGCTCTCCCAGCCCTTAAAAATTCAAGAAGTAGGGAAGACCTTATGGAAATTTGGAAATGATAAATATATCTAAAAGTGGAACTAGATAAATCAAGCATAAATTAAGATGCATCTGTGTGTTGATTTGTTATGCAGTGATTTAAAATGAGGCCTATGAAATACAACAAAAAACAAAAACAGTTTTTTAGGTGAAGAGTGTACACAAAACTCATAGGATTTACATGGAGGGTATGCAGTTATTGTTTAATTCCACCAACTTTTATGTGTGTATGAAAAGTCTCATAATAAAAGTTAGGGGAAGTCTTAAAAAACAACCTAAGATAGGAATGGGTCCATTAGAGTTATGACTACATCTACACACACACAGTAGAAGAGTCACACTGGACTTTGCTTTCATATATTAGGTTTTCGTAAAGAGTAGCACAGCTATCAGTTTACTTGCACCAATTCTGCAAAGGGGTCATGGCTAGGTTTGTTTGGTTCCCTTCATTAGGACCTCCTCCATGTTTTCCATCACTGTGCTGTGGTTTGGTGCCCTAGGTTTAGCACAGCTCTTTCAGTGAGTGCCAAATAGAAAGAGAAGTTTGCATCACAAGTTCTTAGAACTAAACTGTTTTAAGTCCGTGTTTGCTGGAGTTGGAGTGAGGTTTTTGTTTTTAGCATAGCACAGGAATGGCACTTTGGAATTTTGACCTCAGAGTCCTTTCAGAACCTCCTGGTCCTTTTCTGATTATCCATACTATATTTTCTCCTTCTGGAGTTGCCCAAAGTAAGTTCTATTCTCTATATGTAAGAGTTAAACTTCTTTTACAATGTTAAACTGAAGCTCAAGAAACTGACTACTCTGACCATGTTTGTTTAATTACCAGTGTACATTCTCATTGCAAGAAAACTCCAAGTACTATAAAAGTGTGAAAAGAAAACTGTAGTCTCACCCAATTTCTTTCTCTAGAGGTAGCCACTGGGAACAGGTTAGTGTATATATTCCAAGTAATTGTTGTCAGGCTTACTGCACCCTCTGTATCCACCCACTGAGGACAGGGAATAAGACTATCTTTGTTTGCTCTGCTTGGTGGAGGAAAGTGGTGGCATAGAAATCTATTTCTTTCATTGTGAACAGAATCTCAGGTTTCCAATCAGGAGGCCCTGAGCACTCAGGTGGAACAAGGAAGAAAACCTTGGGATCCCAGTGTCCAGACATGCAAGGAGGGACTGAACCCCAGAAGCCCCACTTCAGGTAAGAAGATGAGCAACCTGCCTAGCTAGTTTCTCCAATGGGAGTGAGGGATTTGAGGGTTTCGGTGTGGGGCTAGCCTGTCACGGCTGCCAGGGAGGTACAGTGAGTGCTGTGTCCTCACTGCTTACTTCCATCCCAGTGAAGCAGGTGAGGCACCCAGAGTTCAAAACATAAGGAAGCATTCACTCATGGGCTTACTTGCACATCTTAGTCAGTAGCTTTGCGCCATCCCTCCCATTTCAGAAGGGCAGAGTCAGAGGCTCAGTTAAAGATGGATATGGGGACCCCTACAAAGGAATAAGACTGATCTGAGGTCTGATGCCTGAGCAATGGCCCCACCTTTTATCCAGATGCCTCTCCAGAGTGCTTTTGCTGTATGGGGAAGATGGCAAACTGAGGTGCAACCTTTCTAGACTTCTGATCTACTGTTAGTAGCAGACATATGGGATTTTCTTTTTCTCTAGGGTAGAAATAATGTAGAGGTTTGGTTTCTCTCTCTCTCTCTCTCTTTCTCTTTCTCTCTCTTTCTCTCTCTCTCTCCCTCTCCTTCCCCCTTCCCCCTACCTCTCTACCCCAGGGGAAGAGAAATTTGAGATTCGGGAAGAAAGTACTCAGTCTATTTCCCCTGAGAGCATCCATCTGCAGGTGCTTCTGCCTGGCCAGGCCAGAGGGGAGGTGCCCTGGAGTCCTGAGCAGGGACGGCCTGGGGACAGGGCAGAAGGGCATTGGGAGCCTCCCCCAGATGATCGGATGGAGCAGTCCTTAGTGGGGGCCACAAGTTGCAGAGAAGTGGGACAACCAAAGGAACTGCAGCGGAAGAAGCTCCACTTATGTCCCTTATGTGGCAAAAATTTCTCTAACAACTCAAACCTGATTAGGCACCAGAGAATACATGCAGCAGAAAGGCTGTGTATGGGTGTGGAGTGCAGTGAAATCTTTGGTGGGAGCCCCCACTTTTTATCACTACACAGAGCACACTTGGGAGAGGAAGCCCATAAGTGCCTCGAGTGTGGAAAAAGCTTCAGTCAGAATACCCACCTGACTCGCCATCAACGCACCCACACAGGTGAGAAGCCCTATCAATGTAATGTATGTGGAAAAAGCTTCTCTTGCAACTCCAACCTCCACAGACACCAGAGAACACACACTGGTGAAAAGCCCTATAAGTGCCCTGAGTGTGGGGAGATCTTTGCTCACAGTTCCAATCTCCTTAGGCACCAGAGAATTCACACGGGAGAGAGACCCTATAAGTGTGCTGAGTGTGGAAAAAGTTTTTCTCGCAGTTCCCACCTTGTCATACATGAAAGAACTCATGAGAAAGAGAGGCTTTACCCCTTCTCTGAGTGTGGGGAAGCAGTGAATGACAGCAGCCCCTTTCTTACAAATCATGGAACTCACAAGGCAGAGAAGAAACTCTTTGAATGTTTGACTTGTGGGAAAAGCTTCCGACAGGGCATGCATCTCACCAGACATCAGAGAACGCACACAGGAGAGAAACCATATAAATGTACCCTTTGTGGAGAAAACTTTTCTCATAGATCCAACTTAATCAGGCACCAGAGAATTCACACGGGAGAGAAACCCTATACCTGTCATGAATGTGGAGACAGTTTCTCTCACAGCTCCAATCGGATTCGTCATCTAAGAACCCATACAGGAGAGAGACCCTATAAATGTTCTGAGTGTGGAGAAAGCTTTTCTCGGAGTTCACGCCTTATGAGTCATCAGAGAACTCACACCGGATAAAAAACCATGGGGTTTCATTTTGCCCCAGGTAAGGTGGCATATTCAGAGGATCCTGTTGAGAGTTGGTATTTCTTTCCCTGCTGACATAAAGAGTAACAGGGATGAGTGTGTGTGGTGGTCTATATGAGGGAGGTGCAGAGACAGCAAAGGATTTGCATAAAACTAAAAAGGTATTCTGTTTGGCCTAGTGAGGGTGACAGGTCTTTGAGGTGACCTGCTCAGGGCAGAATTCTCTGTGAAGTCCATTTTGTCTCATAGTGTACCTACCCACTTCATATATTTAGCCAAGTTGTGATTTGGATGCCTTACTGTGTCTGTGTTCAGTGTCTTCCCAGCAACTTTGGGAATCCATGTGACTTTGTTACTGCTTCCTCACTTGGGACATTCAGCAGGAGCATTTGAGCTCCTGAGGCCCTTGAGACCAAAGAAGAGGGGGTGAGTCTCATGAGAAACCAGCTTGAGGGCAAGGAAAGACTGGTGGTAAGTTGTACCTTTCCCAAAGGCCCTGACGGGGAAGCAAGCCATAGTGCCCCTCAGTGGCCTGACAGGAGGGCCCATTGGCAGGCCATGCATATCAGTGTCACCTCAGAAAAAATGGACCTGGAAACCTAAGGAAGATAGTAAGAAGTAATTTGCAGGTCAGCCTAGGAATTGGCAAAGGGTGCTGGAGTCCAAATTAGTCTACCCTTTGCAGAGATCAAGAGTTCCTCCACCTTTGTCAGAGAAAGATATACAGAGCTCCATAGTCTTCAAGGGGCTTCATATAAGATGGGTTCCCTAGAAGACTTTGAAAATGTGGATAATAGGAAAATTAGGAATCATGCCTTTTCTTGTTGGAAATGTTTCAATGGTAATAAATATCTTCAGGAAACATGAAAGTGTGTGACTCTTTATTGAGAGCTTTTGTTCTGGCCTCCAGCGTTGATCTGTCTCCCATCTGCTTTGGTTGGAGGACCTGCTGTTCATAGTCTTGCTGGATTGGTTGTGAAGGGTCCCACAAACATGGCAGCAGACAGGATGATAGGATTGTAGCCTTCACCAACTCCAAGCTAGGACCGCTACACTTCAGTAACAAAGGGTCAATCTCAGTGGCTGCTTGGGGTGATGTCATAATGGTCTTCAAGGTTTTCTTTCCTTTGGTGTCCAGCAGTGTCTGAATTTTTTAGAATTTTTGGGGGGGAGGTTAACTGAAGGAAGGTTGGGGTTGGGCTCTTCAGAGACAGGGTATTTTATTTTGGTCTTACAAATGATTCCCAGGAAAAGATGGTTCTGATATAACAGTTACTGCCCATTATTGGAGAGAAGGTATATGGGGAGGGCAGATTATTAGATGAAAGCACTATATCTTATTTTATTTTTAAATGTTTCATTTTTAGAGGTGAAAGGAGAGAGGGAGAGAAACATCAATGTATGTTTGCCTCTTGTGTACCCCCTACTGAGGACCTGGCCTGCAACCCACCCATATACCCTGACTGGGAATCGAACTAGGAACCCTTTGGTTTGCAAGCCAGCACTCAATCCACTGAGCCACACCAGCCAGGACAGAAAGCATTATATTTTAGAATAGGTAATTAGGAATATAATTTTAGGAGCATGTGTCTATGGGAAAGAGGTAGAATACCAAGAAGTATTCTAGGAGTAGGGCATCAGTCTTCTCTCAGCCCTGCCTCAGTTTAGTGAGGGTTTTTCCTTGGTTTTCTGAATCAATTTTTAAAAACTTACTGTTTCTCACTTCTCTGCCTTTCTCTTATCCACAAGAAGGCAGTGGTAGTACAGAGGGTGGAGGGTTGAGGATTTGAGAGATGTAGGATCCACCGTGGTAGGAGTGGGCCAGGGATCAGATATAGCTGCTGATGCCATGAAATGAGTGGGTGGTGTCAAGTTGAAGGTACTAAAGATTCTCTTTGGCTAAGATGGCAAACTGCATTGTAAATCTTATAAGATTGGAAAATACCCCTCCCCCTTCATTCTCCCTCCTGTTACTTCCTCCCAATAATATCACCCATGTTGATTTTATGATGTGTCCAACTGGTTGTGTTCCCACTTGAAGCATTGCAACTTCAGGCTTATAGCAACAAGGACCCCTGCATATTTGCTTTTGCACTAAAAAGGCTTTCCAACAGGAGCCTGTACTTTCCAACAGTGTAGCTCCTTTTTAGCAAATTTCAGATGCATAGCTGTTCTCAGCCTTGTTTTAATGAAATAATGTCACAAATTATTGCATGTAAAACACTTAGCACAGTGCCTGGCACATAGAAAGTATCTATTTGTGCCTTCTGTGGGCAGATAATACTTGCAACATTTTCTTCAAACTCCACTGGCTGAAAGAGCAGGCCCTTCACTGCAAGGGATGGCCAAGGGTATGCTTTTTCACATTCATACTTTCATATGACACACACACTGTTGACATACTTTCATTTGCTAGTCCTCTTGTAAAAGAAAGCAGAATAGATTCCAACTGGCGTTTATTCAAAGGGAGAATGATGCAATAGAGACCCCTGCCCCCTCAGTTCAAATGGGTACACAGGAGACCTGGGAGATATGGACTGATCTTAACAGTCACACATAGCAAATGTAGCACAGGAGACCAGCAGAAAGGCTTCTTGGTGGAGAATTGGTAATACATTTAAGCAATGTGCAAACGCCTAGCAGAGCCAGGCCAGACAGCAATGAGGACAAAGCCTATAGTGTCAGAGACTAGAAGTGTTAAACAAGCACTAAATTGCTTTTTTCTCCCCAGAAAATCCTGTCAGAAATTTAAAGAATTTTTACTGTATGAATGAAAGAATTTATGGCTGTCAACATTGTAATCTGAAATTTGCTATTGATAATCACTGAATTAATCAATTGATACAATTTTGGAATAGGCAAAATTGCCACCACTGCTTTAAGACTTGTAATTTTTGTAAATGTTTCACAGGCATTTGAAACAACTAAGGTTAAAAGTCTTAATGTATGTTACAGAAAACCAGCTAGCAAATTAGCACCAGGGGGCTTCCTTTGTTAGGTGTCAGTAGATCAAGTATAACAAGATGAATTAAAAGCAAAAGTGCATTTATTAGAAGCATTTTTTTAAGGCTTTAATCTAGCTTGCAAGCACTTCTGATTAAAACTTAAATTTCTGTTCTCGAAAGGGAATTGGCCCTGGGTGATGTGGCCCAAGTGGATTGGGTGCTGGCTTGCGAACCAAAGGGTCACTGGTTCCATTCCCAGTCAGGGCACATGCCTGGGGTTGCCAGCCATGTCCCTACCAGGGGGTGCATAAGAGGCAACCACACTTGGACGTCTCTCTTCCTCCCTTCCCCTCTCTCTAAAGATAAATTTAAAAAATAAACTCTTTAAAAAAAGAAAAAAAAGACTGATACAATTTCTCATTACATTTTACTAAATGGATCTAAGTCTTGCCTGAGTTAGGAGGCAGTGGGAATGGTCTGTGTAAATTCAATGACAAAATGGTTGATAAAAAGTGGCTCAGACCACAAGTAAAATTCTGACGGATCTAGTTGATGCCAGTTTATCACTGAGACAACTTGAATGTCTCAGAAACTTTAGGTAAATCAAAACTGATGACTCACCAGGATCCAAACTTGCTCCAGGGAGACAGTAAGATTTCCCCATGAGGAAAGGGTGGGGAAAGAAAATAGTTTATTTCTGAGATGCAGAGTTATGTTTTGGACACAATGAGCAACTGTTTGCCCCTTCATCCCCACTTCCTCTCGAGGCAGGAAAACACTGGAACCTGGGTGTGGTTCCCCACTCCAAAGGTGAGGCTGCCATTGAGGGGACTCACCGCTCCCCTAGGAGGGGTCCAGCTTACATTTAGGAATCCTGCCACTGCCATTGGAACAAGAAGTGCTTGGGTTTCTTGGAGGAGCTCTAGTCCTCAGGATGGTTTCCAGAACCAGAATGCAGTCCTTTCCCCTTTTTAGATTGGGTCAAAGCAAATGAATTTGTTGTTCCCACAGCTTAGCCTTCCATGGACATGGAGGACGGGGCGCTGCTTCCCTAGAACCTCCCACCTGTCCCACCAGATGTCCCATGGAGGACATTTCCCAAGCGGACCCAGGAGGAGCAAGGGCTGACAGGGCGTTGGTGGCATTCCGACAAACCTTTAACCTCTGCCCTCCAACAGCCCTTCAGGACTGGGCACCGAACCCAGGGAATACAAGCGCGTCCATATCCGCGCCTGGGCGCCCTATGGCTGAGCCTGCTTGGGCTTTCCCCTGCAGCCCCAGCCACTGTGGCTCGACAGGCACTTTATGGCTGCGACAGGTAGTTCCTTCCACTCTGGCTCTCCCTCTACCTGGGAACTGCCTTTGCCCCAGCTGCTCTGGCCCGTGGGCAGGAGCCCAGTCTCTGGTTGTGTCAACCATGCTCTCCCTGCAGGCTTCGACTACCAGGGCTGAGCGGGTCCACTATGCTCCAAGACTTCCCTCTCTACACCAGAGGGGATATTGGCGGTTCCCCTAAATGTCCTGTCGCTCAGATTTCTGTGCACCACCCCTAAGTGTCCTGTCGCTCAGATGCCTGTGTGCCAACCCAAGGCCGACAGCAAGGCTGGGCTGGCTGTCTCCTTCCCACAGGAGGCCAGCGCCAAACTGGGTGAGGATGGGCAGTCTGAAAGGGGCCTCTCACAGGCAGGAGAGCAAAGGGTGGGCGGGGCAGGCCTGCAGGCTGCACTCTGCGGGTGGTTGTTTGAATACAATGGGAAGTCCATGGAGGGTCTTAAGTAGGAGAGGCTCTCCGCAAGGCTGTAGGGTCGGGAAAGGATTGGGAGAAGACCAGAAAGGGTAGAGAGACTAAAGGGACAAGTGCAGTCTCCAAGGCAGGGTGTGATGGCAGCCTGGATCTGGACTTGAACAGTGAGATGGGAGAGGTGAAGAGAAGAGATGAGATATTCAGGAGGTAGAACCAACAGGACTTTACGTGGACCCAGATCAAAGTCTAAAATTTTAGGATGACCTTCAAGAGTACTGAAATTCTGGCCCTGACCTGTCTTTCCTGTCAGCTGCTCCTACAGCAAATATCCAGGGACCTTGCAGCTTTGCAAGGAGATGCACTCTCACACCAACGAGCTCACACTCAAGCTCCCCTTTTGCCCAGACTGCCCTTCCCCTCCCCCCCACTAAACTTTAAAGTCCAACTCAAAAGTCACCCTTGACCCTCTCGGATTTCCCCTGCACTCTCAAAGCCCTCTCCATACCCATCTTAGCTCTTACACATCCAACAGTGTTTTGTATTCGTTTTCTTTGTAATTCATGTCTAAATGCCCAATGCCATGCACAGTGCCTAGGTCAATGTGAGGTTTCCAGGATAAATAGATACCTTTGAAAAGGGTGTGACTACCTGCCATTTACTCTGGAATTACTACCATTGAGGGGAAAAGGGTATTTTGATGCAATGACTCAAAAGGAACTAGACAGCTGTCCAGTATGCTCATCTGATATTCCCACATCTTCCATGACCCATTCTACAACCCATTCTACCCCAGGCTTGAAAGGTGTTCTCAACAAATGCTAACTTCTCATTAATAACAAAACCTAAAATGTTAAGACAATAAGATATAAAATTGTATTTACAATGTAATCTGCCATTTTAAAAATACATGAAACACACCAAAGTGTTGAGTGCTTTTTAATATATCTTCTACCATCATATTACTTCTGCATCAAGAGGAAAACAGACACTAAATAGGCAGCAACAGATTTTAAAAACAGCATATTATACCATTAAATTGAAACATGAATCTATCCCGTTTTAATTATTATTTTTAGAGAGAGGGGGAGGGAGAGAAACATTGATGTGAAAACAATCAATTTGTTGCCTCATACACCACCCAACCGGGAACCTGGCCCACAACCTAGGCATGTGCCTTGACCCAGAATCCAACTGGAGACCCTTTGGCTTGGGGACCCTTCAGTTTGCAGGGCTGCGCTCAATCCACTGAGCCACACCAGCCAGGGCTATCCTTATCTTCTTAAAGATAACTAAAACTAGGCAGGACATAGCTTTGGTATATGCTCTGAACACATTTAAGGTAGCATTTAATGCTTTTCCCACATCCATTCTATTTTAAATAACCTGGAATAATAATTCCTCATTATTCAGATCCTTGTCTAAAATAGAAAAGATACAGATTAATGAATATGTATTAAACATACATTTAATATTTTCAAATTGTATTATTTTATAAACAATATACAAATGGGCACTGTATGCAAAATGAGGTCAGTTGATAAAAACTGACAATTCACAATAGGTTTATGTTGTATATTATCACATAACTGCAGAAATCTCTAAACACAAAAATCTAATTACTAGAGTGAGAAGTTGAAGGAATACTGGAAGAATCCTTAATATCATGAAGCATAGTTTTAAAAAAACTACCAGTTCTAGAATAGACTCTACTCTGGAACTGTTTCTTGATTATTTCTTGTTGCAACTCTTTCAATGTGAAATGGAATCTTTGAAACTCAGGTGTAGCATCAACAAAGTCAAGAAGGTAGTCCAAATTCTTTCTTACGGTGGATAACTTAAATTCAGCAATCTGCTCTTGAGCTCCTCTTCCTTTCTGAACAACTTTTGTAATCCTACCTTTTGATTTGGGGGGACTACCCTTCACTTCATCCTCCCCATTTAACCACCCCCTATCACCATCCATCTTGGTTTCCAACTCCCCACATTTCTTAAGACTTTGTCTATAATCCCCATCTTCTAATCCTTGACTATCACACTCAGGTTCCTTTTTGTAAAGATTTTCCCACGCATTTACTATGATTATTTGTTTCACTTCATTCCAACTCTTTGCCCAATTAAAAACTGCACTTTTTATGTTGTAGATTTTAATCTGGGAAACTCCTTTTCCTCCTTTATCTTGCTCATCACTTTCTTCAAAAATTACAAGACTCTTTTCAAGTTGTTTCCACATATAAAGTTGTTTGCAGCTTAAGATCACACCTTGATTCATTGGTTGAATCAAGGTTGAAGTGTTGCGGGGAAAAAACATGCATTTTATTTGACCATCCTCACTAGTTAGTGATTCAGCAGAAGGGTGAACGGGAATTGTCTAGAAGTAACAAGGCTCTGACATCCTCTTCATGGAACCTTAGAACATTAAGTTGAAAATGCCTCACCTCAGGAACAAAATTTTGAAAGAACCATTCTGAAAACAATTCCCTGGTGAACCAACCGGGAATTCCCATTTTTACTAGGTTTATATATAACAGGTAATCTACTTGTGTCCTCCTTCACACATTTGGGCAGCTTTGATTTTCCAATAATGATAGACTTTAACTTATGAGTTCCATCTGCATTTTCACATAAAAGAGCAGATAACTGTTCTTTGTTTATTTTCCTTTCAGGAAGGTAGATATCTTTTCTACTTGCCTGAGTGTTTTTTGACATTGATTTCTAAGAGGTCAGTCTCATCCCCACTGTATAGTTGAGCTAGAAGCAGTTTCTCGTCTTTGATAAGCATGTACAGTTTTTCTCGAAATGGCTCAACATTTTCTGAAACTGAACTTAGGACTTGTTCCACACGTACTTTTCGGTTCCCAGTCGCATGCCTATTTCAAAATCGAAAAAGCCAACCAGTACTAGCTTTGAAGTTTGTTCGCCCAAAACACTGCAAATCTCTCTGCTGCAGCTTGAAGCTCCACACTTCTAACAGGGACACCAGCTGAGCATTTCTGTTGATACCACATGTAGATTTCATTGTCTACATCACCATACTTGGCTCCTGTTGTTCTCTTTCTCTTCTCAGCCCCAAAGAATGGTATGTCTTGTTTCAGTACAAAGTCCAAAATTAATTTTTTATTCTTTTTAATGTCATAAAATGTTGATTTACTGATCCCAAATTCATCCATTATATTTTTATGCGATTGTCCAGCTTCAATCCTACTTAGAACCTTCATTTTCTCCTCCAAATTCAATATTGTATATTTCCCTCTCTTATTCATACTGAATTTGGTTTCAAACAACCAACAGGAGAATAAAAGGAAAAAGCTTTAATGAACTGGAAAAAATATTTTAAAGCAAAGCAAAAACCCCCAAACTAGCTCAATGCCCTATAAGGCACAGGCATTTGTACTGAAGGGTAATGGGCTAAAAGGGATAAGGGCTTATGATTGAAGTGTTAGTCTAGTGAGGTGAAGGTGTTATGAATTCAGAAGGCTGCCACCGCCAAAGTCCTCTCTAGTTGTTGCTCTTGCAAGACATGGATGATCAGTTTTCAGAATGCCCCTGCTCCTCCTCTCCCTTGACAGATATAGCAGAACCAGTCAGGAAGAACAAGAATACCTACATACTCTTTAAGTCAACACAGGAAAAGACAAAAGAACAAGAGGAGGCAGGATGTGCTACATGAAGTGCAGATGAGATGTCTCAATAAAAAGTGGTGCTTGAGAAGATGGGAATGTGGAAGACTCAAAGACAAAGACAGTAATCTTGGGTAGCAGAATGCACCAAGGCCTCTCCTCTTCCAAAAGTAGCTGATTTTACCTTACTGCCAGAAAAGAAAATGGTACTCCTATTGCTCTGTATGTAGTGTTCACTGGGCAGCAGTCCACCCACCTGGATAAAGACCCCAAACTTATCCTGACATTGGGATTTCTGGAGAGCTAGAACTCAGTAACAGCTGTATCTTTAAGTGAAGAAAGTTGGTAGCTTCTGTTCTCCATATAAATGAAGTCCAACTTTTAGTACATATAATATAGCATTCTTAAAGACTGATATTTAAAAAGGTAATTTGTAAGTAGGTAAATAATTTGTTAGTGCCACTCTTAGGTCTTCATGGTGTGCATGTGGTGTATTCTCAAGTATTATTTTTCACTGAAACTGGTCGATATATGGGTTATTAGCATGTTTCAGAATCATGGCAATTCTTGGAAGTGAGTCTAACAGTTTTACAAATATTCTTACCATAATTGTTTCTAAAAATTGAAAAAAATTATCCTTTTGTTTTCCTAAATTTACATTAAGGTTTTAAGTAACACACTTTTTATATTTGGTTTCTCTTCATTGTAGATTTTGTTTAATTTGAAACAAGGCTCAATTTTTCCACTGCTTGACGAAATTTAAAAAGTTTCTCTGTAGTATTTCTAGTCAATTGTTTCCCATCAGTCCTTCTGTTGGCTACGTCTTCTGGAGCTCAACTCCTTCAAGTATTCCTTTCAGGTTCTGGTGCTGCCAAATTCCATTTATTTCTTACAAATGTCTTACTCTAGATTAACTTCATGGTTCTCATTCCAGATATAGAAACTCATGGGAAGTAATAAAAACTGGCACTTTTTTTCCATTCCAGGTGCTATGAAGAAAAAAAAAGTATGTCAGAGAAATGAGAAAAATGCTTGGTATTTCAGTTATTTTCCCTCTCCTCTGGGGAAGATCCTGACTGGCTTTCAGTCATTCCTCAACTACACAGGATTCTCACAAGCCTTTATCTAGGAGCCCAGAAGAGTCTACACTGTTAGTTTTCCTGTGACATTTGTTGCAAGAAGTGCCAACTGGTGTGTTGCAAGAAGTGCCAACTAAGAAGATCATGAAAGGATATCATAGTTAATACAGTGTGGAGGTAGTGACATGTTAAGATCAAACAACCCTGTAAAAGAGGCAGCTATAATTAAGGCAATACTAAGTAATAACTATTACAAATGGAACAGAGAAAAAAGTTTGTCAGCCAATAGTATCACCATTAACTCCAGCAAAAACATTCAACCTACTATGGCAGTTGTATGGTATCTCAGAATAAATTCCATGTATTTGCCTTCATTGCTTCCCACCTGTGCATTTATCATTTCTGAAACCATGCTCAGGCAGAACAAGGTGAAATCAAAAGAAAAGATTCAAGAGAACTTTTATGAGCTCCACAGCAAGAGTAAGCAACTATGGCATTAAACTTCAACCAATGAAAATCATCAGTGGCTCTCATTCACTGTTCACCATTTTGTGCCTTGCTTCCTCTCTTTCATGGGGTCTCTTCTCCCACTTCCTTCTCCCCATCTTCCCTGACCAACTCCCTACCCATACTATGAATCAGGCCTGCCAATGATATCCAGAATCACTGCTAGCAGAACTTCACTTACTAATTCAATAAGGTCTAATCATATGCCCAGCTTTTGGGCCTGCTGATGAGGATCTGAATGCTAAGAGCATCAATGTCCACTGGTTCTGAGATACTGGAAACAATAATGACTTTTGAGGAAATGAAGCCTCAACCTGACAGATTCTAAGGAAATCAACCTGCTTTGAAACATACAACTCAGGCGGATGTTTGTAATTATCACCTCTATTTAATCCTTTTCTCTCAAGATCTATCCCTCAGAGGACTGTAACATGATTCCACCTAGGAGCAAAAACAGTGTAAAGGCCCAGTTAATATACTCTCATTTTCATTCCCACCTACATACCTCTAGATGAACTTTCCTGGAAAGAAGCTCCCTCAAAAACCTTCAAATGATGTTTGGATATATACAGTGCATTTTCTTCACTCCCATTCAAAGCACATAAATCTACATGAACTTATTTTCTAACTTTCTTTCCCTAAATGTAGGCCAATTGCATTTAGTAAAAATACTAAAGATATCACACTTTAATCCTTCCAGCTTTTCAAAGCTATGCATTTACCTTACCCCAGTGACTTTCAACCTTTTTCATAGCATGGCACACATAAAGTAATTATGAAAATTCTGCAGCACACCAAGAAATGTATGATATTTTTTGCCAATCTGACCAAAACCAAAAAGATACAATTTTGATTCATTCTCACAAGCTGTTGTTTTGGGTCTCATTCTTTAAATTTGACAGTCTAAGGGAAAAGAGGTCAGTGACCCTGACTAAATAGTCACGTATCACATGTTTTAAAAATTCTTGCAGCACACTGGTTGAAAATCACTGCCTTAGTCTCTTGCCCTCTTACATCTGCATATAAATCCCTCAATGTCTTTTATGATTTTCCTCAACCAAAAATCAACTTCCATTCTTAGGGATTTCTGCAGCATTCAGCTTATGACCTCCCTTTTCCTTTAAATATGATTCAGTAAATATATGTGGAATGCCCATCTTACTCAGGTAATTCAGCCAGACACTGCAGGAAATACAAGATGAGAAGAAAGTTCTACAGGAACCATGTAGTGAAAAAGGACAGCAGGGCACCTAAATTCCAGGCTAGGGGCTTCCAATGGTTATGTGACACTGGCAAGTCACTTCTTAGCTCTTAATTTCTCTGTCAAGAACTATAAATGTAACCTATTTCACATACCTCACAAGAAAAAAAAATTGTTAGAGATGCATAGCCCAAAATAGGGTACAGAACCCTCAGGGCCCTTGATTCTGTCGGAACAAAAAGGCCTCCTCCGGAGAGGCAGCAGTGAGCCTCAGGACGACAGGTCGGGCTCGGCTGGCTGTGCCAGTAGGCCAAAAATCCTGCGGGCGCAGAGGGCGGCGACCCTTACGCGGCGGAACTCCGCATTAGGCGGCCGCTGGCCGGCCGAAGGCGCCTCAGGAGCTACCGAGACGCGTAACGCCTCACAGAACCGGGCCGCGGGACGGCGAGACCCACAGACAGAGCCGTACGCAGAGCCTTTAGGCTCTGCGGCCCGGAGACCGGCGTTAACTCTTCTGGGCACCAGAGAGAATCCGGCAGGAAGCTGGTTCCTTCCGCTGAGCTAGAAGCCGCAGCACTCTCCAACGCAGCTGGGGAGCAGAGCCATCCCGGAAGTTCTATACTTCCGCTTCCGGCGGGACCGCGGGGGCGGGGCGGTTTAGACCGTAGCGTAAAAAAGGCCCCAGGGGGCTGAGGCGTCCAGTGGGCCTCTGCGGCTTGCGCTCTAGAACACGCGCGTCTCTGCTTTGTGGGCCTCTTGTGAACGTCGAGAGCCAGAGATCTGCGGCTTTTGAGTGACGGCCGGAAGTGGGGCGACTTGCGGTTGAGCGGGAGGAAGAGGCAGCGGCGTCGGTGAAGCGCCTGTCTGAGGTAACCAAGAATCAGTTCCCCTTCGGCGTAGGCTGCGGATGCCCGGAGAGCTGCCGGCCGCGCTAGGGGCCGTTGCAAGGTGGCTGGAGGCGAGACGGTCATATCTCGTGGCCGAGCGGCCGGACCCTGCGGCAGACTGTCTTGGGCGAGGGCGGTCGTCAGGCCCTGGAGGCCACTCTTTTCGCCTTTTGCGCAGATAGGTCCGGGCCAGCGGCGGGGGCACGCTCGTACACTGTCCGCTTGCACAGTGCTCATGAAGCCCGATTGTCCTCCAGGAATGTTCACGTTCCCGCCTCTGCTGGCGTGTGGTTTTTTTGTTTGTTTGTTTTTTTCCGGGGCTGTTGTTAACCTCCAGAGAACCGCAGTTCAGCGTCAGATGCAAAAGGCCCCGTGGCCTCCTGAGCCAGAGTGGGCAGCAAGGAGCCGGCCATTTGTGAATAACGTGGCATCCTGGACAGAATCTTAGTGCCGGTTCTGCTGCATCAAGGAGAGTGAGACTCAAAAGTCTCTATTCAGCCTCCCTTAGAAGTCTAAAGACCCTTGAAACGTAAAAGCAGCAGAAGGGTCACCCTAATCATCACCAGCTGCCATTCTCCCCCCTTTTTATGACTTGATATTTGGACAAGCATTTTGTAAAGAAAAGTCGGCTGTAATTTTTCCTAGGTCAAGTAAACAAATTTAAAAATACGGGTATAAATATTTTAAGTAGTTCTCTTTATACATCTTGCAAAGAAGTACCAAAGAAGAATTTGAGCATCTAGTTACTTAATTGTGGGATGTTTTCTGAGAAGAAAAAGGCTATTTTTTCTCTAATTGCTTTCCTTCTACCCTGTTCTCCGTGTCCCAGCTCTCATTCCAGTATTTATACAAGAAAAGGAGAGTCTCAAATGTTCCATGAATTGAAGGCTTCCATCATCACAAGAGGATTAAGAGTCATAGAAGTTGTACCCTTATTAAAAGCAGAATACTAGGATGATATTTTAAAATGTAAGAGAAACTTAGAATGTTTTCCTAATCTTCTTTGACATGGGGAAAATGTGATAGAAAGCACATGAATGAACTCTGGATAATCCCCCTCTTTGGAGCCAGTGGGTGTCAGTTCTCTCACCCACCAACCTTCCCTGATTCGTAGAAGCAGTCATTAATTGACATTTGTCTTCAACGATCTGTGCTATAGATCAACTGAATAATAAAAAGAAAAGGAGAGAAGCAAAGGGCCTGACAGTTGACTTTAAAGACAAGGCAAGGCAGTATGTTTTTTCTTCATTTTCTCATAATGAGTAGCAAGTAGTAAAGTTCATGCGACTTTCTTATTGACCTGCACTTTTTTTCCTGCCCTCAGTGCCTTAGGAAGAAGATCCTTTTATTGATTTTATTCCAGACCACACTGAGCCTCAGTTGTCAAAGGTGGGCCCAACAGGAACAACTGTTCTGGGCAGAATGATGACAGTAGATTTGAAGGTGACTGAATATTTGAACTCACAGATCAGGGCTCTGTGGGAAACCAAGGGGCCTGTAACAGTGGGCTCCACTCAGAGTAAGAAGTATACCACACAAATGGACAGTCTCAGTCCTGAGAACTCTCGCCAACACTTCCGGAGTTTCCATTATCATGAAGCAGCTGGACCCCGTGTGGCTGTCGGTCAACTTCAGGAATTATGCCGTCAGTGGCTAAGGCCAGACATACACTCAAAAGAACAGATCTTGGATCTGCTGGTGCTAGAGCAGTTCCTGACCATTCTGCCCAGGGACACCCAGACCCGGATAAAGAAGCACCACCTACAGAGCATTGAGGAAGCTGTGACCTTGGTAGACCACTTGCAGAGTGAATCTGTTCAAACAAGGAATGGGGTGAGAAGAATGATTCCTGATACATACAATGAAATAGGATGAAAGTGGATATATGGGGGTTGGGGCAGTTAATTGGGAAATAAGGTGAATTGGATTAATGATCTGTTGTTGCTTTAGGCCATCTAAGGCAGGACCTAAAACCACAGACCCTCAGCAATAGTCATTCCACAAGTTTTGGAGATTCTGAAAAAGACTTCCCTGGTCTTAGAGAGTTGCATTTTTCCATCATTGAAGCCAGAATGTGTTGAGAGTAATAAGCCTAGTCTGACTTGGCATAGGAGATGAGTGTGTTTTTTTGTTGTTATTGTTTTTTATGATTTTAATGCAATTGACAAAGATATGTTTTTCTCTTAGGAGATGGGTCTTAAGTTCAAAGAAACAAAGAGTAATAGGGAGTTGGAGAGGAAGGGGCAGACCCCAAAAAGGGAGAACATGTAGAGACAAAATAGAGAGGATAGTAAAGAGAAAGAGAAACAAAAAAAACCAAGCAATACTGCAGAGGAAGAAAGGACGAAACAAGGTGGAAACGAAGATTTGGAAATCCCAAGAGTGGCTGAAAGAAGAAAGACACTGAGGGGTAGTATCCTTTGTACCATAGACAACAGCCTTCACCTGCCCTCCCTTAGTGGTTATTCCTTAGCTCTGGTGGTAAATGGGTATCCAGGTTATGCCCTTGGACAGGTGGCAGCACGGCAATTGGTTGCAGGTCTACCATAAAGAATACAGAGCAGGGCATATGTTTGGTGTCAAAATCATGTGGAGGGAGGTTAGAGCTAGAATCTTCCTGCCCCTTCTCCATTTCATCCCTTCTCTGTGGAAATCTTTCCTGGCCATAGAAAAAATCTGGTTAACAGAGTAACTTTTTAAATTCAATTTCTCAATCTTTTGAGAACACTAGAAGACAGGAAACCACTAAGGTAGGGTCTTAGGCAAGAAAGAAAGGCTGTCAAGGCAACATGAGACCAGGTGCCCTGTACCATCCTGCTAGTGATCACAGCCAAGCTGTAAGCAGATGGGTGGAGGCTGCTGTGTTAAAGGGCTGGCAGTATCCACATCTTTTTTTTCTTTTATCCTAAATTTCCCAGATTTTGTGTATGGTTCTTTGTGGAAAATTGGTGGCCTATTATCTCTTTAAGTCTCTTTGTCATTTCTTTTAGTGTCTCCCGCTTCCCATAATATGGACTCATATTTTTCCTTCCACTGCCACAAGCCCCCAAGCCTAAAGTAAGTTCTGGTAACAAGGTTGGGAATTATTTCTAGGTTGCAGTCCATGTGCTGGGAAAGGAGGCAGTGCTCTTGGGAGAAACAGCAGAGACCTCAGGCTTCAAATTGAAGCCAGCAGAGGCCCAGCCAGTGGGCAGGTCCCAGGATGAAGAAATTTGGAATGCATATGAGGATCTACAACAACAGCTGAGCAGGAATACTCTTAAAGAAACTGAGCCTGTGTGTGAGAGGGGTAAGGAGCTTCATGATCATTTCTGCTGGGAGCTGTGATAGTAATTTGTTCAGCCAGAACATTATGACCATTTTTTGGGTGCCCAGCTCTGTGGATATGCAAGTACAGCCATGTTAGCAATTATGATCCTCCTTTCATTCCCCTTCCCTGCCATACAAATGGCCCTAGGATAGACCAGCTGTGGGTGAAGGTGGGGGTTGGCCTAAGGTACAGAAATATCCAAACCATAGAACCATGGTAATTATACCATGAACTCTGGTCCTTAGAACAGTGGAAAGGATTTGGGCTACCCCATCCTCAAAACACAAGGAATTGGGATCACAAATGGGCTGTCAGGTATAGTATGTGAACACAGTTGTATACTAGGAAAAAAATAAATGATAAACAATACATCTCCTACTGTTACTAACTTTGCTCATGAAAACTGGGAAACCTTTTCTGGGAGGAGATAGATACTTGGATCTTATTAACAATGATAAGGCCATTTATGCACCCCACACACACTTGTAAAGGTTTCCCATCTACTGAAAGAATCAAGGTCTGTATTTTAGAAATGAGCTCAGGATATGCATAGAAGCAAGAGAAATTTCCGATGGCTCTTTTCCACCCACAGCTGTACCTGCTCACCAAATCCTAGATTCTCCTGAGCAGTTAAAGAACAAACATTGGACAGTGGCGCCTGAGCTCATCTTTCCTGAGTCCCAGGTGAGCTATGCTTTCAAGCTGTTTAGGGCTACCTTTCCTTGCTGCCCATGACCCACACACACTGCCCAGCAGGTGCTCACAGGCATGTTAGCCAAGATGATCTCTCTGGGGAACTGAATACTTCCCAGGCTGTTTGCTCATCTCTCTCTTGCCTCCTTCCTTTTCTGCCTTTTCACTTTGAAAAAATTATGTGCTGTTAATTCCTCATTGTGTAGCCTACAATGCAGTTCATGGGCCTGATATTAGGGCTGCTTCTGTGTTGCAGGTATTGAAGCCCATTCTCTTTTCTAGAGCTTACTGACATTTGAAGAAGTGGCTGTATATTTTTCACGGGAAGAATGGGAGTTACTGGATCCCAGTCAGAAGGCTCTCTACAGTGATGTAATGAAGGAAAACTATGAAACTGTCGTCTCTTTAGGTAAAGATTCTCCCTTCCCTATGCTTACAAGTTGAGTAGTCTGTAATGTTATTAGCTTACTGGAAATGCACCCCTGTGTGAAAGTCTGTTCTAGTAGCTAGCTAGTTCTCAACTTGATGGTGTGGGTAGGGGAAGGTATATGCAGATTACCTGGAGCTTTTTTTAAGTTCATATGCTCATTCCTTATCCTAAATTTCTTGATCTCTCCTTGCACTCTCCCCTACAAATCTTCTCTTATAATTATCTTTCCAATTCCATAAATGATATCACTGTTTACCCAATACTTCTGGCCGAAAACCTGGGTCTTCCTTTATTCTGATCTTGCCATCATATCCCACTACTAATGCGTCACTGGTCCTCTTGGCTCCACCTTAACATCATAGCCTGAATCCAGCCATGTCTTATTCTCTTGCTGTGTTAGCATTCTGGGCTAAGCCAGTGGCTTCTCTAACCAGCTTTGCAACTGATGCCCCAGCTACCACTCTTGCCCTCCAACAGTCTGTTTTCCATGAAGCAGTTAGAGTCTTTTAAAAATCTGCTGAGATAATGACATTTCTCTGCTTCAAAACCTTACAATAACTTTTCACACATTCAGAATAAAATCTAAACTCCATACGAGGTGTGTAGGCCCCTCCAAGATCTGGCTCCTACTCATCTCCCTGCCCTTCATGCCCTGACTCCATCCTGTTTAGCCACACTGGTCTTCTTGCTGTCTCTTGAACTTTCCATGCTTATTTTTACCTTCCCATTTTCTTTACCTAGCATACTGGACTCTCTGAGTACTGCATTTTCAGATACCTCTAATTTTTGCCCCCCTCAGAATAATTTATGTAATATAAGAAAAATAATGAGATTTCCTTTTACTGACTTCAGTCATGAAAACTGAGGAGAGTCAATGTGGAAACTGGTTGTAAGAACCGATAGCCACTTCTAGGTACCATATAACACTTGTAAAGGAGTACTCTACTGAAAGAAACAGGATCTTGTATATTTTAGAAATGTTCATAAAATGTTCATAGATGCAAGAGAAATTTCCGATGGCTCTTTTCCACCCACAGCTGTGCCTGCTCACCAGACCCTAGTGTTTCCTGAGCAGACAAACACCAAAGATTGGACGGTGGCGTCTGAGCTCTTCTTGCCTGAGTCCCAGGTGAGCTGTGCTTTCCAGTTGTTTAGGGCTACATTTCCCTGCTGCCCATGAACCACATTGCCCAGCAGGTGCTCACAGGCATGTTAGCTCAGATGTTCTCCCTGGGGAACTGAACACCTCCCAGGCTGTTTACTGATCCCTTGCCTCCTTCCTTTCTGTCTTCTCACTTTTAAAACATCATGTGCTATTAATTCCTCAGTGCCTGGCCTACTATTCAGTTAATGGGCCAAATGTTACAGCTGCTTTTGGAGTTGCAAGTACTGAGCTGAAGCGCATTCTTTTCTTTAGACCTTATTGACACTTGAAGAAGTGGCCGTGTATTTTTCAAGGGAAGAATGGGAGTTACTGGATCCTGGTCAGAAGGCCCTATACAATGATGTAATGCATGAAAACTATGAAACTGTCATCTCTCTAGGTAAAGATTCTCCCCTTCCCTTTGTATAGAAGTTGAGTAATCTATCATGTTCTTGACTTAATGTGAATACTCCCCTGTGAAAGAATCTGTTCCAGTAGCTGATTGGTTCCCAGCTTAATGGCGTTTGCAGAAGAAAGGTTATCCAGGTCACCTGGAAGCTTTTTCCAAGTACACATTTCTTGTCCTATGTAGAATTCTAGGTCTCTTTCCTTTCTTTTCTCCAAACCTTCCCTTCTCATATCTTTCTCATCTCAGTAAAGAACAGTTCTATTCACTTAGTTGCTCAGACCAAGAAGCATAGTTATTCTTTCCTGTTATTTTGTCGTCATACCCTACTACTAATGCATCACTTTTCTCTTGGCTCCACCTTTGCTCCATCTTCACAGTGTAGCCTGAGTCCAGCTATGTCTCGTCTTCTTGCCTTGTTAGCATTCTGGTCTAGGCCAGTAGTATCTCAAACCAGGTCTGCCTTAGTAGCTTTTTAACTGGCTCCTTCTCCCAACATTCTTGCCCTCCCATAGGATCTGTTTTCTGTGCAGTGGCCAGTCTGTTAAAACCTGATCAAATTATGACATTTTCCTGGTTCAAAACCTTATGATGACTTCTCACCACATTGAGAATAAAATAGAGACTTTTCCTTACCAAGGTTCTCAAGACATTTCAAGATCTGGAGTCTCCTCCCCTTTCTGTCTTCATCTTGTACCACTGTGCCCTTGTTCTGTTCTCTTTAGCTACACTGGTCTTCTTGCTGGGTTTTATTTATTTATTTATTTATTTGATTTTTAAAGAGAGAGGAAGCACAGGTGAGGGGAGAGAGAAACATCAATTTCTTGTTCCACTTATTTGTGCATTCATTCATTGACTGTATGCCTTGACTGGAGACTGAACCCACAGCCTTGGCATATCAGGATGATGCCCTAAGCAACTGAGCTACCTAGTATCCGGCCAGAGCTTGTTTTTTTTTTAACTTGCCATGCTCGTTCCTACTTTCTCCTTTTCTCTACCTAGCATACTTTTCTGCTATATGGTGAAACTTCCACTTTTAGATCTCAAATATTATTCTTTCAAAGAGGCCTTCCACATAGCCATATCTCAAATTAGCTTCACAGAAGCAGAATCATAGATGCTCTTTTACCCTGATTTAGTTTCTTTTAAAACATTTGTCACTAAATGATACTGATATGTTTTGTCCAACTGCATATGAACCACTGAGCTATAGGAGTGGTAGAAACTTTTCCTGTTTCAGTTTCTGGTGCTTAAGAGCAAAATACAAAATATAATTATGACACTTGTGCATATGATCCTCAACCCACTGACCTTCACATTGACTCTGTTAGACCAAGTCTTATTCAGGGTGAGTCCTAAAGAGTTAATAAGACCAGCCTGTAGTCCCTGCAACCTCTGGAGTTTTATTTCAACTTGGTCAAGTGTGGGGTTATTTATTAGTGGTAGAAGAGGAGGAACATGTACAAGATTCCCATGACGTAGGTCCTTTCCATTGATCACGCTAGGTTTATTTGTCAATTTCCACTTTGCATATCCACCCAAAAATGCAGTGTAGTATAACTGATACCTGATATGAATGCCTAATTATTTAACCATTTAGACATAACAAATTATAAGTGTTCTTTACTCTTACTAAAATAGTTTGGAATTAGTGAATCATTGTTAAGGTACCAGGTTGTCTTTTTTTTTTTTTAAGATTTATTATTTTTTTAGAAGGGAAGGAGACAGACAGGGAGAGAAGCATCAGTGTATGGTTGCCCCTCACGTGCCCCCTAATGGGGACCTGGCCTGCAACCCAGGCATATACCCTGACTGGGAATCAAGCCAGCAACCCTTTGGTTTGTAGGCTGGCACTTAATCCACTGAGCCACACCAGCCAGGGCCCAGATTGTCTTGTTTAAGATTTTATTTATTTTTTAGAGAGAGGCTAGGGGAGGGAGAAAGAAAGGGAAAGAAACACCAGTGAGGGAAAAATTGTTCTGTTGCCTCTCATATGTGCTCCTTCTAGGGCCTGAACCCTCTACCCAGGCATGTGCCCTGACTGGGAATCGAACTAGCACTTTTGGTTTGCTGTATGATACTCAACCGTCTGAGCCACAGTCAGGGCAGGGTACCAGTTTTTGACCTCAGTTTTTCCATTCACAGCCTTATTTGTGCTCCCCAAACCTAAAGTGATCTCCTGTCTAGAACAAGGGAAAGAGCCATGGGTTCAAGGATCCACGGAGTTCATGGAAAGTCCTGGAGAGCTGCCTATAGGTAAATATACTGTGGGAAGAAAAGAAATATGCCTTAATAAGAACCTTTGCAAGGACTTAACATTTTTTTAGAGAAATGTTTTTTTAGATTTTTATTTATTGACTTTGGAGGGGAAGAGGTAGGGGAAGTAAGAGAGAAACATATTTGTTGATCCACCTATTTATGCATTCATTGGTTGATTCCTTTATGTGCCCTGACCAGAGATCCAACTTGCAACCCTGGGGTATCAGGATGATGCTCTGACCCACAGAGCTACTTGGCCAGAGCCAAGGATTTAACTTCTTTTAAGATTCTACTTACCTGTTTTTAAAAAATCAGTGATCTTTGATTTTTTTCTCTCCATTGCTGTGGTTTTCTTATTCTGCTACTCAGTTGGCTCATTGTCATATTAATTCCAACAGGGTTAAAGCTCAAAAATGACACTGAAAGTCATCAGCCTATTTGTCTTTCTGGCTTAGAAATAGAAGCACCCAGAGACATATCAAAAAAGACCAGAGTAAAAGTTCCCCAGAAAACAACAGTCAAAGAAAATCATGGTGAAATGCACAGAGTGGGGAAATGGCACCAAGATTTAACAGTAAAGAAAAAAAAGAAGCTTTCAACCTGGAAACAAGAGTTGCTGAAACTTATGGATCGTCACAAGAAAGAACGTGCAGCAGAGAAGCCTTTTAAATGCCAGGAATGCGGGAAAAGCTTCAGAGTTAGCTCTGACCTTATTAAGCACCAAAGAATTCACACTGAAGAGAAACCATATAAATGCCCACAGTGTGATAAGAGGTTTAGATGGAGTTCAGATCGTAATAAGCACTTAACAACACACCAAGGAATAAAACCATATAAATGCTCATGGTGTGGGAAAAGCTTCAGTCAAAATACAAATCTCCACACACACCAAAGAACTCACACTGGAGAGAAGCCCTTTACGTGTCATGAATGTGGAAAAAAATTCAGTCAGAATTCCCATCTTATTAAACATCGGAGAACCCACACAGGTGAGCAGCCTTATTCCTGTAACATATGCAGAAGAAACTTCAGCAGGCGGTCGAGCCTTCTTAGGCACCAGAAACTCCACCAATGAAGGGGGAAACTTGTCCAGTGTCATCACTCAACAAATTCACCAAGTGGAGTTTGATGCTAAAGTTTGTGGAAAAATACAAAATTATGAAGCATGAATTTTTCATCTGTGGAATATTTGGGGCAATCAGCATCATGTTGCACAGAAAGGAATCAAATTTGACTGCAGGGGATGCATTAAACTACTTAATGCATACTGTACTACTTACTGTTTTTACTTATAACCTATAGAGAATTAGCAAGATTAGTGTTCTAGGAACATTCTGAAAATGGAAAAAGCTGTTTTGGGATTGTACCTACCAAAATATCAAATTCAGCTTCAAGTAGCAGATAAAGCCATGAATCAGTCTTCTGTGGCCACAGAGGTAAACAGTGTTGGTTTTGCATTGATCTCCCCAGCCACTCTTAAACACAAGCAACAGAAACATTTGTAGCATCATCTTCCAAAACAAAAAGCAATAATATGCTCATTTAATTTTATACCATTGTCTCTAAGGTAGCAAGATTAACAGTTTCAATAGTCTCATGGGACAGAAATGAATTCTAATGTAAAGTTTGCTAAGAACCAAATTGGATTTTCCTCCTTTCTTGTCAGTTGCCATTGTGTAAGTTTTTTCTTGAACTTTTTAGCAACTTGAGCTAAGTCATAGTAGCACAAATTTTACTTTAAGGAAATCATGTTTACTTCACCACTAGAGAATTTGCCCGATAACTAATAATGCACTATCTTTCCTTTCATTGGTGGTTTTTTTTTTGTTTTTTTTTTTGAAAAAAGGGAAAACATTTCTAATGAGATTATATGGAAACATGTTGGGATTTTTAGCCATGGAATAATATATTAGATGTAAAGAAGAATTTTCTGCAATAAAAGAAATGACTTTCCTTCCCTCACAATATCAATAGGATAAAATAGCCATAAAAATTAGCACTTTCCTGAGGCCTAAAAGAAATTTAATGGGAATCTAGGTTTAACTTCTCAGGATTTTGTTTGTTTGCTTTTTCATTTGGCTTTTGTTATTAAGAATCAGGAGAGACTTATGTGTCTGTGAAGTATAGTGTGTGCTGTAGACAGCATTCTGTGGTTTGCTGTGTATGGTGACCAGGGAATCCATTCAGCAGGAAACCAGGTTTCCAAAAGGACAGTTTTGGGAACTGATGCAGAGTGGTTGGCAAAAATGAATCAGTTCACATCCATATGGGTTGTCTTACACTGTAAACTATTAAGCAGGGTCTGCCTGTATTCTCTTCAGAGCAGCATTTAGTAGCCTTGAGTGATGTTTGACACTGCTGAAAACCTATAGACTGTGGACATTCTTATAACTCACCCTTTATTTCTACTTTTGACTCAAATGTATTCTTGTTAGAGCTTTCAGGGATTAAATTATCTCTTCAAAATCTATTTGATAAATGAGGAAATTAAAGCACAAACTTCTGTTTAGCTGTCACTTAGCTTCATCAGTGAGGCCTGAAGGCAGGATTACTAGGAATTTATTTCTACAGAGCCAGCCTAGATGACATTGTATTGTATCTATTTCTACCTTGCGAAACATTTGTTTCTTGATTGGTTACTGAAACACTCTTAAGTCTCCATTTTCTCTATGAAATAGTGAAAACACTTAACCTCAGGGTCATTTGGGGATTACAGGGATTGAGGAAAGAGAAGCATGTACCAGCCTTACCAACAGTAGATGCTCAATGTGTGCTTCTTTCTCTTTCCCCTTCTCCCCAAATACGTTCGGCAGACTGACTACTTTAAAGGAACAGATGCATTTGTGGTTCTTGCAGCTCCTTTTAGGAGCTAAGCACTGGTTACACTGATTTGGTTTGTAGCTTCAGTATTTTTTGTTGTAAGTCACCTGAACCTTGGTCTGGCACCTTCAGTGATAGTTAATTTTCTTCCCTAAGGTGAACTACACCGAATATTTCTTATGCATGCCAACACTGAAGCTTTGGTCTGAGTAGCTCTTACCTAACACCTTCAGCCGTAGACCCCTGGGATTCTGTCTTTCCTCCCAATAAGGTACATGTGGATTTGTTGTTGGCAGTACATTGATTTATGTAAGTTAATGGTGGCCTTTTATGCATCCAGGAGATGTTATAGACCAAGGATATAGGCGTGCACAAAAGAAAAAATTCATACCCTCATGGAGTTTATATTCCAGTAAACAATAAAAAGGAGAATGGTTATGCTTTTCTGCTCCTTGCAGTTAGACAGGGCCCTCAGCCATTTTGGTCAGTGGGTTGTGAGCAGAATCCTCACTTCTGGGTTGAAACTGATGCTCTCCTTTCTTGCCCCAATCATGGAAGCACATACAGAGACAGGAACCATGAGATGAAACTAGTCTAGAATGCTGAGTTCTTCACATGGCAGGTCAGTTCTTCTCATTAGTCTCCTAGACCTATAAGGGACTTTTGGACTTTATGGGAACAAGAAATAAACTTTTGTGTTTAACCACTGGGATATTGTGTGCTGTGTGTTTCTGCAATATAATCTGGCCTGTTTTAATAGAGGTGGCTCTTCTACTAGAGCTGTGCAACTTTTTTTTTCATTCCACTTGACCTTTGGCCCTCAGGAGAGATCTAGCTTCCTCTAGATGCTCCCCTGAATTGAAGTAACATTGATGGGAACACTTAGGAGCTTATAAGACTGTAGGTGAAAACCAAAATAAAGGAAATAAAAAAGAAGACTGTCAGTGATATTAAGGACTCATTGCTAGTCAGAGAACATATCCTGGGGAGATTAGTTATTCAAGTGGACAAGGCAGCCTTACTCCGTGGCCTTATTACTCTGTCCTTGTTCTTTGTTTTTTGCACCACTGCCCCATGTGCACAAGATATGTTTCAGTTGATCCGTGGGCTAGGCAGAGAGTAGGAGTTGCTTTTCATTCCTCATGTGAGTACAATAGATTTCAAGGAATGGTTTGGTAACTAATCCTGTGAAAACTGTGGCTTATGCCTCAAAAACTGGGACATACAGCAAGTTCTACACCCATATTGGTGTATAAAGGAAGTTGGCTACACTTCCTAAATTAAGGGATGACAGTTGAGAAGAAGCTTGGGTAGGAAAGCAGGAGTAGGACACCTCAGCTGGGGAGCAAGAACCCTCCAGTGGGTATGTCCTAGTTTAGCCAATAGACAGCTGCACAATGTCTCAGAACTGTTTGCTTGGAATTTGGGGTGGATATACTGGAGTTGGAAGAAGGAACTTATACAGCCTTATTATAAGGATAAGAGCAGATTACTTAAAATGAACAAACAAAAAAACAAACCTAAAAGCAAAATCTGTTGGGACTTGTTTTAAAAATGAAATCAGACAAAACCATAGGTTCAGTCTCTAATATTAGTATTAAATTTCTCACAAATATCTCCTCCATACCCAGATAATTTCTAGGCCCAGGAGTTGCTTTTTATTTTTTAAACATTTTATTTATTTTCAGAGAGAGAAGGGAGGGAGAAGGAAAGGGAGAGAAACATCAGTTGGTTGCCTCTTTACCACCAACTGGGGACTTGGCCCACAACCTAGGCTTGTGCCCTGACAGAATGAAATAGGTGACCTTTTGGTTCTCAGGCTGGCACTCAATCCAGTGAGCCACACCAGCCAGAGCAGAGGGTGCTTTTTTAATTTAGGTAACAGTCTTACAGAGGTTCCAAGGTTGGTTCTGAGCACTGCATCATTGACTCATGCTAGCCCTCAAAACCTCAACCCCTTCTCTGCCCTGGTCTAAGTAGTGAAAGTGCTGAGAACATCCCAGACTCAGAGTTCTGTCCACTATTAAGTGGACTCTGGAACCCTATGCTGATCATGAGAACCTCAGCTATTTTTTAACTGGAGGGGAATGACAGGAGGAGAACATGGAATCAAACTGAAACTAAGACTGCTGGAATTTTTATCAGTTTTTGGAACATTGAGAACAGTTTAATTCCCACAGAGAGCTTGAGAGGAAGGATGTTAAGCAACTTTTTCCATCTACCTGGACAGTTGGGGTAACAAAATATTTGAACTCCATAAACGATTTTTTAAGCATTCACTTGAGTTACTCCACTAACAAGTGCTTACTGAGCACCTTCAGTTTCCCCTCTCATGTGTATTGGATCAAGGCTATCTATTAACTTTTCTCTTGCAGGCTTTCCCTTTAGAGCTTAGAGTCGATTGTTTGCTGAAGTTCTTACTTTCTGTGGGTTCTCTCTCATATAGAATCTCTGAAGTGCCCTCAAAAAGGAAAGTTTTTAAAGTTATATTTTATTTATGCTATTACAGTTGTCCCAGTTATTTCCCCTTTGTTCCCCTCTATCCAGCCCCCTCACTCCCTCAGGCAGTCCTCATGCCATTGTCCATGCCCATGGGTCATGCTTATATCTTCTTTGTCTATTCCCTATGCTGTAGTTTACATCCCCATGACTATTCTGTAACTACCAATGTGTGTTTCTTAATCCCTTCACCTTTTCCCCACCCATCCCTACTCCCCTCTGGCAACCATCAAAACAGTTCTCTGTATCTATGCTCCTGTTTCTGTTCTTACTTGTTTATTTTGTTTTTTTAGATTCAATTGTTGGGAGATATGTATTTATTGCCAGTTTATTGTTCATATTTTCAATTTTCTTGAAGACTCTGACATTTCATAAACTACTGGTTAGTGATGATGAGCTTCTTTAGCTTTTTCTTGTTTGGGAAGCTCTTTATTTGTCCTTCGATTCCAAATGATAGTTTTGCTGGATAGAATAATGTGGTTGTAGGTACTTGCTTTTTATCACTTTCAACATTTCTTGCCAATCCATTTTGGCCTGCAGAGTTTCTTTTGAGAAATCAGCTGATAGCCTATGGGCACTCCTTTGTAGGTAACTGTCTCCTTTTCTCTTGCTGCTTTTAAGATTCTCATCTTATCTTTAGCCTTGGGTAACTTGATGATGATGTACCTTGGTGTGTTCCTCCTTGGGTCCAATTTCTTTGGAATTCTTTGGGCTTCCTGGAAGTCTATTTCCTTTGCCAGATTGGGGATGTTTTTCTTCATTATTTTTTCAAATAAGTTTTCAATTTCTTGCTCTTCTTCTTCTCCTTCTCCTTCCGGCACTTCTGATTTGGATGTTAGAGTGCTTAAAGTTGTCCCATATATTCCTAAGACTCTCCTCATTTTTTTTTTTTTGAATTTTTGTTTCTTCATTCTGTTCTGGTTGAATGTTTATTTCCTCTTTCTGCTCTAAACTGTTGATTTGAGTCCTGGTTTCCTTCTCTTCGCTGTTGGTTCCCTATATATTTTGCTTTATTTCACTTTGGGTAGCCTTCATTTTGCAACTGAGCTCAGTCAGTTCTGTGAGCATCCTGATTACCAGTGTTTTGAACTCTGCATCTGATAGACTGCTTGTCTTTATTTTGTTTAGTTCTTTTTCTGGAGTTTTGATCTGTTTTCTTCATTTGGGCCATATTTCTTTGTCTCCATTTTGGCAGCTTCCCTGTGTTTTTTTTTTTTTTTTTCTATGTATTAGGTGGAACTGCGATGTCTTCCAGGCTTGGTAGAGTGGCCTAATGTAGTAGGTGTCCTCTAGGGTCCAGTGGCACAGCCTCCGTAGGGCACTCAAGGCTCACCCACTGTGTAGGCTGTTTACACCCTCCTGTTGTAGTTGAGCCTTGATTGCTATTGACACATCCAGTGTTCTTCACAGTAAGATACTGACTGTGTTCTTCCTGGGGTCACACAGCAAAGCTACAAAGTGATATGCAGATGGCTGCTACTTGTGCTGGGCTTAGAGGTGCCCACAGGAGGCCACGCTGTGAAACAAGGCTGGCTGATGCTAGTGCTGGGTCTGAGGCAAGTTAGTGAGAGGTTCAGGGCTTGCTAAAGCTAGATGCTGCTTGTTTGAGAGAATTTGGAAGAATCTGAAGTATGGGCCAAGACAAGTCATTCATATGGAAAAGCCACTGGGAACAGGTTGGATGTGCCCAAAAGTTGGGTAGGTCAGGGCCTCAGAGAATCACCAGGGTGGGGCAGCTGGTATGAGCCAGGTTGATGGAATCTCAAATATGCTGCCCACCTGCTGGATTTGTAACTCTGTGGGGCAGGGGCAGAAAAGGAAAAATAGCCTATGCTAGCACTTCTGTTTGTGAGAAAGCTGTCTCCCCCAGCTCTGACCCTGATGCTGGACAATTCAGTTCCTCCCTATATGTCTCTGATGCCTTCTAATCTGCTGCTTCTATGCTGGAACTCAGAGGGAATGAGTCCAAGTAAGTCTGTGCATGGCCCTTTAAGAGGAACTGCCTGAGACTCAGAAGTTTCTGTCATCCACCACCTCAATCCCTGCTGATTTTTACAGCTGAAAATTATGGGAACTTCTCTTTTTGATACTGGAGGCCCTGGGCTGTGGTCCTGGTGTGGAGCTGAGACTTCACTCTGGATATTCCTCCTAATTTTTTAAAAAAGATTTTATTAACTTATTTTTAGAGAGAGGGGAAGGGAAGGAGAAAGAGAGGGAAATATCAATGTGTGGTTGGCTCTCACACAGCCCCTACCGGGGACCTGGCCCACAACCCAGGCATATGCCCTGATAGGGAATTGAACTGGCGACCCTTTGTCCTTCTGATTTTTAACTACCACAGGTGGGTGTGGGACCAGCCCATTCTGTGTCTCTGCCTCTCCTACTGGTCTCAGTGTGGTTTCTTCTTTAATTCTGTAGTTGATTTCTTCTTTAGTTCCATAGTTGTAGGACTTCCATTCAGGTCGAATTATGACACTTCAGAATGACTGTTGTTCTAAACTTTAGTTGTAATTTTGATTAAGGAGGAAATTTTGAAGCTTTACCCACACTGTATTTCTAAGGTTCTTTCCAAACAAATACATAAGCATATTGTTACTGAATTTTTTCCACATTTGTCCCTTTTATAGTTTCTTTCTTGTGAGGTTTCAGTGGAGAAGAAGCTCTGAGGACCGTTTAAAGCATCTACTGACCTTGCTTTATGTGTAGGGTTTCCTTCCTTTGTGAATTCTGCAATGGGCAATAATATTGTGCCACACTGAAGTGGCTTTCTTCCTGGGTCATGCACCTGTATTTGATAATGCCTGTACTTACAACAGTTCTTCCATCTACCTATTGTGAGAAGAATTAAGCAAACAAGCTCTTGCCTTGCACTGAGTTCCAAATTTAGGAAAATTGTCAGAATTGCTTCTCATTTCTACCACAGTAGGATAATGAATATTGCACCACTCTTAGCACTAACAGAAAAGATTAAGTTTTGTAGTATTTGGATACACTGCACATTTAAGGAAAAAGTAAGAAAGCTTACAGTTGAATTTTTTTAAATCAGTGGTTATATTACCAACATCATAGTTTTCACACTAAGCATTTGTCCATGATTTGTACTAACAACTGAACAGTTTCAAAGCATTCAAAAAACCAAAAAGTGAAGCATCTTTAACATTCAGTAAGGGAAATGAAAAATTAAGTACTTTTAACTTTAGAAAAATCTTAAGTTAAAAAAGTTAGCTTAAGGCATAATAGTTTCTTATGCAGAGGAGTTAAGAAAATGGTTTTTTAAAAAAATGTTTCTTCATTCTTTAACTATGGTGAGTAAGCATTACCCAGCATTAAAATTATTTATCCTTCTAAAAGGAGAAGCTCATATTTCCAATCTTTTTCTTCTTTGAGTGAAGAGGCACTCCTACAATATTCTCCTCTTTGGTTTTTGCAAAGCTCCCACATGTTAAAATCGTAACTTGTCCAACAGCTCTTTCTTTCCTTGACCTTCATGTATGTACAAGTCAGTTATATATACTCTTATCACTCTGAGCACTGTGTTTATTCCCTTCATAACATGTATCACAAATTAAGAGTTATTTGGTTTGTTCACTTGTTTTTATCTGTCTTCCCCCATTAGAATGTGAGCAACTGGAGGGCAGGGGCTGTGTCTGTCTGATGCAGCCTTGAATCTTCAGTGTCAAGCACAAGACTGACAAGTCATAACGTGTAATAACTACACGAATGAAAATACATCAAATAGAAAAACATGCCACAGCCACCTGAACACTAGCTTTGGTTACTCAGGTCATCCCCTGGCTCATTGATTTCCCTTCTTCAGGTATTGAGATGTGTGATAGCCATGAGTCCTACTCTTGTTCTTTATTAGGAGAGATGGAAGAGAAGAGCATATAGGTTCCCTAACAGAGCACACATGTAGTTTATATGTTGGTGACACATATGGATGTCTGAAGCTATCATTCTGTCTGCATGAATGTTTAAGCCCAGAGCTCAAGAAGCTTCACCCCAGAATATGAAGACAGGATTCAATGTGCACCCTAGGAAAAACATCTTCATTCAGGTAGCCTCTCCAGGTACTCACCCCACAATGTCTGCTCTCCAGGACTCGCTAGTGGCAAGGGTCTGAATGCCTGTACAGTCCTACAGGTATTGCAAACACTTGGCATCTCTCCTGCTGACTCTTTTGACACTGAGGCGTAAAGAAGAATCTGGAAGGGGCCTTAGAAATCTAGCTCTAGGAGTTTCAGCCAAGATGGAGGTGTAGGTAGAAACCCTTCACTTCCTCGCACAACCAAAAGGAGAAAAACAACCAATCTAAAATCAATAAACAACCAGAAGTGCCAGAAATTCAAACTGCATGGAACTCTGACAACCACGGAATTAAAGAAACAGTCAAAGAGAACAACCAGCATGGTAGGGTGGTGAATGGAGAGAAACTGGTGAGGTGGTAGACCATGGGGGCAGGGCTGGCTGTGGTGTGGTGGCAGGCTGCTCGGGAGGAGATGACTTAAGGGAAAACTGAGACTCAGAGGTGGCTGTGGGCTATGGCAGTTGCCACAGTAGGAGAAACAAACTCCCAGTCTCACATGAGAGTTCGGTGAAAAGTGCACTAGAGATGAGCAGACAAGCTGTGTTATTCGCTCTCTGGCCCCTCCCCCACAGGCAGTGCTGCAGTGTAGCAAGGAGGTTTGCCCTGCCTGGGTGAATACCAAAGGCCCTACCCCCTTACAACTTATCAGGATCCCCAAGCAAAGAAATAGAACAGAGCAAAAGAACAGAGCAAAACCTCAGAAGGAGAGCTAAGTGATGAGGAGATAGCCAACCTATCCGATGGAGAATTTAAAGCCCCGCTAATCACAATGTTCACAGGACTGTTTGAGCTTGGTTGAAAAATGAAAGAACAAATTAAAGAGACCCAAAATGAAATAAAGCAAAATATTCAGGGAACCAACAGTGATAGAAAGGAAACCAGGACTCAAAGCAATGATTTGGAACAAAAGGAAGAAATAAACACCCAACTGGATCAGAATGAAGAAATAAGAATCAAAAAAAAAAAAAAATGAAGAGAGGCTGAGGAATCTCTGGGACAACCTGAAACATGTCAATATCTGAATTATAGGGGTGCCAGATGGAGAAGAACACGAGCAAGAAATTGAAAACTTACTTGAACAAATAATGAAGGGAACTTCTCCAATCTGGCAAAGGAAATAGATTTCCAGGATGTCCAGGAAGCCCAGAGAGCCCCAAAGAAGTTGGACCCAAAGAGGAACATACCAAGGCACATCATCATTAAGTTACCCAAGATTAAAGACAAAGAGACAATCTTAAAAACAACAAGAGGGAAGGAAAGAGTTACCTACAAAGGAGTTCCCATGAGACTGTCAGCTGATTTCTCAAAAGAAAACGTACAGGTAAGAAGGGACTGGAAAGAAGTGTTTGAAGTCGTGAAAGGCAAGAACCTACATCCAAGATTACTCTATCCAGCAAAGCTACCATTTAGAGTGGAAGGGCAGATAAAGTGCTTCCCAGATAAGGTCAAGTTAAAGGAGTTCATCCTCACCAAGCCCTTATTATATGAAATGTTAAAGGGACTTATCTAAGAAAAGGAATATCAAAACTATGAACAGTAAAATGACAACAAACTTACAAGAAATGAACCTAAAAAAAGAAAGAAAAACAATGAAAACAAAAACTAAGCAAACAACTAGAACAGGAACAGAATCAGAGAAACAGATATCACATGGAGGGTTTGCAGTGGGGAGAGGGAGGGGAGGAAGGAAGGGGGAAAGTACAGGGAAGAAGAAGCATCATTGGTAGCCATAAAATAGATGGGGAGAGGTGAAAAATGGTATAGGAAAAAGAGATATCAAAGAACTTATATGTATAACCCATGGACATGAACTAAGGTGGGTTGATGCTGGAGAGCGGGGGGTGCAGGGTATAAGGGGGATAAAGAGGGAAAATTTGGAAAACTGTCACAGCATAATCAATAAAAAATACTTTAAAAAAAAAGAAAGTTGAAGCTTCAGATTCCATGGCTAGATATTGCAGACAGAGTAGAACTAGGACTCGTGCATCCTTCTAGGAGATGACTTGGAGGCTTCTGTTTTGCAAGGGCCCAGCAGGAGGATTTACTTCTCAAGGTCAATACAAGCAATTGTTTGGCATCTTCTATACTTAGCACAAGATCCAAGTGTTTTAGCAATAGCAGTTTCAATAGCTTTCAATATTTGCCATGGCAAAGAGTACATTGCATATGGGTTTGGAAACTGGCATTTCACTTTTACAAAGCTGCCAACCTTGTATAACTTTCTACTTCAAAGCTCATTTTACAGAATCTCATCTATCCTTCTCCCCAGGAGTGGTGAAGAACAGAGATAATCAGTCCCATTTCAGATATTGAATACACAGGCAAAGGGTAGGAAGTGATGGCCTTAAGATGTATTGGAGAATACAGTGTACAGATGATGTGTTGTAGAATTATGTACCTGAAACCTGAATGTTAACCAATGTCATCACAATAAATTCAATAAAAAGGAGAAAAAAATGCAGACCCCCCCCCCCCAAAAAAAAAAAACCCAAACCAAGATGTATTGGAGAAGATGGAGAGAATTGAGGTTTCCTGCTTCCTAGTTCAGATACAATAACGTCTTTAGAATATGACAGCTCTGGGAAGAAAGAGAATTTTTGTCCATTCAGTTGTGGAACAGGGTGTAGGAGTCAGGGCTCCCATTTGATTCATTACCCGTTGTTCCCCTTCAGGTCTTGGCAACAGACTTCCAGGGTTCCATTGCCCCACCATTCTGACCACTCAGATTAACCCTTGCCATCTCAGAAAGAGGAGAGACCAGAGCAGACATCTCAGGAAGTACCATCACTCTGAACTAAATCTTAATCTCTCAATTCTCTCCCCAAGGACCAGAAATCCCTTCTTAAGAATGATCTCTTGTTCTCAGAAGTAACCCCATTTAGCCTCCAGATAACTCCTTAGAGTTAACAGGGTGCTATGCCCTCCAAAATCATTTCTAGTCCCTGTACACAGTCTGGGACCTAGAAACAGTCCATTCTCTAATCTTTCTCAGGATCAAAGGGGTCTGGGACTTGCGGAAGAGTTATAGGAAAAAGTTGTTCAGTGTTGGATTCCAATCAGCAATGAATAAGAGTTCCTGTTGCTACACATCCTTGTCAGTATTTGTTGTAAGTGTTTTTGGATTTTCACCATTCTGATAGTTGTATAAGTGGTATTTCATTTTGATTTGCAATTCCCCATTAACATGATGTGGAGCCCCCTTTCATGTGCTTATTTATCATCTATGTACCTTGTTTGGCAAGGTGTCTCTTCAGATCTTTTGCCTATTTTCAAATCAGATTGTCCATTTATTTACTGTTGAGTTTTAAGAGTTCCTTGCCCAATTTGTATAATAGTTCTTTATCAGATATCTTTTGTAAATATTTTCTCCCAAGCTGTGGCTTGTCTTCTCATTCTTTTGACAGTGGCTTTGGCAGAGCAGGAGTTTTTCATTTTAATTAACTTCATTAAAATCTCATTTTAGTGAAATCTAATTGTTTCTTTCATGGATTGTGTCTTTAATGTTGTATCTGAAAAGTTATCACCACATCCAAGGTCATCTAGGTTTTTTCCTATGTTATCTTCTAGGAGATTCTAGGTTATTCTCCAGCTCCTTGTTCCTCCTCTAAATGGTTATAAAACCACATGATTAGCAACATGCTAGGGAAGAAAGTTTAGGGGAGGGTCTGAACCACATACCAGTGATGTGAAAGGTCAAGTAGAGGGTCCCAACAACCAGAAATAAGAAAGTTCAGGGGGTTTAAACCACATTACCAGTAATATGCTAGGGGAGGAAAGGTCACCCTGGGGCAAGATCCTTGATTTCCCAGTTTTTCTCATTGTGAGGCACCTGGAGCTTTCTGCCCTGGTGACCTTCTGTACCTGGCCCATTGTCCTTGCTCTGCTCTTTGTCTTTGTCTGTCTAATTGCCTACCACAGTTTTATGGTTAATTAGTACTTGTTATACCTTATTATTTATAAAAACCAATTTAACCAAACAAATATTATTTGCAACTAGTATTCCTGGTGTTATAAGCTACTGTTTATCACCTTCAATTCCCAGGTTGACATTTCAATTAACCTGCTGCCACAGACTGGTTCTATCCTTATCTCTGCTTGAGGATGTTTGCTCCCTAAAACTTTTGGATAGATATGCACTGCATATGTTCATTCAACATTGGAATAATGTTTATTGATCACCTTCTATATGACAGGCATTGTTTTAGGTGCTGGAATTTTATGCTTACAAAAATTTTGTTTTATCTTTTTTGCTTCTAAAAATTCTGGATTGACATAAAGAGGGCTTAAAAATTTTTTTATCCTGACTCCCGGCCAAGATGTAGGCATAAGTAGATACACTGTGCCTCCTTGCACAACCAAGATAGGGACAACAGCAATTTAGAAACAGAATAACAACCAGAACTGACAGAAAATTGAACTGTATGGAAGTCAGACAACCAAGAAGTTAAAATAAACCTGTTCATACAGACCGGTAGGAGGAGCGGAGTTGGGCAGCTGGGCGCAGAGAGGGGTCTTGGAACAAAGAGCATTGGGAAAAGTGTAAGGCATCCCGGGAGTGCAAGACCACAGCAGGCAGACCCTGGGTGCACAAGTGGTGGCTGGCAGACCCTAGCTTAGGGGTGGCAACTGGCAGACCCAGCAAGGCAGCGATTGTGAAGCAAGACACTGCATGCAAGGTGGCTGGCTGACCGGGCAGTCCCAGGGTCCCAGCACTGGGAAATAGAGTCTTGGGGCACTGACTGAAAACACCTGTGGGGGTTGAGGTGCAGGGAGAGACTCCTAGCCTCACAGGAGAGGTGGTTGGAAAGACCCACAGGGTGCACAACCCCACCCACATGGGAATTAGCACCAGAAAGGCCCAGTTTGCTTGGGGGAAGCAGTGGAAGGGACTGAAGTCCAATGGAGAGTGGAGCAAGCACCTTGTTCCCTCTCGGACCCCACCCCCACATATAGTGCCAACAACTGGGTTGCCCTGCCCTAGTGAACAACTAAGGCTCTGCCCCTAATATGTAACTCCCCGGACTGGGAGCTCAGGCGGGATGGTGCTGCATTGCCAGCTTGAAGTGTTGTATTTTACAAAGAATGCTGAAATAACAGGAATTCATTCAGAGACCATTTCTGTGTCACAGGAAATAAAAGCACTGTAACTGTGGAATGAAATAGAAGCTTGATATCTGGGGTTGGCAGATGTCAGAAACCTGGTGATCCTGGCTGACAGTCAAGAATATGTTGGTCAAGCTGGGGGAACAGCTCCTCCTGCTTCAGTCAGGAGATGAAGTTGCCATCATCCCCCCTTCCCACAACAATGGAGGGTAGTGTTCTGGAACACCCTGAGAAAGATATGAATGAAGTTGAAGAGACATCTACAGATATAATAAAATTCACCACTGAAAAACTGTCTGTAGATGGAGCCTTGCTGTTGGTGACTTTTCCATGCCGTAGTGCAATATCCCTGTTTGTAGGGACCACAAGAAGTAACTTTGAAGGTAAAAAAGTCATTAGCTTAGAACACGAAGCTTATATACTGATGGCAGAAAATGAAGTCTGAAGGATCTGTAGGGACATCAGGCAGAAATGGCTAGTCAGACACAGCAGTGTTCCACTGACTCAGCTTAGCACCTATGTTGGAAGCATCATCATTGCTGTGTCCTCAGCTCACAGGGCTGCATCCCTCCAGGCTGTGAACTCTGCCATCAATACTTGGAAAGCTAAGGTGCTCATACAGAAAGAAGAAATGTGTGAAGAATCATCATCATCATCTTGGGAGAGAAACAAAGAATGCTTTTGGGCCACCAATGAGTAAATCACTTACGTGTTTAGAGTGCTAACATTTAAATTTGGTAAACTTATCTTTGATCATGTTTTGATTTTTCTTCTGGAGAAGTTAATCGAGTTTAGGATGAGGTCTTACACTGGAACTAGAGACAGAGGAAAGGCTTGGGGGGGGAGGAATGAAAAATAACTTAAATATGAGGGAAGACAGCAGTAGCAGACAGATTGTCCCGTGACTCAGTTCTCAATGTCACTGGATTCACTGCCCTGTGGTCCCTTCCTGTTGAGCTTGTTTCAGAACACCCCCCCCCCCCCGTGATCTCATTGTTATCAGGAAGTGTCACAGGAATGGTGGCAGAACTGGAGGGTGTACAGAGTGATTATCGGACAGTCTTGATATATTTTTAGAATTTCTATATTTTAAAAATAAACCAAATAAACATATAGTTAAAAACATTAAAAAATATTTTGTGAGAAAGTTCTTTAAAACTACATAAACATCTAGTTATTAATCAACTCAATTTATCCATTTATCTACATCTTATGGAATAAAGTTTTCCTATTTTATTCAATGGTTTATAAACTTCAGCACTTGTTACTATAATTATATTGTTGTCCCTTCTTTGATCAGTTTGAGCTCATTCAAATTGGCTTTTGTGTTTTTTTCACTTGTCCCTATTTTTTTTTTACCATTTCTTTGTTTTCTGGTACTACAAGATATTCTATGCTTATCTTTTATTAACCCTGCCCAGCCCAGCCATTTCTCCAAGGGTACATGGTTATTTTGGTGGAAAATGGTATTTAGAAGTCAATTTCTGGGCACTGAGTGTCCTAATTACTATTGAGGTGAGCTGCTCCCAGTTCATCTCTCTAGACACAGGTAGAATACAAAGAGATAGATAGATAGATAAATAGATACATACATAGAAATATAAATACAGGCATAGAAACATATTTATTTATTTATTGAAATGTAAAAGTCTGTCAATACCAAGTGTTGACAGTTATATAAATATATGTTTTAAATATATATAAATTATATATATGATATATATTTCTGACATTCCACAATACATACACAACAGGTTTGTTGCCATTGTACTTGTCCTAGAGTTATATTCTATTAGCGATTCAATCAATATACATTTTTAAAAGTTTTCCTGTACTAGAAATAACCAGTTAGAATGAAGATCTTACAAGAGAAACAAAAATAAAATAAAAACCTGGAAATTAATTTCAGAAAGGACCTATGTAACCAAAACTCCCAGGCTTTACTGAGAAAATAAAACTGTCCTAATAGTAAAAATATAGACAGATACAGATATATAGATATATCTCTAATCAATTTTTGTGTTGGGGGAAGGTAAGATGCATCCAAACATAATATAATATTGGCTTACTTTCTTTTCTTTATTTTTTGATTGGGATCAGTAAGGGGTAGAGAGAAGGAACACAAAGACATTACATTACAAGGGATGCCCTTACATTTGAAAAGATGTTAGCTGTCTCTGTCTCTCTCCCTGTCACTCTGTCTTCCTTCAGGAACTGAACCACCTAGAAAAAGAAAGAGGGGGGGACAGAGAGAGAAAGAGAGGGAGGGAGGGAGAGAGAGAGAGAGGGAGAGAGAGAGGAAGGAAGGAAGGAAGGAAGGAAGGAAGGAAGGAAGGAAATAAAAGATGTTAAATGTCACTAATCATCAGAAAAATGCAAATTAAAACCACAGTGAGATATCACCTCACATCTGTCAGAATGGCTATCATCAATAAATCAACAAACAACAAGTGTTGGTAAGGATGTGGAGAAAAAAAGAATCCTTTGGCACTTTTGGTGGGAATTCAGATCAATGTAGCCACATGGAAAACAGTATGGAGGTTCCTCAAAAAAATTAAAAATGGAACTACCTTATGACCCAGAAATTCTACTTCTGGGTATATATTCAAAGAAACACCCCTGTGTTCACTGAGTGTTATTTACAATAACTAAGATATGGAAGCAACCTAAGTGCCTATCAATAGACAAATAGATTAAAAAAGTTGTGGTACATATATACAATGGAATACTACTCTGCCATAAAAAGAATGGAATCTTACCACATGAGACAGCATGAATGGACCTAGAAGGTATTATGCTAAATGAAATAAGTCAGTCAAAGAAAGAAAATACTATATAATTTTACTTATATGTGGAATCTAAAGAACAAAATAAACAAAATTGAAACAGACTCATAGATACAGAGAACAGACTGATGGTTGGCAGAGGGGAGATGGGGTTATGGGCCTGGGTGACAAATGTAAAGGAATTAAGAACTACACATTGGTGGTTACAAAATAGTACTGAGATGTAATGTACAGCATAGGGAATATAGTAAATAAATATTGTAATATACAAGTAGGTACTATACTTATTGGGGGGATCAATTCATAAGTTATATAAATGTATAACCACTGTGCTATATATCTGTAACTACTACAAAATAATACTGAATGTAAATGGTAATTTAAAAATAAAAATAAAAGGGATATTTTTATTAAAGGATATATGCAGACTCCATAAACATGACGTCAGGCAAAAGCTAGAAAAAGAGATAATCATTTACAAAATGACCTTGTAAAAGGCATGGACAATAGTCAGAAGTTCCATATTCTCTGATGTTTGGCTTTTACTTTTTTCTGCATTGTAGTGACACTGTATTATTCTGAAGCATCCGCGAAGCCTTATATGAACTGTGTTTTGAAAAATAAAGAAAGAGTACTGGCCCAAGCTTAACATATAGGGAAGATGAGACAAGAAAGAGTGGACACAGTATGGAGAAACTGTTAATGAAGGGCCAAATACAAATAGTAGAAAGACTTTGAATGGTGCAGTCAATGAGATGATGAGTGACAGCCATGAAAGTGAAAGTATTCCTCAGGGAATCTCAGCAATACTTGTGTGAGAAAGGCATTGCTCAGTTGCCTCTGGCATGCCCCCAACCGAGGACCTGGCCCACTACCCAGGCATGTGCCCTGACTGGGAATCGAACCAGCAACTTTTCAGTTCACAGGCCAGCGCTCAATCTACTAAGCCACACTAGCCAGGGCAAAAATCTCACTTTCTTATAGTAGGAAACATAATTGGTCAATCATATACAAAAATACACCCAGTCTCATGAGAAATCATGGAAATTAAAATTAAAGCCACAATGAAATATCTTTTTATTTTCCCTGATTGGCAGAAATTTAAAAGTTTGAGAATACCAAGTGCTAACAATGCTATGGTGTAACAGGAACTCATATACTGCTGGGGGTAGAGTGGAAACTGGTATAATCACTTTGGCATCATTTAGTGGTTGAAGGTGTGAATACCTATGACTTATTTCTCTATGGCATGCCCTAGAGAGTCTTTCACAAGTACACCAGGTAACGCATACAAAAGATTCACAGAAGCATTGTTTATTATAAGCAAAAGACAGAAACCATTCAAATGTCCACTAACAGTACTATAGAGTAATGTGTTTGTGGTAGTCATATTATACAGCAATAAAAATGAATAAACTGCAGCTATGTGTATCAACTTTGTTGTTTGTCACAAATGTAACAACCAGTGAAAAAAAAGTTTCAAAAAATGCAAAACAAAAAGCTTCCTACAGCCATGCAAGAAGTTCAATTCTATTATTATGTAGAGAGTAAAAGAATTATCCCAGAAAGCTAAGAAGTTGAGGACAAGTGATGAAATTTCAGGTGATTTTTCTTTTCTTTCTTTCTCTTTTTTTGTCCTGGCCCTCAAGTCCACTGAGAGCATACGCTGCCAGTGATAGCCATGACCATTAAGTAGGGGTGCCTCTGACTATGGTTGGCATCCCTGGCCTTGCAGACTGCTTTTCACAACTTCCTAGTTCAAACACCTGTCATGCTAAAGCTGCCCCTCTATGAGCAGCATAGAAGTTGACTATGTTCTATATGAGACGACCAATTTGAAAAAAAGTTCCTGTGTGGAGATACACTTTTTTATTATTTTAAGGTCTTATTGGCCACAATAATCTTCCTACTACTCTCATGGGCTTTGTCCTTGTCACCTACATTACCAAGCTGGACAAGGATCTCAGCCAAGGACAAAAAGGAGCAAAGGCTTTGGAACCTGAAATTCCCACCTGGTGGTGGTGAATTACTCTTTAGGATAGTCACCTCTGACTAAATCTAGCCTAAAACAGCTACTTTCTTGACCAGATCAAGTTCTTTATCCTATTCCTATAATTACACCCACACTCAGACTCTCCACACAAGCTGAGGAACTAAGACGTTAAGGGTGCACTGAAGAAGTTTCTAGGTGGCTAAGGAGATACATAACCAGGGTTACTGATTGTGAGAAGCACTGTTCTACTCCTTTTAATAATCACACTCTTTCCTGTCAATGTAGCCATCTAGTTACCCTGACCTCTGAATGGAGAGACAGTAAGATACCCTAGATAGTTCGTGACACTAGGAGCCAAGACACTTGAGCATTTTGTTGTACTCTGCAACTAATTATCTATGGTAGTCAGTGGATTACTCTAGCACTCTGTTTCACCATCTATAAAATGAATATAATAGCTGGCAGGAATGTTGTAAGGATCAAAGTAGATAATACATGTGGGAGGGTATAGGGAAAACTGCTCAGTGTTATACATAATCAAAGATGGAATGCCTTCCATAAAGAGGTTTATCATTCTATTTCACATTTCACCTCCCTCATTTATATATTGATGTAGTATTATGCCTTCATTGTGCAACCAGAGTCTTCATAAATGTCGGATGGATAAAAGGGGAGAGGGGGGATAGACTAAAACCAGAGAGACCACGTAGAAACCTCCTCTAGTCTTTTCCCTCACATTGAACACCCCAATCCATTACTTCCCTCTTGAAAATATATACAGAATATCCCAATCCAGAATAAGACAGGCACACACATGTGGAAATTAGGAAAGTATCTGACTATCTATCAAAAGAAAATGATTGAAGATTAAATATATTATTGTACATGTATAAATGCAGTTTTTAGATTTAAAAAACGAGGTTGGTATATTAAAACAGAAAAACTTGGAAATGTAGGAAAGGGTCAAAATCTCAAACTGAAGTCCACACTACAGTCATTTCCTCTGAAGAGGGAGAGTAATTTGGGAGATAAACCAAACCATTATCAGTGGGAATGGTTTGTGGTGCTTAGAGACTATTAAAAAATAAAAACAGTGCCCTGGCTTGTGTGGTTCAGTGGATTGAGTGCTGGCCTGCAAATCAGAGTGTCGCAGGTTCGATTCCCAGTCTAGGGCACATGCCCAGGTTGCAGACCAGGTCCCCAATAGGGGCGAGTGAGAAGCAACCACACATTTACATCTCTCTCCCTCACTACACCTCTTCTAAAAATAAATAAAATCTTAAAAAGAAAGAAATAAGATAACATATGCTTCCTACAATCTAAACTTAAAAAAAGAACAGAGTGGGAAAATACTGGTTAAGAAGCTACTTGTAGTTCTGCTTCTGGTATTTGTCAGTAAATCTCTCAGTTTCCTCCTCTGTCGGATGAAAGTAGTAATAATATTGACTTCATAGGATTGGTGTGAAGATGGTTTGGTAGGTACGTGTTTAGAATTGTGCCAAGCACACATCAAATGGTGTTTTTTTTCTTTTTCTTTTTTAAGAATTCTTTTTAAGAGAGAGAAGAAGGTGGTTGGGGGAGAAAGAAACATCAATTTTTTTTGTTCCACTTTATGCATTAGTTGGGTGATTTTTGTATGTGCTCTAACCGGGAATGCCAACCTCGGCTATCAGGGACTATTCTCTAATGAACTGTACACGTGGCCAAAGACACTTTTCTTTACTGTCGTTGGACATCTGTAAAATAGGATGTGAACCTAGCCAGGGATGGTACAAAATCCCATCCTGTAACAGAAGTAAAAGGACTTTGCAAACAGAACAGTAATAAACTAATGGGGGTATTAGCAAATGCCCAAAATCCAGGGCCTCTAGTTCTCAAAGAACTTCATTGGCCCAAGATAGGAGGGAGAAATGATCCTGCTCACTGATTGGCAAAGACTGCTGTAGATTAGCACAGGATGGAAAGCAGGTAGAGAAGGCGGTCCTTGACAGTGTAGAACTTACGTGACCGCCCCCCCTCCCAATGCCCCGCCCCACAGCTCTTCTTCGTTACCCCTTGCGCAGGAGTCTGGGCTTCCGGAAGTCCCGGCTTGCCTCAGGACTGCTTCTGGTTTGGCGTGTTGAGAAAGTTGGATGTAGTAGCTGAGCAGCCAGAGTGAGGTACGGTTTGACCACTGGGGCAGGACCTAAGCCCTAGACTCTGACCTTTATGTTGCAGCGTTTTGTTTTTTTTTTCACCACTCCTGGTGTCATTAAGCCCAGACCTCCTCCTTCTGTCTGAGGAGACGTGGGAACTAGGATAATGTGACATGCGGGCCCTGGCACCCTTGGGGGCTCCCACCAGTTCAGTTTCCAGGTGACAACTTCTTTGAAAGGCTCAGAGCCTCTTTTTTATCTTTATTTTTATTTATAGTCATTTATTATTGTTCAGTTACACTTGTCTCCATTTCCCCCCACCACTCCACCCCACCCCATCCATCCCCACCCTCAATCATAACCTCCTTTGGTTTTGTCCATGTGTCCTTTATACATGTTCCTGAAAAACCCTCTCCCTCTCCCCCATTATCCTCTCCCACTTCCCCTCTGCTTGCTGTCAGCTTGTTCTTAATTTCAGTGTCTCTGGCTATATTTTGCTTGCTTGTCTTGTTGATTATGTTCCACTTATAGGTGAGGTCATGTAGTATTTGTCTTTCACCACCTGGCTTATTTCATTTAGCATAATGCTCTCCAGATCCATCCATGCTGTTGCAAAGGGTAGGAGCTCCTTCTTTCTTTCTGTTGCATAGTATTCCATCATGTAAATGCCCCATAGATTTTTGATCCATTCATTAACTGATGGGCACTTAGGTTGCTTCCAGCACTTGGCTATTGTAAATTGTGCTGCTATGAACATTGGGGTGCATAGGTCTTTTGAATTGGTGTTTCAGGATTGTTAGGGTATAATTCCAGTAGTGGAATCTCCAGGTTGAAAGGCAGTTCCATTTTTAGTTTTCTGAGGAAATTTCATACTGTTTTCCACAGTGGCTGCACCAACCTGCATTCCCAACAACAGTGCACTAGGGTTCCCATTTCTCCACATCCTCTCCAACACTTGTTGTTCATTGATTTGTTGATTTGTTTATGATGCACATTCTACTGGTGTGAAGTGGTATCTCACTGTGGTTTTTAATTTGCATCTCTCTGATGGCTAGTGATGCTGAGGATCTTTTCATGTCTCTAGGCCTCTCATATGTCCTTCTTGGAGAATTGTCTCTTCAAGTCCTTTGCCCAGTTTTTAAAAAATTTTAATCATTGTTCAAGTACAGTTTTCTGCCTTTTACTCCCATTCCAGCTCACCCACCATCCCTCCTCACCTCCCCCCATTACCACCCCCCCTTAGTTTTTGTCCATGTGTTCTTCATATTTGTTCCTGTAAACCCTTCCCATTCTCCCCTGAAATTCCCTCTTCTCTCCCCTCTGGTCACTGTCAGCCTGTCCTCCATTTCAGTGTCTTTGACTATATTTTGCTTGTTTCTTTGTTTTGTTGTTTAGGTTCCTGTTAAAGGTGAGATTATATGGTATTTGTCTCTCACTGCCTGGCTTATTTAGCTTAGCATAATGCTTTCCAGTTCCATCCATGCTGTTGCAAAGAGTAGGAGCTCCTTTCTTTCTGCTGCATAGAATTCCATTGTGAAAATGTACCATAGTTTTTTGATCCATTCATTTACTGATGGACATCTAGGTTGCTTCCAGCACTTAGCTATTGTAAATTGTGCTGCTATGAACATTGGGGTGCAAAGGTTCCTTTGGATTGGTGTTTTTTGCCCATTGGGTTGTTTGTCTTCCTGGAATGGAGTCATGTGAGTTCTTTATATATTTTGGAGAACAAACCCTTGTCCAAAATATCATTGGCAAATATGTTTTCTGTTATGGTTGGTCCTCTTTTCATTTTAATGCTGTTTTCTTTAGTCATGCAGAAGCTTTTTATTTTGATGAGATCCCATTTGTTTATTCTTTCCTTTATGTCCTTTGCTCTAGGGGATATATTGGTGAAAATATATATTTTTAAAAAATATATTTTATTGATTATGCTATTACAGTTGTCCCATTACACCCCCTTCATTCTCTTCCACCCTGCACACCCTCTCCCACCACATTCTCCCCCTTTAGTTCATGTCCATGTGTCATTGGTTCTTTAGCTTCTACATTTCCCATACTATTCTTGCCCTCTCCCTGTCTATTTTCTACCTACCATCTATGCTACTTATTCTCCATACCTTTCCCCCATCTCTTCTCCTCCCACTCCCCTGTTGCTAACCCTCCATGTGTTCTCCATTTCTGTGGTTCTGTTTCTGTTCTAGTTGTTTGCTTAGTTTGTTTTTGTTTTTGTTTTAGGTGTGGTTGTTAATAGTTGTGACTTTGCTGTCATTTTACTATACATGTTTTTTATCTTCTTTTTCTTAGATAAGTCCCTTTAACATTTCATAAAATAAGGGCTTGGTGATGATGAATTCCTTTAACTTGACCTTATCTGGGAAGTACTTTATCTGCCCTTCCATTCTAAATGAAAGCTTTGCTGGATAGAGCAATCTTGGACGTAGGTCCTTGCCTTTCATGACTTGGAATACTTCTTTCCAACCCCTTCTTGTCTGTAAGGTCTCTTTTGAGAAATCAGCTGACAGTCTCATGGGAACTCCTTTGTAGGTTACTGTCTCCTTAACTCTTGCTATTTCTAGGATTCTCTCCTTCATTTTTACCTTGGCTAATGTAATTATGATGTGCCTTGGTGTGTTCCTCCTTGGGTCCAACTTCTTTGGGACTCTCTGAGCTTCCTGGAAGTTTATTTCCTTTTCCAGATGGGGGAACTTCTCCTTTATTATTTGTTCAAATAACTTTTCCACTTGTTGCTCTTCCTCTTCTCCTTCTGGTACCCCTATAATTCAGATGTTGGAACATTGAAAGATGTCCTGGAGGTTTCTAAGCCTGTCCTCATTTTTTGAATTCTTATTTCTTCATTTTTTTCTGATTGTATGTTGTTTTCTTCCTTCTGGTCCACTCCATTGATGTGAGACCCAGCTTTCTTTCCTTCATTATTGGTTCCCTGTGCATTTTTCTTCATTTCACTTATTGTAGCCTTCATTTTTTCATCTAATTTGCAACCAAAGTCAACCAATTCTGTGAGCATCCTGATCATCAGTGTTTTGAACTGTGCATGTGATAAGCTGGCTATCTCTCAGTTGCTTAAAAGTATTGGTTGTGAAGGTTTCATTTGTTCTTCTGTTTGAGCCATCTTTTTTTTTTTTTTTGTCTTGTCGTGCCTGTTGTGTGTGAGGCGCAGAGCCTTAGGTATTCACCAGGGTGGGGCAACCCACAATGCTGGGTTGTGACGCTATATGTGGGGGCGGGGTCCGAGAAGGAACAATGGCGCTTGCTCCACTCTCCGTCGGACTTCAGTCCCTTCCACTGCTTCCCCCAAGCAAACTGGGCCTTTCTGGTGCTAATTCCCATGTGGGTGGGGTTGTGCACCCCATAGGTCTTTCCAATGACCCCTCCTGTGAGGTTGGGAGTCTCTCCCTGCACCTCAACTCCCACGGGTGTTTTCAATCAGTGCCACAATGCTCTATTTCCTGGTGCTGGGACCCTGGGACTGCCTGGTCAGCCAGCCACCTTGCACACAGTGCCTTGCTTCATAATCGCCACCTCTCTGGGTCTGCCAGTTGCCACCCCTCAGCCGGGGTCTTCCAGGCACCACTTGTGCACCCAGGGTCCACCCATTGTGGTCTTGTATGCCCAGGATGCCTTATGCCAGTCCCAACACTCTTTGTTCTGCTACCCCTCTCCACCTGGCTTCCCCTCTCCACCCAGCTGCCCAACTCCTCCCCTTCTACCAATCTGGATGAACGTGTCTATTTTAACTCCTTGGTTGTCCAACTTCCATACAGTTCAATTTTCTGTCAGTTCTGGTTGTTATTTTGTTTCTAAATTGTTGTTGTCCCTATCTTGGTTGTGCAAGGAGGCACAGTGTGTCTACCTACACCTCCATCTTGGCCAGAAGTCCTTTTGTGATTTTTTATTGGTGAAAATATTGCTGTGTGAAATATCTGAGATTTTCTGCCTATGGTCTCTTCTAGAGCCTCTTGCCCTTGAGATGTATAGTAGTAAAACACTCATTCACTGAGGCACTATTGCATCCTTGTGTCCTCTTGTGCTGGTCTGTGGGAACACAAAGACAATCCAGGAACATCCCTTGCCCTCAGCTCCCCAGATGGTGGAATAGATAAATCCACCAAAGACACATTCTGGTATTAGGTGGAGTAAGATGAGGCACCATGAAAGAGAGTTACACACAGGGCCGTGGAGTTCAAAGCATTAGGAGGCTTCAAGAAGTGGTAGTGGTGGTACCAGTCCTCACCCTGTGGGTTTCTTGCCTGTGATGGTGAACTCCCTGAGGAAATAAAAGTTTCCTTGCTTCTAGCAACTTCCAGCCAAGATGGAGGCAGAGACACTTCACCAAGATGGATAGGTAAAGACACTTCACCTCCTTGCGCAACCAAAAGAAGGACAGCAACAAATTTAAAAACAAAAAACAACCAGAACTGCCAGAAAACCAAACTGTATGGAAGTCCAACAACTAAGGAGTTAAAGAAGAAACTTTGGTTCATCTAAACCAGTAGGAAGGGCAGAGACTGGCAGCCAGGGTGGAGAGGACTCTTAGCAAGGCAGTGGCTGGAGGACCAGGCAGTCCCACATTTGTGTGCAGATAAACTGGGAAGAACAACTGGGAAGTGAGACTAACTGCACAACCCAGGGTTCCAGCACAGGGAAATAAAGCCTCAAAACCTCTGACTGTAAAATCCTGTGGGGGTTGAGGTGGGAGGAGAAACTCCTAGCCTCACAGGAGAGTTTGTTGGAGAGGTACACAGGGTTCTAAAATGTACACAGAACTACCCATGGAGAATCAGCACCAGAAGGGCCCAGTTTGCTTGTGGGTAGGGGAGGAAGTGACTAAAAGCTGGCTGAGAGCTGAGCATGTGGCATTATTCTCTCTCAGACCCCTCACCCATACACAGTGCCACCATGCGTTGATGTGGGTCACCCTGTCCTGGTGAATACTAAGGCTCTGCCCCTTACTACATAACAGGCACTCCAAGACAAAAAATATATATGGCCCAAATGAAAGAACAGATCAAAGCTCCAGAAAAAATATAAGTAAGTGATGAAGAAATAGCCAACCTATCAGATGCACAGTTCAAAACAGTAGTAATCAGGATGCTCACAGAAATGGTTGAGCACGGTTGCAAAATAGAGGAAAAAGTAAAGACTGTGAAAAGTGAAATAAAGGAAAATGTACAGGGAACCAACAGTGATGGGAAGGAAACCAGGGCTCAAATCAACAGTTTGGACCAGAAGGAAAAAAGAAACATTCAACCAGAACAGAATGAAGAAGCAAGAATTCAAAAAATTAAGGAGAGGCTTAGGAACCCTTGAGACAACTTTAAACCTTCAAACAGCTGAATCATAGGGGTGCCAGATGGGGAAGAGGTAGAGCAAGAAATTGAAAACTTATATGAAAAAATACTGAAGGAACCCTGACTGGTGAGGCTCAGTGGTTGAGTGCTGGCCTGCAAATCAAAGGGTCGCTGGTTCAATTCCCACTCTAGGGCACATGCCTGGGTTGTAGGCCAGGTCCCCAGTAGGGGATGTGCAAGAGGCAACCATACATTGATGTTTCTCTTCCTCTGTTTCTCACTTGCTTCCCCTCTCTAAAAAATAAGTAAATATAATCTTGAAAAAGTAATGAAGGAGAACTTCCCCAATATGGCAAAGGAAATAGATTTCTAGGAAGTCCAGGAAGCTCAGAGTCCAAAAAAAGTTGGACCCAAGGAAGAACACAGCAAGGCACATCATTGTTAAGTTACCCAAGATTAAAGATAAAGAATCTTAAAAGCAGCAAGAAAAAAGGAGACAGTTACCTACAAAAGAGTTCCCATCAGACTATTAGCTGATCTCTCAAAAGAAACCTTGCAGGCAAGAAGGGACTGGAAAGAAGTATTTGAAGTCATAAATGGCAAGGACCTACATCCAAGATTACTCTGTCCAGCAAAGCTATAATTTAGAATGGAAGGGCAGATAAAGTGCTTCCCAGACAAGGTCAAGTTAAAGGAGTTCATCCTCACCAAGCCCTTATTATATGAAATGTTAAAGGGGCTTACCTAAGAAAAAGATAAAAAGCTATGAACAGTAAAATGATAACAAACTCACAACTATCAACAACTGAACCTGAAAAAAACAAAAACGAGCTAAGCAAACAACTAGAAGAGGAACAGATTCATAGAAATAGAAATCACATGGAGGTTTTTCAAATGGGATGGGGAGAAGGGAGAATGATGGAAAAGGTACAGGGAAAAAGAAGCATAAATGGTAGGTACAAAATAGACAGGGGGAGGTTTCGAATAGTATAGGAACTGGAGAAGCCAAAGAACTTATATGTATGACCCAAGGACATGAACTAAGGTGGCAGAATGCTGGGGGGAGGGGTGGTGCAGGGTGGAGGGAATAAAGGAGAGAAAAAAAGTGGGACAAGTGTTATAGTATAATCAATGAAGTGTATTTTTTTTTTAAAGTTTCCTTGCTTCTATATTTCTAATGCCTAAGCTCAGGTGCCCTTCCTTTCCTGGTTGGGAGGGATGCAGACTGGCAGCCCCTTGTGTTCAGTGTAAATAGAAAGAATGAACTAGTCTTGGAGAAAGAGTATTCTAGGAAGGAAAAGTTTAGTGGGCAAAGGAACTAAAACTGGAGAGGCTGGAAAGCACTCTCCAGAGTGCTGAATGATTTATTCATTCCAGAGGCTGAAAGAACCTGTTCCAGGACCTGGGACCAGTTCACTTGTGCTGGATTGTAGGATGTATCTAGGATTGTGGGCAATGAGTCTGAGGGGTAGGGTGGGCCTTGAATGCCAGGGAAAGCCTTGCAGGCTTGAGATCTTTGCTTATTTTAGTGGCAATAGGAAGTCTTAAGACTTCTGAGCAGAGTAGTTGTACCACTGGATTAGGTTTGTAGAAAGTCAAGAAGGCAATATCTGCTCTGTAGGAAGACCAGGTGAACAGATGGAAGACTTATACCAACTTGGTTTAATGATATGTCCCTAGACAGGGGGTAATTTTTCACCCTAAAAACCTTTGGCAATGTCTGGAGTCAATTACGTTGTCACCATTCGGAGTGTGGGGGGGAGTTAATGACATCTAGTGGGTGGAGTCCAGAGATGCAGACAAACGTCCTATAATGCACAGGACACCCACCCACCCACATGTACAAGAGACCAGTCCAGCTGAAAATGTCAGTAGTGCCAAAGTTAAGAAATCCTACCCTAGAGCAATACTAGTGGAAATGGACCAGATACAGTGTTAGAAACATCTGATCCAGAGATCAGTCTCTTTTGGTATTCTTTATAATGTTGAAGGACTTGACAGTACTGGACATGTAGTATAGGGATTGTGTTCAGAAGTTTCAGAGAAACTGTTAGCTAGAAAGAGTGTTAGCCAGAAAGAGTGTTAGCCAGTAAGAATGAAATAAAGAGGTAATCAAAAGTTTTCAAATTGATTTCACCATGTTCAAAATCCAGTTCTTTTACTCTAGCCACTATGTAAGTCACGCTATCATAGTACATATGCCCTGGAGCTACAAGGAAATCTAGACTTTACTTGTAATTCTCAATAATCCCAAATTTATGAAAAACTATTTAGTGCCACTTAAATAGCCAAGTGTATTGGAAGTGCTTACACAGTTTCAGAACACAGCAACATCCAAGTGCCAGAGCAGGTTGGCACCAAGTTCAAAATTCTTCAGGCTAACTACCTTATGACAGGGAGTGGTAAGGTCACTGGCTAGAGTCTTATGTTCTCCACAAAAAAATGTTCAGTCCTTCTCTTTGTCTCTACACAAAAGTCAAGCCAAAAATGAGCAGGACTGCAAGGAAACTGGAGCTGATGTTGGTAAAAGTGAGCATTCACCTGTGATTAAGTCAGAGACGAAATGGGCACTCTAGTCCAGGATCCAAGAAGTTCTGGGTTCCCATACTGGCTGATATAGAAGAGGTGGCAGGGAAAGGAAAATGAAGTAAGGAGGTTTTAAGGGCATAGCTAGCTCTTGCTTTGGCTGTGACAACCTGTCCACCACCTTAGAATGAGGAACCTCAATAAGTGTGTGAAAAAGGTGACAGTCCGTAGGCTTTGGCCTACTCCTCTGGGTAGTACTGAGGATATTTGATCCAGTCTGTGAAAAGTGGTTAGAAATCCTTGGAAAAAAGAAATAGTGTCAATAGAAAAATTGTATTAATTAGTTGAAATGTTTCAGTAAGGGAAGGAGGCATAGAAACTATATGAAGGGCATTAGTAGTTAATGTACAGAGGGAAACCTGGCTTTTTTAATGAACATCTGAAAAGCTAAACCAAACCAAGAGGGTAATGTTACACATCTAAGGAAAACTGTAGGTTTGTGGGTGTTGCCTTTTGTGCAACCTACTTCAAGTTCATTCTAAAGTAGGTGGTACAGTATAAGACTGTGTTAGGCAACAGGGGGGTAGATACTAATGTAACAGAGATGATAATTGTAGGAAGCAACTACCATATGTGTCATTGAGAAAACATAAGGAAAAGTTTGGGTTTCTCAGAACTTGGATGCTCAGAAGGGAGGCCCTGCACATCTGGGACTCAGATCTTGGAGGTTAGTGGCTAGGTGGTCCTACCTGACTAGTGCTCATATATCTGAGGCATCCAATGAGATTGATTCTAGAAGATACAATGTCTTCTTCATTCACTGATTTATTATCTGCTTCTTACTACAGTACCTGACACATTATAGACAATTGAATGCTCCTTGAATGAATAAATAAATGTATCTGCTGTTCTTACCTGTCTACTACAGACCATCTGGAGTAGCTGACAGGAGAGTCAGTTATTTTGGGGAGCTCTAGTACTCTGTGTTCCTTTTTCTGCTCAGCAGACTAAAGGATAAAGCAATTTGGAGGGTGGTAACAACCTGAAAATTACATCACTGTTTCCCAGGCCACAGTAGACCTAGGAATGTAAGGAGCCTGCTAGTTCAGTATCATCACTTCCTTAGAATTTTGCTTGACTTTGACCGGCTCTCTTTATTAATCAATTCAAATTTCTTTTTTTAAAGTAGTGCTGGAAACAGCCTGAGTGCCCATCAGTAAATGAGTGGATCAAAAAACTGTGGTACATTTACACAATGGAATACTACACAGCAGCAAGAAAGAAGCTCCTGCATTTCATTATAGCATGAATGGAACTGGAGAGTATTACGCTAAGTGAAATAAGCCAGGTGGCAAAAGGCAAATACCATATGATCTCACCTATAACAGGGACCTAATGAACAAAACAAACAAATGAGCAAAATAGGACCAGAGGCATGGAAATAAGGAACAGACTGACAGTGACCAGAGGGGAGAAGGGAGAAAATAAGGGGAAGTGTCTAGTCAAGGAACATGTACGGATGACCCATGGACATGAACAACACGATGAAGATTGACTGTGGGAGTGGGCAGTGGACAGGGGAGTGGAGAGAAATGGGGGAAAACTGGGAGAACTGTAATAAAACATCAGTTCCAATTTCTTTGTCTTCAGTAATCAGTCCACACTGAGCTCTCTCCTTCTTCCAAACCATAAATTTCCAGTGAAGTCAGGTTGTCACAAACAGGTCACATTCAAGCCCAACTTTGTGTTTGCCCAGCATTTTGAAAGATGTTTATTTTTGCCTTTCTGTAGAGCAGAGGTAAGTAAATGACTCTGGGAACTGGCCTGCATAGCTTGTCATAAGGGCCATGTTCAAGGATACTATGCAGGTGCTGGCAGAAACTCATTTCTTGCCAACGTGGTAAAGATTTACAGATCAGCAAATTAATTCGTATGCAAGCAGAATGTATTAGTAAGTCTCAAGGAAGAGAATGGGCCTTGCTGGGGTGGCAAGAAAGGCATAGGTGTCAGGTCCCTTGTCCTGTGGACTTAAATACAATATGTGGGTGTTGGGGTCCACCCTGCCTGGTCTCAGGAAGCTGTAACCCCCCATGGGTAAGGCTGAGTGGGAGACCTCCGGATCAGGAGACACTAAGGAGATAAGCTTATCTTCCTGGCAGGAGTGCTGCTCCTGCTCCTTGCCTGGCCCCTAATGCTTGATCAGTTAGCCAACAGCAGGTAAGATTCCCCAAGGGGGGAATCACTTAAGACAGGCATGATCACGTGGAGGCCCCAGAGAAAACTTGGAGGGCTGTGGAAAAAGGGGGTGATTGAACCTCGCCACTTGGCTTTGATGAAAGCCTGAGTCCTTGTTCTGGCTGTGAGAAATCCAAATCTCCCGGCTGCCTTTGTCTCCTCTGCCCGACTCAAGCCTGTAACAATAACAAGGGGTGGTGCAATCCACACTAGGGACAGCGGACTTCCCAGGATGATCAGACCTGAAAAAGGAATATGTAAAATTCCATGAAACCTGCTTCCTGAGGATGCTCTTAGTTAGATTATGAACTGGCCTTCCCAGGCAGGAAATGAATTTAGCTCCTCAAGCTCTGTAGTTTTTTAGGTGATAAGACCCCAGCTCAGTGGGAGCCCTTTTTAGTTCTTTGAACATTATCTATTGTTTGATCCTTACTGCCTGACAATGATTAATGAACTTTACCTGTATTCCTGTGCAAATTGAAACCCAATAAAAACCCTGTGAAGGGAAGGATTGGGGCATTGTTCTTTGAGAGAGTGGCAAGGCTGCCCTGAGGCACCCTGCCCTTGAGAGGGTAGCTGGGGTGTCCCTTTACCTCCACACAGGACTTGGTAGTCCATGTGAATGTCTCATGTCTCATCCATGATGCCACAGACACTGTGGGCCCGTGTCTCCATCATGAGGGGTTGGGTGAAAGCTGGTATGATATTAGGAGATGGGAGTTAAATGTCGACTGGCAAACAATGGTGGCACTGACCATGTATGCTTTCCCATGAAGGACATGACCACCTAAACATAGGCATGAGTAGGGGGTCTGTTCCCAGGGTCCTCATCTTCTGCTCCAGACAACATCTGGTCATTTGTTATGAAATGACCACTCAACCAGAAGCAGTTAATCAAAGTTATTTTGAGCTTTTTCTTCTTTAAGAACAATGGGCAAACTCCCACCCCTCCTCCTTACATATTTTCTAACTTCTGCCTAACATTTTCCCCTCCTCATTAGGAACCTAAATCTTTGGGAACTTTGGGGTGACAACCACTCTGGCTCCTTCCTGCTATAGAGGGAAGTTGAGACTTCTTTGGGTTTTGTTTGCTTACTAACTATGGGAGGAAGCGGAGGGAAATGTCCATCCATTGGCCCATGATAGGTGTCCATAACTTGGGGTCCCAAGAGCCTATAGTCACTCATGATGATCATTTGTATCTTTATAGCCTGTATTCTAGAAGGAATAATTCTAGTTAGTAAGTTGATTATCATTAGTCCAAATAGTAACAACATTAGTATGACTGGTAATGGAGCTATAAAGGAAAGAAGTAAAGACAGAAGCTATGATTTTGAATCCCAGAAAGAGGTTGAAGTTCTGATTCTAGATGTAGATTCATGGATGCTCTGGATGTTCTGTTGGACTTGTCCTTATTTGTTAACATAGAAGCAACACTGGTCCTTAAGATGTAGACATGTTCCTCCTTCTGAGGCTAAGAAGGTCTAATGCCCTCGGTTTTGGAGGTTGACCCCAGCTAATGAATCCAGTTGTTCTTGGAGTAGCACAAATGTTTCCCATATTTAAGTTAATGATTCAGCCATTTCCTGTGATAGGTGGTGGTGAATTCCTAAAGAAGCACCCTCTAGTGCTGTTCCTATAGCAAATAGAATACCATAAGTGATATTAGAAGAATGAAAGGATTGGTCCTTTTGAAAAGATGTCCTTGTACTCAAAATGGGAAGAGGAGGGTGGCATTTTCCCATGCTATGGACACATCAGGAAGAATAAACCAGAGGGAAGAGATTCCTCTTCATTGTGGAAGGAGGGTCCAGGATGCCTTAAACCCACAAATTCAGTATGCCCCTGTTAAAGGGGGTAGTTCTGCTGCCAGGGAGATATCGAGTTTGACAGGCAGGCCCTCATGATATATTTGCCATTTACTAACTGTCAGGTATTTGTCTCTTTGGCTCCCAACCACTGGATTCCTTGGACTGCTAAAGGAGCTGCTACTAGAGGGCCTATGGCAGGGTTGTAAAATTGAACATTGTTTATGAATTCAGTAGATAGAACCTCTTCTGGACCCAAAGTGTATAGCTACTTCAGAATTGCAGAAGAGAGTAACATAGGTGTCTGTTTACTCAAGAGTATTCCTCTGAAAAAGGAGCTTGAGGTCTTCCACTGGCTCAGAGTAGTAAGTAGCATTGTTCTGCTGTTTTGGAAGTCCTGAAGGTTTAGTTGCTTCCTTTCACAGTTCGTCTTCAGAGTGATGTATCCAGCTGGAGATGCCAGGTACCTTGATGACTCTTGGGGAAGACACAAGAACAGAGAGGGTTTCTTCCCATGAGGTTTGTAATTGACAACTAGGGGAACCATCTTTCCAAACTTTGATGAAAACCTGGGCTCCCAGAGAATACAATGGGGTACCTGAGTCCTGGCCAGGTTTTTGCCACAGGCCAAATTCCAAAAGGGTAGTTTGAAACTGAGTTATCATTTGCACAAAGGCTTCTAGGGAGGAAGTCTCTGACTAGTAGGGGTTCTGAATATAAAAAGGGTCGGTCCTATAAGTCCTCAAAGGGGCTGAATATTAGCTGAGCCTTGGGGGCTACTCTAGTCCAGAGTAAGAAAATTGGTAGAGCCTCCTTCCAGTTGAAAGAGATTTTCTCTAAGTAATCTTTCTTCACAAATTTAAAACTTCTACATACTTTTCCAACCTTCTCAAGACTTTCTGCAACTTTCACAAACTTTCTCATCCATTCAGAAATAACCATCTTTAGAAAAAATCACTTTTAATCCTTGTCCTTTGAAATTGCATTTCAATGCCTTATGTCTTCTTTTTTAAAAATATTTTATTGATTATGCTATTATAGTTGTCCCATTTCCCCCCTTTTTCCCCTCTTCCCTGTACACCCTCTCCCACCCACATTCCCTCTGCCCCCTTTAGTTCATGTCCATGGGTCATACATATAAGTTCTTTGGCTTCTACATTTCCTATACTATTCTTAACCTCCCCATGTCTATCTTCCACCCATCATTTATGCTACTTATTCCCTGTACTTTTTCCCACCTTTCTCTCCCTTTCCCACCTCGCTGATACCCTCCATGTGATTTAAATTTCTGTGATTCTGTTCCTGTCCTAGTTGTTTGCTTAGTTCTTGTTTTTGTTTTAGGTTCAGTTGTTAATAGTTGTGAGTTTGTTGTCATTTTACTGTTCATAGTTTTTTATCTTCTTCAAATTCTTAGATAAGCCCCTTTAACATTTCATATAATAAGGGCTTGGTGATGATGAACTCCTTTAACTTGACCTTTCTTGGAAGTACTTTATCTGCCCTTCCATTCTAAATGATAGCTTTGCTGGATGGAGTAATATTGGATGTAGGTCCTTGCCACTTTGAATACTTCGTTCTAGCCTCTTTTTGACTGCAAGGTTTCTTTTGAGAAATCAGCTGATAGTCTGATGGGCACTCCTTTGTAGGTAACTGTTTCCTTTCTCTTACTGCTTTTAAGATTCTTTCCTTATCTTTAATCTTTGATAATATAATTATGGCCTGCCTTGGGCCCAGCTTTTTGGGGACTGTCTGAGCTTCTTGGATTTCCTGGAAGTCTTTTTCCTTTGCCAAATTGGAAAACATCTCCTTCATTAGTTTTTCAAATAATTTTTCAATTTCTTGGTCTTTCGCTTCTCCTTCTGGCACCCCTGTGATTTAGATGTTGGAGCACTGAAAGTTGTCTCGGAGGTTCCTAAGCCTCTCCTCATTGTTTTGAATTCTTGTTTCCTCATTCTGTTCTGGTTGAATATTTATTTCTTCCTTCTGCTTCAAATAATTGATTTGAGTCCTGGTTTCTTTCCCTTCACTGTTGGTTCCCTGTACATTTTCCTTTATTTCACTTTGCATAGCCTTCACTTTTTCCTCTATTTTGTGACCATATTCAACCATTTCTGTGAGTATCCTGATTACATGTGTTTTGAACTGTGCATCTGATAGGTTGGCTATTTCTTCATTACTTACTTATATTTTTTCTGGAGTTTGATCTGTTCTTTCATTTGGGCCATACATTTTTTTTGTCTCGGGAGTACCTGGTACGTAGTAAGGGGCAGAGCCCTAGGTATTCACCAGGGCGGGGTGACCCACATCAATGCACGGTGGCACTGTATGTGGGGGAGGGGTCTGAGAAGGAACAATGGCACTTGTTTGGATGTTGGCTGGGATTCATTCCTGTTGTGGGATTTTGCCACAAACAGGCAAATTGGGCCCTTTTGGTGCTTATTCCTGGGTGGGTGGGGTTTTGTATGTTCTACAACCCCTTGGGTCTCTCCAACAAACTCTACTGTGAGGCTGGAAGTTTCTCCCACTGTCACCCCCAAAGTTTTTACAGTCAGAGTTTCTGAGTCTTTCTTTTCCCAAGTTGGTACCCTGGGGTGCACAGTTAATCTCACACCCCAGTTGTTCCTCCCAGTTTACCTGCATGCGAATGTAAAAATCCCAGTGACCCAGCCGCCACATTGCTGCTTGACATCTCCACCCCAGTTATCCATCTCTGCCCCTCCTATCTGTCTGGATGAATATTTCTTCTTTAACTCTTTGGTTGTCAGACTTCCATACAGTTTGATTTCCTGGCAGTTTTGGTTGTTTTTTGTTTTTTAATTTTTGCCGTCCTTCTTTTGGTTGTGTGAGGAAGCCAACTGTGTCTACCTACTCTCCATCTTGGCTGGAAATACCCAGTGTGTCTGGTTTTCTACTAACTCAGCATGTCTCTTCCTTCCTGATATGTATTCCAACAGCAGGTGAGGGCAGAAATCTTAGTGAAGCTTCTTTCATGCTGAAGGCACTTGTATGGCTTTTCTCCAGTGTGGATTTTCTGGGGGACAGTCAAGTTGGGTCTGTCACTGAAGCTTTTCCCACACTGGACACACTTGTACAGTCTCTCACACTGTGGACTTGCCAATTGCTAAACTGGGAACTGTTGAATCTCTTCCCACAGACAGTGCACTGGTAAGGCTTCTTCCAGTGTGGATCCTCTGGTGGACAATGAAACTGGAGCTCTGGGTGAAGCTTTTCCCACATTCCCCACCCTGGTATGGTCTCTCTCCTGTGTGAGTCCTCAGGTGGGCAGTGAGCTGGGAGCACTCACTGAATCCTTGCCCACACCCACTGCACTTGTGAGGCTTCCCTCATGTGTGGAGTCTCTCATGTCAATGAAGATAAGAACCCCAGCTAAAGTTTTTGCACACCTGTGACATTTAGGAGCTTTTTCCAGTTCAGGGGCTGGCTGGTGATAAGAGGAGGGAGAACTCTGGGAGCATTTTCTCCCACACAAGAGATGTGTCCAAGGCTTCTCTCCTCAGTCCAGACTCTCTGGTGACTCATCCTCTCCTGGGATGGGGCTGTCTCCTCACTCTCCCCTGGACAATGTCTGTGTTGCTTTCTTGACATTGGCTCAGCCTCCCAGAACATTTTTAGTTCAGTGGGGCAAAAAAACTTGTCCACTAGACTTTCTCTGTGAAGCCGTGTTCATTTCCACTTCTTCTGAATCATCCCATTTCAGATTCTCCTTTTAAACCCCATTCTGCATCTCAAAACCTGAAAGAATAAAATTACATTGGACTCTGGAGAAGGAAAACAATGGAATGAGAAAAGAGTTACAATTAAACTACCATAAAGAAGAAATACCTCATTGAATTCTTCATGTAGTGCCTCAGTCTTCTGCTAAGGAAAAGCCTCAGTTTTATTTTCCAGTTGTAATACTTTTTAGCTCCAAATTTGTGGTCACTGGTAAATATACTGGACATCTCCCTGCTTCTCTCTTATTCTGTAAGTTTTTGGATGTTCTGACATGATGACAAAACTGAAGCAAAGAGTGGAGCTCTGTGTCAACTGCCCATCTGTCTATAGGTGTGTTCACAATTGTTGATGGCTTCGCTTCTGGGAGCTGAATCTTAAAAGGCCACCACAAGTTTGGGCAGCTGAAAGAAGAATAAAGCATTTCTGAGTATCTGGCAAGCACAGACTTAGGTTATGAAAGGAGGGAAGCAGAAAGAGTCTGGGCTGGAGGCCTAACTGGGCAATGTAGGGAAGCAAAGGAAGTGAAACTGCATCAGAAAAAAGGACGTGGACTCTTAAAGAGACCAGCAAATGCAAAATCAGGGCTCTAAAACACAAGGGAAATCACCCTTAAACTGCATGAAAACCGAAGCTCCCTTACCTGTGCATGTTACTCATCAAGAAGGAGACAAAGCCAGGAGCAGAAACAACCCTTTCTAAGTATACTTTCCCATCCTTTGACCACCAGAACCAAGAGTCTTACAACCTGTTTGGAAACAGGACTGGCAGGTCAGCTCCCCTAACTTCCTGGCCAGGAACCCTGAAGTCCTTTTCATGCCTGGCTATGCCATCTACAGCAGTACCTTCTCCAACCTCTGTGGCCTCCCAGTTGTGCTGACTCAGCTTTCCAGACTCCATGTCACTTCCTCTTGGCCAGAAACAGCATCACTTGCCACAGGAGATGCAGAGGAGCTTGAAAGGGCATCTATGTTTCATGAAAGATACGCGGCTCAGGCACGTGACCTCTCTTCACTTTGCAGTAACCTGACTGTAGGCTTTTGAACTTGGTGTGACCCTGCTCTGGGGTCCCCAGGAAACCCTGCTCCTGGATTTATTCCCCCACAGCCTGTAGTTCTACTGATGGCTCTGGAGTTATGAAACAATTACTGAGAGTGGCCAGGGGTGTCTTGTTCTCATCACTCCAGTGCATATCCAGTGCATACCTGCACCACAGGACAAAGAACACAGGTCAAATCAGAAAGGACTGGAGACCTCAATGCAGGGTTCTAGCAGCCCAACATACAAGCTTCTGAAACTATGCCAGAACTGACTACCATCATGCAGAAGGCAAACCATCCTGTCCAACTGAGAAAGATTGTAGTGTATTTACTAAAGCTGCCCTTTTTATATCTCTTTAATTATCCTGAATCCCACTCATTTTCCCTAGGGCATTGCTTACCTGTCTCCACAGTGGTGGGAATCTCTAAGGGGGTTTGGTCACATTAGAGGCCCTGGCGAATGGACAAGTCTTGGAGGAAAGTAAAGATTCAGAGAAGAACTGATCACAGGAGACTTCTGCCTACTCCCATCTACTTCTGATGCCTAAGTACCACCTGATTTACTCATCTCAGTCTGTTACATCTCCTGTCATCCTTGTAGAAGCAAACTACATGAGTTCCTATCTCAACATTAGAATAAGCAGTTAATGTCTGAAAAGAGCAGTTCAGGCTGACTGATGATATAAGATGCACACACGTCCCTGCACCCTGCTGAGTCCCAGCATCCCTATTAATATGTGCCCATCTCAGACAGTTGATGAGGGCTCATTTGGCTAGGGCTTGCCCAGCAAGTGCATTCTGATTACATTGGGTTGTGCTGTTCTGAATGGCACACAGCTTTTCATCACACCTTTTAGTCCACTCTCCTCTGAGGCACCAGCTTATGGGAGAATTACATCATAGCTGCATCTTTGAGGGTTTTTTACCTTTTTTCATTTTTCAAGTACAGTTGACATTCATTATTATATTAGTTTCAGATATATAGCATAGTGGTTATACATTTATATAACTTTTAAATTGATTCCCCTCATAAGTATACTGCCCACCTGGCACCATACATAATTATTACAATATTATTGACTATAAAGAATATAGTCAATATATTCTTTACAATATTATTACTATTACTATTATTATTACTATAGTATAAAGAATATAGTACAATATTATTGACTATAAAGAATGTAAAGTGTTTACACTTTATTGACTATAAAGAATATAGTCAATAATATTGTACTTTATATCTCTGTTACTGTTTTGTAACAGCCAATTCCTACTTTAACCCCTTTATCCATATTCTCCTAGCCTCCAAAATCTTCTCCCATTTGACAGCCATCAATATGTTCTCTGTATCTCTGAGTCTGTATGTTGTTTATTCATTTATTTGGTTTTTCAGATTGCACATGTAAGTAAAATCATATGGTATTTGTCTTTCTTCAACTTATTTCACTTGGCATAATACCCTCTAGGTTCATCCATGATGTCAAAAATGGTAAAATTTCATTGTGCGCGCATGTTGGCAGAAGTTGTTTTATGTAACACAAGTAAATAATACAATAAATAATAATACAACAATAAACTCTGTTTTGTGTGCTTTAGAGTATAAACCTACTTTTGCCCCATCCTGTACATTTTGGATATTATCCACTTATCAGGTGTATTATTGGTGAATATCTTCATCCAATCAATAGGTTATCTTTTCGTTTCATTGATGGTTTCCTTTACTGTGCAAAAACTTTTAGTTTGATGTAGTGTAATTTTTAAAAATTTTTATTTGTTTCCCTTGCCCAAGGAGACATATCCAAAAAAAAATTACTGAAAGTAATGTCAGAAAGTTCATTCCTTATATTTTCCTATAGGAGCTTTATGGTTTGGGGTCTTACATTTAAGTCTTTAATTCATTTTGAGTTTATTCATGTATACTGTGTAAGGAAGTGGTCTAGTTTCATTTTTTGCATATATCCATCCAGTTTTCCCAACTTGATTTTTTGAAGAGACTGTCTTTATCCCATTGTATATTCTTGCCTCCATTATCCTATATTGCTTGACCATATAGGCATAGGTTTATTCCTGCACTCTCTATTCTGTTCCATTGATCTATGTGTTTGTCTTGGGTTTTGTTTTTGCCAGTACCATGCTGTTTTGATTTTACTATAGCCTTTTAGTACAGTATGGTATCAGGTAGCATGATACCTCCAACTTTGTCTTCTTTCTCAAGATTGCTTTGCTCTTCAGGGTCTTTTCTGGTTCCATATACATTTTAGGATTATTTGCCCTACTTCTGTGAAAAAGTATCATTGGTATTATGATAGGGATTGCTTTGAATCTGTAGATTGCTTTGGGTTTCCTTGGTCTTCTTGATTCTACTCTTGACTACCTACCCAGTAGTGAGTGTGGCCCTCCCCCTTTTTCATTCAATTCAACTAACAATTTATTCAGTGCCTATTATGCTAATTTCTGAGAAATGCAAAATACCAATATGACACTGATCCTGCCTTCAAGGAGACCACAGTTTAGTAAAAGTCTCTGTAAAATAAAAAAGACATAAGTGTTTAAGTGCAAAATAAATTGCAATATTAAAAGTTATTTTAAAACTATTACTCCTCTGCTTAGGACCCTGCAAACCTACCTCCTTGTAATTCAAAAGTCAAAGTCCTCACAACATCCTCTATGTAGGGACTCATGGCCCTATCTTAATAATTCACAAATGATATGTGAAGAACCAGGTTTTCTGTAGTTAAAATATAATAAAAATGCAGGTGGATGATACAGCAATATGCAACTGCTATAAAGATTTCTAAATGTTTACTCTCAATTTCAGTTCACCTCACTTCCAAAAGCACTGCCCTAAATCATGTGGCTCATGGATCTCTTTATTACTCTCATCTTCTCTCAATCTGCAGTGGATCACAGCAACCTCCTTGCCCAGTCTCCCTTCCAGCCTTAGAGCCTTTTTACTGGCTATTCACTCTGTCTGTTACATTCTTCACCCAGAGAACAACATGGCTTATTCCTTCTCCTGCTAGTCTTTGTTAAAATGTCATTTTCTCAGTGACTATCCTGACAACCCAAATTGCAAGTGAAACGCACCCTCTGCTCCCACACTCTTTTTTAAAAATATATTTTGTTGATTACTCTATTACAGTTGTCCCAATTTTCTCCCTGCCCCCTGCCTGGTACTCCCATTCCCTCCAGCAATCGCCCCCTTAGTACATATCAATGGGTCGTGCATATAGGTGCTTCAGCTTCTCCATTTCCTATACTATTCCTAACATCCCCCTGTCTATTTTGTACCTACCAATTATGCTTTTTAATCCCTGCACCTTATCCCTTATTTTCCCTCTTCCCCCTCCTGGCTGATAACCCTCCAAGTGATCTCCATTTCTATGATTCTGTTCCTGTTCTGGTTGTTCGCTTAGTTTGTTTTTTTAGATTTAGTTGTTGATAGTTGTGAATTTGTTGCCATTTTAATGTTCATAGTTTTTATCTTCTTTTCCTTAAATATCCCTTTAACATTTCATGTAATAATGGTTTGGTAATGATAAACTCCTGTAGCTTTACCTTGTCTGGAAAGCAATTTTTCTTTCCTTCTATTCTAAATGATAGCTTTACTGGATAGAGTAATAGAGGCCATAGGTTCTTACTTTTCATCTCTTTGAATACCTCTTGCCAGTCACTTCTTGCCTGCAAAGTTTCTTTTGAGAAATAAGCTAATAGTCTTATGGGAACTCCTTTGTAGGTAACTCTCTGCTTTTCTCTTGTTGCTTTTATGATTCTATCTTTAACTTTTGGCATTTAATTATGATGTATCTTCTTTGGGCTCTGTGCTTCCTGGACTTGTATGTCTACTTCCTTCACCAAATTAGGGAACTTTTCATTATTTTTTCAAGTAAGTTTTTGATTTCTTGCTCTTCTTCTTCTTCTCCTTCCCTGGCATCCCTGATTTGGATGTTGGTACATTTGGAGATGTCCCAGAGACATCTTATGCTATCTTTGTTTGTTTGTTTTTAACTTCTTTTTTCTTCTTGCTGTTCTGGTCAAATGCTGATTTATTCCTTATGTTCCAAATCATTGATTTGAATCCTGGCTTCATTCCCTCCACTGTTGGTTACCTGAAGATTTTTCTTTATTTCACTTAGTGTTACCTTCATTTCTTCCTGGGTCTTTTTTATTCTGTTGCCCATTGAGAACACAGTGAGTTCTTCGAGTATCCTAAACTGTGCATGTGATAGGTTTGTTATCTCTATTTCATTTAGTTTTTTTTCTGGGGTTTTGTTTTGTTCTTTCATTTGGGCCATATTTCTTTGCCTCCTCAAATTGGCAGCCTCCTTATGTTTGTTTCTATGTATCAAGTAGAGCTGTTTTGACTCCTTGGCTTAGTAGTGTAGCCTATTGTAGAAAAGGCACCTGTAAATTGTGTGGGGTGGAGCCTTAGGTAATCACCAGGGGGGACAATATGCTTCACCACTCTGTGGCTCTACGTAGGGGGAGGGCTTGGAGAAGGGACAGTGCCGCTGTCTGCCTTCTAGAGGTTTGCCCGGCACTTGTACTGAGTGACTGGTACCCTTCCAGCTGTTGCCCTGGTGCTGAATCCCAGAGAGGGGATGGGTCTGAGAATGTTTTAAGTCCATGTAGGCCTTTTAAGCATAGTCTCTTGAAAATCTGGCAGTTTCTTCCTCTGCCCCAGCTCCCACTGGTTTTTATAGCCAGAATTTATGGGGATTTATCTTCCTGGTGCTGGAACCCTGGGCTGTGTGATCTCCATGCCACACAGTGTCTCTGCATGTTTCCTCACCTCTCTGCCCATCTCTGCTTCTCCACTTCTACCCATCTGGATGGATGTGGCTTCTTTAAATACTTGGTTGTTAGACTTCCATACAGCTTGATTTTCTGATGGTTCTGAGCATCATCTGTTTTGAGGTAAAGTTGTAATTCTTTCTGTGGTTGCATGAGGAGGTGAAGCATGTTTACCTATGCTGCTGTCTTGACCAGAAGTCTACCTCCACACTCTTGATCACTCTTATTCTGTTTCATTACCCTTCAGCTACAATGGAACCTAATTCCCAGACTAATGTCAACCTTTTGAACTCACACAGTAGCACCCACTAGGCCATTACCCACCTTCTGCAGAGAATACAGCTCATTCCCCTGGCCAACAGCACCTCCATTCTTCTATGTTCTGTTGATAAAATCTGGGTATGACAGTAACACACCTGGTTTTGGCTTTCCAGTTTCATAACTCAAATCCCCTGGATTACAGACAATGTATGAGGTTAGGTACTATTCTTCTCTACATAGAACAAGCACCTGGCCAAATGAGTGGCTTTACATTGGGTATCTGCTATAGCTTTTATCCTAACGTACCTGCAACAATGAGAGAACAGGGGCCAACTTTAATTTGTAGCTGGAAGACAAGACCCAGTTTGGGAGAGAAATTTGCTAATAGGTAATCAGTACCAGTATCAGTAAAGGTCCTCAACTAAATGACTCTGGAGCAGGTTATAAGTGCCAGAACTCCCAATTTCCAGGATGGCTACTTGCTGTTCAATTTCTAGCTGAGTCCTCCACTGTCCTCACACTCCTCATTTCACTTTCATGTGCTTTGGCTTGTCCCTTTACCTTAGCAGCCTTGTCTGCCAAGCTCCTAGGAGAACTGGAGGAGCCTTATGAGGCCAGCAGATTTTCCATCTTCTCTTGAAAGGTACAGGTATCTGGGCTGCAGCCTTGCTTTCCTTGACAGCAACTGTCCTAGAGGCTTCTGAACTACATTTGACACTGCTACAGGGTCCTGTGTAAGCCTCACTCACAGAACAGCTTAGCCACTTTCCTTTATAGCTGGCTGCTTTGCTTGTATACCTGAGGTTTCTCAGAAAACTAAGGCTCACTGAGAACAAACTGGAAAGTCCTGGTTTCCTAAGAAATCCATAATGTACCTGCTTACTTTTTCATCTGCCAAGTCTAGCTCTTTTGTGTGATTCCTGGTTTTTTACCTGCTTTGCTAGTGTCTCACAGGCATCAAAATGAAAGAGACCAGACACAAAAGATCACATATTGGGTTGGCAAAAATTGTTTAGTTTTTTTCTGTAAAATAAAAGTTACATTTTTCATTTTCACCAATAACTTTTATTGATTTGGATATTTTGAATATGTGAATCATCTCCCTGTTGATTGTTCTCAATTAATGTCTCAATTTGATTGTTATCAACTTTAACTGGACCAACGAACATTGTCCAGTGAGAAATCTCTGGCACGAAACTTCACAAACCACTTTTGACATATTTGATCAGTCACAGCACCTTCTCCATACAACTGCACAAATCTCTTTTTTTTTGCATTTCAGTTGTGTCCTTGTGTCTTGAAATAAGAAAGCATAATTAATATGCAGAAAATGTTGAGAATTTTCTTCCATTTTCAGTATTAAAATAGCTACACAAAAATTCATCAATTTTGATAAGTTTTTTAAAATGCATACTGCTTTGACAGCTGTCACAATACAATCTAACAGAATTGTTTCAAATTATGTTCAAGACAACTAAGCACTAGTAGCGCCATCGTACAGAAAAAAACAAATGAACTTTTTGGCCAACCCAATATTTTAAGATTCCAATTTCTATGAAATGTCCAGAATAAGCAAATCCATAGAAAACAAGGAACAACTGTTTAATGGGTACAGGATTTACTTTGGTGGTATGACAGTGTTTTGGAATGATGTGATAGTACTTAATGCCACTTAATTGTTCACTTGAACATGACAAAATTTATGTTATGTGAATTTCACCTAAATTAAGATAATTTGTAATTAAGATTTTTTTTCTTAAAAATTAAGACAAGTAAAAACAAGAGTTTCATAAGAAAGGCAAAAATAATAGAAATATATTTTGAATGCGATTAAGCTGGATGTGGTGGGGCAGCAGTTAATGTCTTAAGTACAAGGAAGAACTCCTATGCAGAATGTCAGGGTAAACATGTTCACATTAATACAACTGATTCTGAAGTAATAGAGCACACAGGATCTCCACCCTATTTATGTGTTATTAACTCATTCGAAATCTTGCTCCACCTGCTGGACCTTCTAATCCATTCTCTATGGAATCCAGTAGATGTTTCAAAAATGTAAGATCGTGTCCATACCTATTAACACTCTTCCGTGGCTTCCCAGTGCACACAGAATAAAATCCAAACTGTTCTTCGCAGCCTGAAAAGCCCTGAATGACCTGGCCCCTGCCTTCCTCTCTCACTTTTCTCATACCATTTTCCTCCTTGATCCTGAACTCTAACCGCAAACCCTCCCTTCTTTATCAAACATCAAAGTCCTCCCCACCTGAGGCTCTTGGAGTGTGCTGTGCCCTAGGGCTGCAGTGCTCTCTTCTCCGCTCTAGGCACAGCTAGTACCTTCTCTCTTACATCTCAGCACAAATGTCCCTTCGAATTGTTCTTGCCCCACTGCCTGTCTCCCCAGGTCATTATCAGGTCCTAGTTCCGTCCTTCAGAGCACTCCACGTAAACGACTCTGATGCTTTACGGCTCACAGAGGAAGACCGCGAGAGGGTGACACCCACTGCCAAGCCTCCTAGAGGCCAATCTAGGCCTGCGGTCTGGAACTCGATGGTATTAACTCTGAAGCTGCCAGGCTGAACTCGGGCAGGAGGCCAGTTCCCTCCCACACGTCCTGGCCGGAAGCGCTCAACTTTCGCTTCCAGTATTAGCGCTGGCATCGGACGAACGTAGTAACGGCCTGCTGCGGCGAGAGCTGCTTGTAGACCTGCGCCCCGACCCTTTGCTCATAGGCTAGCTGGGCGGCGTTCTCGGATACCAGAGCTTCGGGCGGTGGAGAGTTGCAGTTGAGACCTAGGAAGAGGGTGTGGCTATTAGAAACCCAGCGGTCCGAGGTAAACGAGAATTGTTTCCTGTTAGGTGTAGGTTGCGGATCCCGGGTGAGCTGCTGGGTGTTGCTGTAAGCGAGCCGGCCATTTCTCGTGGCCGATGGGCGGAGCCTGAGGCCAGACTGTCTGGGACCAGGCTGGCCCTCCATCTCCGAAGGCTAGTCTCTCTGCCCTTGGTGCAGATAGCTCCTGGTCTCGCAGTTGCCCTTAAGAAATATCCACATTACCGCCTCCGCTGGCGTGTTTGTTTGTTTGTTTCTTGGGCCGTTGTTAATTGTCGGAGAACCGCAGTTAAGCGTCAGAGTGATCACATGTTTCCTGATGCAAAAGCACAGGACGTGTCTCCAGGCCTCTTGAACCTCAGTGGGCAGCAAGGAGCCGGCCATTTGTGAATACCATGGCCAAATGAGGCTCATGAGGCTCTCCTTAGCCTCCCTTAGTAAAAGTCTAAAAGATTCTTGAAACGTAAAGTCAGAAGGGTCAACTTAATCATCACCAGCTCCCATTCCCATTCATTCTCATTCACTCTCACTCTCATTCTCATTCTCTCTCTCTCTCTCGATTTGATATTTGGATAAACATTTTGTAAGGAAAAGTCAGCTGTAATTTTTCCTAGTTCAAGTAAAGAGAAAATTTAAAATACAGGTATAAATCTGCATAGTGCCTTTCACAGGTATTGCAAAGAAGGGCCAAAAAAGAATGTTGAACATCTTGTTACTTAATTGAAGGATGCTTTCTGAGAAGAAAAGCCTACTTTTTCCCTAATTATTTTCCTTCTACTGTGTTCTCACTGTTTCAGCTCTCATATTGATATACAAAAGGGAGAGTATCAAATGTTCCACGAAGTGAAGGCTTCCATTATCACAAGAGGGTGAAGGGTCATAGAAGTTGTACCCTTACTAAAAACAGAAGACTAGGGTGATAGTTAAAATGTAAGAAAAACTCACAGTGTTCTCCTAATCTTTTTTTGACATGGGGAAGATGAGATAGGACATACATCAGTAAACTCTTTGGATAATGCCCAAACTCTGGAGCCAGTGGGAGCCAGTTTTCTCACCTTGCAACAAGCCTTGCCTTGCCTTGCCTTGCCTTGCCTTGCCTTGCCTTGCCTTGCCTTTCCTTTCCTTTCCTTTCCTTTCCTTTCCTTTCCTTTCCTCTTTCTTTTCTTTTTTCTTTTTTTCTTTCGAAGGGAGAGAGATTGAGAGAAACATCAATTTGTCCTACTCGTTTATGCATCATCGGTTGATTCTTGTATGTGCCTTAACCGGGTATTGGGGGGACACTCTAACTGAGCTGCCTAGCCAGGGCTCACCTACCAACATTTTGTGATTTTTTTTTTTAAAGCAGAGTCGTCATCACTTGGCAATTGTCTTCAGTGAACTGTGCGGTAGTTAAGTTGAAACAAAGGAGAGTCAGGGCCTGGCAGTTAATTGTTAAAGGGAAGACAAGGCAGTATGTTTTTTCTTCACTCTCTTATAATAAGTAGCAAGTAGTAAGGTTCATGTGACTTTCTTATTGACCTGCACTTTTTTTCTGCCCTCAGAGACTTAGGAAGAAGATTCTTTTTGTTCAAGACCAGACTGGGCCTCAGTTCTCAAAAGTAGTGCTGGTGGTATGTCCGACACAGGAGCAGACTATTCCAGAGCAGTATGATGACGGTAGGTCTAAAGGTGGCAGAGTATTAGAATCCTTAGGTCAGAGCTCTATGGGAGACTAAGGGACCTGTGACAGAGAGCTCCACTCAGGGTAAGAAATATAGTGCACAAGTGGTCAGTCTCAACAGAAGAGCTCTTGCCAGCACTTCCAGAGCTTCCACTATCACGAAGCAGGTGGACCCTGTGAGGCTCTTGGCCAAGTGAGGCCAGAGTTCTACTCAAAAGAGCAGATCTTGGAAACTGTACTGGTACTACAGCAGTTCCTGACCATTCTGCCCAGGGATGTTGAATCCTGGTTAAAGAAGCACCACCTACAGAGCATTGAGGAGGCTGTGGCCTTGGTAGACCACTCGCTGCATAAATCTGCTCAAATGAGAAATGGGGTGAGAAGAAAAATTCCTGATACATAACAATGAAATAGGATAAAGGTGGATATGTGGTGTGTTGAGGCACTTAATTGAGAAATAAGATGAGTTAGGTCAATGATCTATTGTTTCTTTAGGCCATTTAAGACAGGACAAGAAACCACAGACATACAGCAATAGTCATTCCACAGATTCCATAGACCCCGGCAGAGACTTCTGTGGTCTTAGAGAAAGAGTTGTTCTTTTCTCTCTTTAGAGCAGTGTGTATTGAGGGTAATAAGCCTAGTCTGGCTTGACCTATGGGATGGGTCCTAAGCCATTAGAAACAAATAAAGGGCAACAAGGAGTTGGAGAGTAAAAAATGGAGTACACTTAGAGACAAAGGGGAGAGAAGATAACGAGGAGAAAGGAAAAAGAGAAACAAAGATGTGGAAATGCCAACAGAATGGCTGAGGGATAGTGTCCTCCACACCATGGTCAAGAGCCTCTGCTGCCCTCCCGCATCCTCCCTGGACGATCCTTGGCGCTGCTAGTGAGTGGGAATCCTTGGCATGCCTTTGGGCAGGGGGCAGCACTTCAGCTGGCTTTCAGCCTCCTGTGTAGAATGCAGGGCAGGATACATGTTAAGTGTCAAAATCATCTGGAGGGAAGTGGAGCCAGAATATTTCTTCCCCCTTTCTTCTCCATTTTATCTACATTCTCTGTAAAAGCCTTCCCTGGCCATGAAGAAAATATAGTTGATAGGAGAATCAAATTTTTTAATCTTTTTAAAAAACTGTAAGACAAGAAATTAGTGCAGCAGGGATCTAAGTGAAGAGAGAAAGGCTGTCAAGACAGGATGCGAAGAGGCGGCCTGCACCACCCAGCTAGTGGGCTGAACTGGGCCAAGGGGTGGGCAGATGGGTGGGGGCTGCTGTGTTGAAGGGCTGGCAGTAGCCACATCTTTTTTTTTCTTTTATCCTAAATTTCCCTGATTTTGTGGAAAATTGGTGGCCCATTTTGTCAAGTCTCTTTGTCATTCCCTTTAGTGTCTCACACTTCCCATAATCTGGACTCTCTGTTTTTCCTTCCACTGCCACAAGCCCCCAAGCCTAAAATAAGTTCTGGTAACAAGGTTGGGAATTATTTCTAGGTTGCAGTCCATGTGCTGGGAAAGGAGGCAGTGCTCTTGGGAGAAACAGCAGAGACCTCAGGCTTCAAACTGAAGCCAGCAGAGGCCCAGCCAGTGGGCAGGTCCCAGGATGAAGAAATTTGGAGTACATATGAGGATCTACAACAACTGAGCAGGAATACTCTTAAAGAAACTGAGCCTGTGTGTGAGAGGGGTAAGCTTCATGATCATCTCTGCTGGGAGTTGTGATAGTAATTTGTTCAGCCAGAACATTGTGAGCATTTTCTGGATGTCCAGCCTAGTGGATGTGCAAATGCAGCCCTGTCCCCCCACACAGATGGCCCTAGAGTAGACCAGCTGTGGGTTAAGGTGGGGGTTGGCCTAAGCTACAGAAATACCCAAACCAGAGGACCCTGGAAATAACACCATGAACATTGTTCCTTAGAAAAGTGGAAAGGAGCCCTGGCTGGGTAGCTCAGTTTGTTAGAGCGCTATCCTGATATGCCAAAGTTGTGGGTTCAATCCCAGGTCAGGGCACATACAAAAAGCAACCAATGAATATATAAATAGGTGGAACAACAAGTTGATGTTTCTCTCTCTCTCTCTCCCACCCCTTCTCCCTTCCTCTCTCTCTAAAATCATGTATGAGAAAAACAATAAATGATAAATAATATATCTGTTCTACACTGGAGTTTGTGAATATTTCATTTTCAAATCTGTAGCATTTTTCTTTAACTCAGGACTATTTATGTTATGAGAGGAAAATAAGAAGGGGTTTTGTTTTATTAATTTTTCTTTTGAAAGCTGGGGGACCTGTTCTGGGGGTTGATAGATACTCAGTTCTTATTAACAATGATAAGGCCATGTATGGGCACCGCACACACTTGTAAAGGTTTCCCATCTACTGGAAGAGTTAAGATCATCTGTATTTCAGAAAAGAGCTCAGGGGGTGCATAGAAGTGAAAGAAATTTCTTTTTTCTTTTGAATTTTTATTCATTGATCTTCAGAGAGAGAGAGAGAGACATTGAGATGTTTTTTCACTTATTTATACCATCATTGGTTAATTCTTATATGTGCCCTGACCAGAAACCAAACCCACAATCTTGGCATATCAGGATGATGCTTTTAAGCAACTGAACTGGCCAGCCAGAGCAAAAGTGAGAAATTTCTTATGGCTCTTTTCTACCCATAGCAGTGCCTGTTCACCAGATCCAAGACTTTCCTGAGCAGACAAACACGAAAGATTGGACAGTGGCGCCTGAGCTCTTCTTGCCTGAGTCCCAGGTGAGCTGTGCTTTCGAGCTGTTTCAGGCTGCCTTTCCCTTCTGCCCGGGACCCACACACACTGCCCAGCAGGTGCTCACAGGCATGTTAGCCCAGATGTTCTCCCTGGGGAACTGGACACCTCCCAGCCTGTTTGCTGATTCCTTGCCTCCTTCCTTTCTCCCTTCTCAATGAAAACAAACAAAAACAAAACAAAACAAAACATGTGCTGGGCTTTGGCCAAAGTAGTTCAGTTGGTTAGAGTGTCATCCCAATATGCCAAGGTTGTTGGTTTGGTCCCTGGTCAGGGCACATACAAGATGCAACCAGTGAGTGTGTAACTAGGTGGAACAAGTCAATGTTTCTCTCTTTCCCCCTCCCTCTCTCTCTTTCTAAAATCAATAAATAAAAGAAATTTTTTTAATGTGCTGTTAATTCCTTTGTCCTACCATGCTGTTCATGGGCTGGATGTGAGGGCTGCTTCTGGAGTGGCCAGTACTAAACTAAAGCCCATTCTCTTCCTTAGAGCTTGCTGACATTTGAAGAAGTGGCCGTGTATTTTTCCCAGGAAGAATGGGAGTTACTGGATCCCAATCAGAAGGCTCTCTACAGTGATGTAATGCAGGAAAATTATGAGACTGTCATCTTTTTAGGTAAAGGTTCTCCCCTTCCCTTTGTGTAGAAGTTGAGTAATCTGTCATGTGTCTTACTTACTGGGAATGCACTGCTGTGAGAAAGTCTGTTTCAGTAGCTCATTGGTTCACAACTTGATGGGGTGGGTAGGGGAAAGGTGAATGCAGATCACTTGGGAGCTTTTTGCAAGTACGCATTCCTTATGCTGCACAAAATTCTTGATCTCTTTTCCCTCCTCCCCCACAAACCTGCTCTTCTCATATCTTTCTCTACTCAGTAAAGGGCACTTCAATTCACCCAGCTGCTCAGCAAGAAAAATATCATTTACTCTGTTCGTGCCGTCATATCCCAGTACTAACGCATCACTAGTCCTTTGGATTCCACACTCACAGTATAGTCTGAGTCCAGCCATGTCTCATCCTTTTGTGCTGTTAATATCCAAGCCTAAGCCATCTCTAACCAGGTCTACTTCAGTAGCTTTCTAACTGGCCCTTCCTGCCATCAGTCTTGGCCTCCCATAGTTTATTTTCTACACAGCAGCCAGAGTCTTTTAAAACCTGACCAGATCATAACATTCCCTTGTTTCAAAACCTTATGATGACTTCTCATCCATTCAGAATAAAATCAACCCTCTTTACCAAGGCTCCCCAAACCCTCCAGATCTGGCCTTTATTACCTCTTTGCCTTCAACTCCTGACACTAGTGCCTTGGTTCTCTCTGGCCACAGCAGTCTTATTGCTTTTGTTGGAAGTTGCCATGCTCATTTCTATTTTCTGCTTCCCTCTACCTGGCATACTTTTCTGCCACATGGAGAAACTCTCACTTTTAGGTCTGCTCAAATACCACATTCTCAAAGAGGCCTTCCATACAGCCTTATCTCAAATAGCTTCAGAGAGGCAGAATCTTAAATGCTCTCTTACCCTGCTTTAGTTTCTTCTCGACATTTCATTTGATTATTGATGTTTGATTGTCTCAGTGTCCCACTAGAAGGTAAGTTCTCTGAGATGCAGGGATGCATCACTATATCCCTAGTTCAGAGAGTGCCTGGCACACCATAGACACTCACTTCACTTGTTGTAACACTGAATAATGAATACATCCCATATTTGCTAATTTGTAGTTACAAAAAGTCCAGTAAGTGATTCTGGTCTGTTTCATCCAACAGGATTTGAAGCAATGAGCTATGGAAGTGATACAAATACTAGTCAGTCTAGTGTCTGGTATGCTCAGCTGCTAAATAAAAAGTTAGTATAATTATGACAGGAATCACTTATTTATATGATTCCCTATCCACTGACCTCCACATTGGTGCTACTAACCAGGTCTTATTCGGGGTGAGTCCTAAAGAGTTAATAGGACCAGCCTGTATTCCCTGCAACCTCTGGAGTTTTATTCCAACTTGGTCAAGTGTGGGGTTATTGGTGGCAGAAGATGGGGAGTATGCACAAGATTCCCATGACGTATGTCCTTTTCATTGATCAAGCTAGGTTTATTTCTTATTTTTCCTCACTCAAGTGTATGTTTATTGATTTTTAGAGAGAGAGAAAGGGAAAGAGAGAGAGAGAGACATCAGTTGGTCACCCCTTGCATGCACCCTGACTGGGAATCAAATCCGAAATCCAGGCATATGCCCTGACTGGAGATCAAATTCATAACCCCCTGGTGCACAGGACAATACCCAACCAACTGACCCTCCCAGTCAATGCAAGCTTGGTTTATTTCTTAATCTCCACTTTGTATATTCACTTACAAATGCAGTATAATGTAAAGCTGATACCTGTTGTATGAGTCTATCTATTTAACCATTTGCGGTAACAAACTGTAAAAGTGTTCCTTGCTGTTCCTGAAATAGTCTGTAACTAGTGGACATTGTTAAGTTAGCAATCCTTGACCTCAGTTTTTTCATTTCACAGCCATGTTTGTACACCTCAAACCCAAAGTGATCTTTCTAGAGCAAGGAAAAGAGTCCTGGGTTCAAGGATCCACGGAGTTCCTGAACAGTCCTGGAGAGCTGCCTGTAGGTAAGTACATGTGTGCCTTTACAAGAACAGGAGAAATGTGCCTTAATAGGAACCTTTGCAAGAACTTAAAGATTCTATTTATCTATATTTTAAAATTAAGTGATCATTGAATTTTTGTCTCTATTCCTGAGGTTTTCTTGCTCTGTCTTATAGTTGGTTGATTTTTATGATTATTTCAACAGGATTAAAGCTCAAAAATAATGCGGAGAATCATCAGTCTATGTGCCTTCCTGACTTAGAAATGCAAACACCAGGAGACTTAGTTTTAAAAATGAACAGAATAAAAGTTCCCCAGAAAACAACAATCAGAGAAAATCATGGTGAAATGCACAGGGTGGGGAAATGGCACCAAGATTTTTCAGTGAAGGAAAGAGAGAAACTTTCAGCCTGGAGACAAGAGCTGCTGACACTTATGGATCGTCACAAGAAAGAACGTGCAGCAGAGAAGTCTTTTAAATGTCAGGAATGTGGGAAAAGCTTCAGAGTTAGCTCTGACCTTATTAAGCACCAAAGAATTCACACTGAAGAGAAGCCATATAAATGCCCACAGTGTGATAAGAGGTTTAGATGGAGTTCAGATCTTAATAAGCACTTCACATCACATCAAGGATTAAAGCCATATAAATGCTCATGGTGTGGGAAGAGCTTTGGTCAAACTTCAAATCTTCACACACACCAAAGAACTCACACTGGAGAGAAGCCTTTTACATGTTATGAATGTGGAAAAAAATTCAGTCAGAACTCCCACCTTATTAAACACCGGAGAACCCACTTGTAGCCTACGCACAAGAATTTTCAGCATGTATTCAAACTACACACCAGATATTCTATTGTCCAGTGTCCTCAGTCTGAAGAATTTTACCAAGTGGAGCTTGACCCTAAAATTGCATTTTATGAAAAATGCAAATTTATGAAGCGTGAAGACTTTTTCATCAGTGGAAAATTCGGGTATATAAATGTTTCACAGAAAGGAATCAAGTTGGACTTTGCAGGGAATGTGTTAGTAATATTATTTACTGTTTTTACTTAAACCTTCAGGGAGTTTCTTAGCAAAAAAGTGTTTAAAGAACATTCTGAATGAGGAAAAAATCTGTAGCATGGTCTCTTGAGACAAAATAACATCCTTATTTTATTGCACACCATTACTTCAGGGTAGTGGTATTATCAATTTCAGTAGTATCATAGGATAAAGATGAAGTCTAATGTAAAGTTTTCCAAGAACCAGATTGGATTTTCTTGCTCTCTCCTGTCATTGGACATCATGTGAGTTCCTTCTTGAACTTTTTAGCTACTTAGCTTTTGAGTCCTATTAGCACAATTTTTCTGTAATGAAATCACATTTACTTCACCAGTAGGGAATCTACCAGATAACTAATAATATCTTATGCCTCTTACTGGTGGTGTTTGAAGAAGGAAAACATTTCTAATGAGATCATATGGAAACAGGTTGGAATTTTTAGCCATGGAATATGTATTAGATGTAAAGAAGGATTTTCTGCAATAACACAATAAACTATTTCCTTCCCTCACAAAGTCATAAAACAGTCATAAAAGCACTTTCCCAAGGTCCAAAAGAAAATTAATTGGAGTTCAGGATCAACTTCTCAGGGTTTTGTTGTTTCCTTATTAATTTGGCTTTTAAAAGAATTCTTACCCAAGGATATGTTTATTGATTTGAGAGAGAGAGGACAGGGTGGGGGGCAAGAGAGAAACACTGATGGGTTGTTTCCTTTATGCATCCCAACTGGGGATCAAACCTACAACCTAGGTATGTGCCCTGACTGAGAATTGAACCTGTGACCTTTTGACTCTCCAACCAACTGACCCACCTGGCCAGGGCTGGCTTTTGTTTGTTTTTAAGAATAAGGAAAGAGTCATGTTTGGGAGTTAGATGGTACTGTATCTATTTCTAGCTTATGAAACATTCCTGTTTTTTTGATTGGTTACTGAAACACTCTTAAGTCTCCAATTTCTATGAAATAGAGATAACAGTCACCTCAGTTGATGTGGAGATTGCAGGGAGTGATGAAAGAAAAGCAATAATAGATACAGTAGATGTCAGTCAACGTGCATTTCTTTCATTTTTCCCTGCTCCCCAGATAGGTTTGGCAGACACTACATTTAAGGAGCAGATGCATTTGTGGCTCTTGCAGCTCCTTTCAGGAGCTGAGCCCTGGTGGTGAGGATTATGCTGATGTAATCAATGCCAGCTACGAATCTCTAGTCTGCATAGCTCTTACCCAACAATCTCAGCCTTAGACTCCTGGGACTCTGCCTCTTCTCCCAAGATGCATGTGGATTTTTTCCTGTCACTCTTCATTCATTTGATTTGATGAGGGCCTAGTATATTTTTCTAGCCTAAGAACAGTACTTTCTTAATCAGACCAAGTGCCTTATCACTATTCATTCATTTAATTTGATGAGGGCCCAGGCACTGCTGTTCTAGACCAAGGATATTGTAGTAAACGAGAAAAAAAAAAAAAACTCATACCCTCATGCAGCTTGTATTCTGGTGAACAGTAAAAATGAGAATGATTATGTTCTTCTGCTCCTTACAGTTAGACAGGGTCACCAGGTCATTTTGGTCAATGGGTTGTAAGAAGTCTCACTTCTGGTCTGAAGCATTTATCTGTTGGTACAGGACTCTAGTGCTCTCTCCCTGCCTCAGTCATGGAAGCACACACAGAGAGAGGAGCCATAAGATCAAACCATTCTGGAATGCTGTGTACACCGCTTGGCAGGACAGCTGTTTTGGAGAGTCCCAAGACCTGCAACGGGCTTCATAGGAATGAGTGAACTTTGTGTTTAAGATGTTGGTGTTGTGTGTTTTTGTAGCATAACCTGGCCTGTTTCAAAAAGTTCAAGGTCTTAGTGACCACATCTTCCTGGTCTCTGTGGGCTTGACCCTAGTCACCTGTGGCCACATTGCCAAAGCTAGCCGAGGAACTGTACAACTAAGGGCAGAGAGAAGCAAAGGCTTTGGAGCCTGAAACTTCTAGGTGGTGGTGGACTACTCTTTAGCACAGTCACATCTGTTTCAATCTGGCCTAAGCACAGTATTTTCTTAATCAGACCAAGTTCCTTATCCTTATCCTATTCTTACAGTCAGATCCATGCTCCATTCCCATCTACAGCCTGAGGAACGAAGAACTTAAAGGCGTACTGAAGAAGTTTCTAGGTGGCTGAGGAGGTAATGAATAGCACTAACAGAGAAGCCCTTGCTTTTCTTTTCTTTTCTTTTTCTTAGTTGATTTTAACTATTAGCCAGAGTTGAGAACTTTGCTCTTAATGAATATATCTGTTTTGGAAAGCATCCATTTTTATCCCCTTCCTTCTCCTAAGGTTTACATATTTTGAATTTAGTTATTGATCTCTGAGCAGAGATGGGAAATAGCAGACATTAGATACTTACAGATATCTGTTTTTTTTTTTTGTAGGTTAATTGAATACAATGAATCTTTTAAAAATATATTGTATTGCTTATGCTATTACAGTTTTCCCAATTTTTCCCTTTTATCCCCCCTCCGCCCTGCACCTCCCAGCCTTCCAGCATTTCTCCCACCTTAGTTCATGTCCATGGGTTGTACATATAAATTCTTTGAATTCTCTGTTTCCTATACCATCTTAACCTCTCCCCATCTATTTTATGGCCTACCAATATGCTTCTTATTCCCTGTGCCTTTTCCCCCATTCCTCCCCTCCTCCCTACTGAAAACCTCCATGTGATCTCATTTCTCTGATTCTGTTTCCTGTTCTAGTTGTTCGCTTAGTTTTTGTTTTCATGTTTTTCTTTTTTATTGTTGTTCAATTGTTGATAGTTGTGAGTTGTTTGTCATTTTGTTGTTCATAGTTTTTGATCTTCTTCAATTTCTTAGATATGTCCCTTTAACATTTCATATAATAAGGCTTGGTGATGATGAACCTCTTCAACTTGACCTCGTCTGGGAAGCACTTTATCTGCCCTTTCCGTTTCTAAATGATAGCTTGCTGGATGGAGTAATCTTGGGTGTAGGTCCTTGCCATTTATGACTTCAAATACTTCTTTCCAGCCCCTCTTGCCTGCAAGGTTTCTTTTGAGAAATCAGCTGATAGTCTTATGGGCACTTCCTTTGTAGGTAACTGTCTCCTTTTTGCTTGTTGCTTTTAGATTATCTTTAATCTTGGGTAACTTAATGATGTTGTGCCTTCCTGTGTTCCTCTTTGGGCCCATCTTCTTTGGGACTCTCTGGGCTTCCTGGACTTCTGGAAGTCTATTTCCTTTGCCAGATTGGGAAGTTTCCTTCATTTTTTTCAAATAAGTTTCAATTTCTTGCTCTTGTTCTTCTCCTTCTGGCACCCCTATAATTCAGATACTGGAATGTTTAAAGTTGTCACAGAGGTTCCTAAGCCTCTCTTAATGTTTTGAATTCTTGTTTCTTATTCTGTTCTGGTGGATGTTATTTCTTCCTTTTGTTCCAAGTCATTGCTTTGAGTCCTGTTTCCTTCCTGTCACTGTTGGTTCCCTGAATATTTTGCTTGATTTCACTTTGGATATCTTTCATTTGTTCTTTCATTTTTTAACCAAGCTGAATCAGTTCTGTGAGCATTTCATTACCAGGGCTTTAAACTCTCCATCAGATAGGTTGGCTATCTCTTTGTTGCTAAGCTCTCTTTCTGGGGTTTTGCTCTGTTCTTTCATTTGGGCCATATTTCTTTGATTTGGCACACCTGTTAAATGTTAAGGGGGTGGGGCCTTTGGTATTCACCTGGGTAGGGCAACCCTCTTTGCTGCGCTGCAGCGCTGTGTGTGGGGGAGGAGCCAGAGAGGGAATAAGCAGCTTGGCTGCTTGGTTGTAGCCCCCACTTTCCAACAGATTCTCATGTGAGACTGGGAGTTTCTCCACTGTGGCAACTCCCCGCTGTAGTCCCCATCAGCTCTGAGTCTGTTTCCCATTCAGCCAGCCCCACCTTGCTGTGGGTCCTTTTAGGAAGCCCTGCCCGCATGGTCCACCGCCTTGCTGTGGTTTCTTTCTGTCTGCCCAGTCTGGTTGGTCTGGTTGACTGTTTCTTTAATTCCTTGGTTGTCGGAGTTCCATGCATTTTGATTTTCTGGCACTTCCAGTTGCATACTGTTTTTAGATTGGTTGTTATCCTCCTTTTGGTTGTATGAGGAAGCAAAGGATTTCTACCTACACCTTCATCTTGGCTGGAACCAGAAGCCCTTGCTTTTCACAATCAGACTCTGCTAACTTTCTTTCCTGTCAATAATAGCCATCTAGTTACCTTGCCCTCTGAGTAGGGAGGCAGCAAGATACCCTAGGAAGTTCATGATACTAGGACCCAAGACATTTGAACATTTTAGTCAGTGGTCTCTCTAATACTGTTTCACCATCTGTAAAATGAATATAATAGCTGGTGGGTATGTTGTAAATATCAAAGTAGGTAATCCATGTAGGCATGCTTAGATTAAATCTAAGCATGCCTACATGCTTAGTGTTACACTTCAGTGTACTTAAGTTACACTTAAGTTCAGTGTACTTAAGTTCACTGAACTTAAGTGTAACACTTGAGTTCAGTGTTACACTTAATCGAAGATGGACTGTATAACCTACAGAGGTGTATCAGTCTATTCCACTTTTCACCTCCTGCCATTTATATCCTGATGGACTACTTTGCCTTCATTGTGCAACAAAGAATCTTCAGAAATTATTGAGGGATGAAGGGGGGCAGAATAAAGGCAGAGAGACCATGTAGAAACTTCCATTATTTTTTCTCATACTACATAACCTAATCCATTGGCTCCCTCTTGAATATATATCCAGAATATCACAATCTACACTAACACACATCAAAATTAAGGAAACTGTCATATTAAAAGGGAAATTATGCCCTGGCCAGTGTGGCTTGGGTGGAGCATTGTCCCATAGCCAAAAGGCTGTGGATTGAATCCCCAGTCCAGTGTGTACAGAAAGCAGCCAATCAATGCCTCTCTCTCACTTCAGTGTTTCTCTCTCTTTCTTCCTCTCTGGAAACAATGAAAAAATGTCCTCAGGTAAGGATGGAAAAAATAAAAAGAAAATGACTATAGATTGAATATGTTACAATACATGCCTTAATGCAGGAGTTTTTTCTTCTTTTTAAATAATTTTTTAAAATGCTCACCCAAGAATATGAGATCTGTCTGGAAAAAATCCAGCCTTTGTTAATGTAATGAGGACAGCTTGCACGACATTGAGGTAATCTGGTAGCCAAGGAGATAGGCAGGAATGCTTGTGGGTGAACAATGATGACTTCACTGTACTAGTCAGTGGAGGCAGTAAACACTGTTGAGAGAACATGTGTAGTGTGTGGCTGTCACATTCAAAATGACTGAGTGAGTAGAGCAATGAACAGATATGTATCAAATTTTGCGTTAAGATTGAACATTACTCCGTGGAAACTACTGAATGATTCAGAAGGCTTTTCAGGATGATACAATGAGTGCAGCACAAATGAAAATGTGGCACAAATGCTTCAAAGATAGTTGCAAATATGTTGAAAGTGATTCATGTCTGGAAGGCCTGCAATAAGCAGAACACCTGAGAATGTTGAACATCTATAGGCGGCAGTCAACAAAGACTGGCCCCAGGCAGTGTGAGAACTACGAGTAGGAGCTGACCTGGGATTCCAAAAATTACTGTGCCTGAGAATTTGACGCAGGATCCTGGCATGAAATATGCTGTGGCAAAATTTGTTCCATGGCTTCTAGTACCAGAGCAGAAGGAACATCGTGCTGCAGTTGCTAATGACTTTGTTCAAACTGCTACCAATGAACCAGATTTCCTCAAAAAGGTCATAACCAGAGATGAATTGTGGGTCAGTCGCTATGATCTGGAAACAAAGGCCCAGTCATCCCAGTGGGAGTCACCTGGCTCTCCATGCCCATAAAAGGTGCATTAAAGTCACAGCAAGATCAAAACCATGTTAACTGTTTGATTGGGAAGGTGTTATCCATCACAAGTACGTTTCTATGGGCCAAGCAGTTAATAAGGAGTACTACCTCAATGTTCTTTGTCAGTTGACAGATGCAATACGATGAAAATGGTCACAGTTATGGTCAACTGGTGATTGGCAGCTTCATCACGACAATGTGCCCGCTCATGCATCACGTCTCATGCAGAGTTTTTTTTATTTTTTTTGGCAGCACATCAAATCACCCAGGTGACTCAGCCCCCGTTCAGCCCAGATTTGGTGCCCTGCAACTTTTGCCTTTTCCCAAAACTAAAATCACCTTGAAAGGAAAGATATTTCAGATTGTTGATGAGATTCAGGAAAATACGACAGGACAGCTGATGGCAATTGGGAGACCTGTGTGAGGTCCAAGGTGCCTATTTTGAAGGACTGAGGAAACATATATACAATGTTTCTTGTATCTTGTATCTTCTTAAATAAATGTCTCTATTTTTCACATTACATGGCTGGATACTTTATGGATAAACTGAGTTGTATGTTTATTGATTTTAGAGAGAGAGGAAAGGAGAAACATTAATGTGAGAGAGTAACATCATGCCTCCTGTACATGCCCAGCCAGGGATCAAACACACAACCTAGGTATGTGCCCTGACCAGGAACTGAACCTGCAACTTTTTGGTGTACTGGAGGATACTCCACCCAACTGGCCATCCAGCCAGGGCACAGCAGGGTTTTTTGTTTGTTTTGTTTGTTTTTTTAAAGATGAGGCCACTATATTGAAACAAAAACTTTAAGATACAGTAAATGGGCAAAATTACAGATTAAGGTCCAGAAAGATCTATACACTAATATTCACTTCCTCTAAGAGGGAATGCAATTTTTTAGGTAAGAGATGGTGAGACTTTATATTTGTTTTAAGATTTTATTTATTTATTTTTAGACAGAGGACAAGGGAGGGAGAAAGAAAGGGAGAGAAACATTGATGTGTGGTTGCCTCTCATGCACCCCCTACTTGGGACCTGGCCCACACCCAGTTATGTGCCCTGACCTGGAATTGGACCAGCAACCCTTTGATTTACCAGCCTGCACTCAATCCACTGAACCATACCAGCCAGGGCTACGAGACTTATTTTTAAGTGTGAATGTTTTTGTGGCACCTATGTAATATTAATAAGAACAGGGGATAAAACATTGGGTTAGTTACGAGTTTTAGTCTCACTTTTGACATTACACACTTAGATTTTGCCTCAGGTTCCTTGTTGGAAGGGTGAAAATCATAATGTTGATGTCATAAAACTTGTGAGGATGAGTTAGTATGTATGTGTTTAGAACTGTGGTAAGCACACAAGCATTACATTTATTTCATTATTGTTGCACCTGTAACTCGGTGTGAGCCCAACTAGGAATGGTCTGAGGTCCTATCCAAGTACAGAAGTGGAAGCATCTGCAACCAGAACACCAATAAACTAATAGAAGATATTAACAAACACCAGACTGAGGACTGAGCAGTCTCAACAGCGGTTTTGGTCTCAGTGAGCCTTGTGGAGTCTGTTTACTCTTTAGCCAGGAGTGCTGTCCATGAGAGGGAATGGGTGGGGAAGGCGGTCTATGCAATGTTTCTGTGACCTGCACCTCTTCGGACTTAGGTCTTGCTCATGCATCTGGCCTTCTGGACGTCCCGGCTTGCCCTGTGGAAGATTCCGATCTTCACTTTGGAAAAGTTGGCCTGTCTGGTGATGTGGGAATGTGGGCTTGGCTTTTATTATCAGAGTGGCCCCTTATTGCTGTGACTCAGCCCTCTACTCATTCCTTCCCCTCGGAGTATTGGTGAGCTGGCACCACTTTCCACTCTCGGGAGGTGTGGGAATAGAGCCTGTCGGTCCTGGTGCCCATTAGGGACCTGCTGTTCAGTTCCCAGCTGACAACTCCTTTGAAAGGCTCTGAGCCTCTTGCCCTTGAAATTCACTCTAATAAAACACTCATTCACTAAGGCCCTATTGTGTCCTTGTGCACCCTTGTGCTGGGCAGTGGAGACACAAAGAAAATTCATGCATGCCACTTGCCCTCAGAGAGCTCCCAATCTGGTTGAATAGATAAACCCACCAGAAACTAATTCTGGTACTAGGTGGCAGGAAGTAAGACATCCGGAGAGAGATTTACAGACAGAGCCAAGGAGTTTAAAGAATTAGGAGGTTTCAGGAAAGTGGCAGTGGTGTTAGCAGCCCTCATCTTGTGGTTTTCTTGCCTTCTTCAATGGTATTCTCCTTGAGAACTTAAATTTTTTTACTTATTTCTACAGTTCTAATGCATAGGCTTAGGTACCCTTCCTTGCCTGTTTGGGAGGGATGCCAACTTGCAGCCTCTTGTGTGCAGTGTAAATAGAGTGAATCAGCCCTGGGGAAGGAGTATTCTAGGCAAGTAAAGTTTAGTGGGCAAGGGCATTAAGACTGGAAAGCACAGAGACTGTTCCAGGACCTGGGACCAGGTCACCTGTACTAGATTGTAGGATGTCTATAGGGTAATGAGCAATGGGACTGAGATAGGTTGAACCTTGAATGCCAGAGAGAGTTTTGCAAGCTAGAGATCCTGGCTTATTTCAGTGGCATTAGAAAGTCTTGAAGGCTTTTGAGCAGAGTAGTTATACAATTGGATTAGATTTGTAAAATGTAAGGAAGTCCAGATCTGCTCAGTAGGAAGACTAGGTGGACAGATGGAAGACTCTTACAGCCTGGTCTAATGTTATGTTCCTAGACAAGGGGTTCTCAACAGGGGTGATTTTGTGCCTCAAAGACCTTTGGCGATGTCTGGAGGCAATTGTGTTGTCACCACTGGGGGATGCTAATGCCATCTATGGGAGGAGGCCAAGGATGCAGCTAAATCACCCAGAATGCACAGGACACACACCCAGCCTCCCACCCTCAACAAAGACCTATCCAGCCCCAAACAATAGTGACCAGGTTAAGAAATCCTGCCCTAGAATGAAAGTAGTGAAATTGGGCCAGACAGTGTCACAGCCAATGATCATTCTTAGTATCCTTTGGTATTCTTTATAATGCTTAAGTTCTTGATATGCTGTCGATTCATCAGGCCTCTCATATATTTTCACCCTCTCATTCATCTGCTAAATATTTAGCACCACACACTATTTGAGATCCTGTGATTCCACAATGAACAAATCAAATTCCCTACTCTTTAGGAAACTTGCATTCTTTTTAGGGGATGATAGACATTAATCTTATAAATATACATCCTAATAATACTGTGCCGGTGATATTAATGTGTAATGTAAGGTCTCTGCTCTGAGGTTGCATAGGAATTGTTAGCCAGAAAGACTGTTGAGTGTGAGAGACAAATAATTAAAGATTTTCAAATTGATTTGGCCCATGTTAAAACCCTGATCTTTTATTCCGGTCACTATGCAAGTCACTTAATGTAGATAGCAGGTATGGATTGGAGCTACCAGGAAACCCAGACTTAAACTGCAATTCTCAGTAATCCCAAATTTATGAAAAAACTTGATAGGTGCCACTAGAATGGCCAAGTGAATGGGGATTGCCTAAGCAGCTTCAGGAGCACAGCTTCCTCCAGATGCCAGAGTAGGGCAGCCACATCTTCAAAAATTTTCAGGCAGTTAACTATTCTACTACTGGGAGGGCAAGGTTCCTTGCTAGTATCCTATGTTCTCCACAAGTAAAAAGTGCTCAGTCTTCCTCTTGTTTCCACCCAGAAGCCAAGCCAAGGGTGAGCAACAGGACTGCAAGGAGGCTGGGCCTGATAACAGTGAAAATGAGGATCCACTCATGGGGAAGTGCGCAATAAAATGGGCACTCTGGGTCAGGATACTGTAAGTTTCAGGCTGCTCCTAAACTGACTGGTAAGGCAGTCCCCTTACAAGAGAGGCATAGAAGAGGTGGCAAGAGGAAAGGAAAGTGGTGTAAGGAGATTTTAGCGGCCCAGCCCTTGCTTTGGCTGTGACCACCCATCTACCTTAGGCTGAGGAACCACAATAGATATGTGAAAAGGGTGGTGATCAATAGGCTTTTGCCCTACATATCTCTGTATTATAGTGAGAATATCTGATCAGTCTATGGGAAATGATTAGGAATCCTTGGAAAAAAGGAATAGTGTCAATGGAAAACTTTGATCAATTAGTTAAAATGTATCAGTGAAGGAAGGAGGTAAAGAAACCATATTAAGAACTCTAGTTAGTTTATAGGGGGAAAACTCAGCTATTTGATGAAACTCTGAAGGGTTAAACCAAACCAAGAGGGTAATGTTACATATCTGAAGAACTCTGTAGACTTTGGGGTGCTGCCTACTTCAAATTCATTCTCAAGTGGGTAGTGCAGTAACAGGCTGTACTGAGCAATGAGAGGTAGACAGTAAGATAACAGAGACCGTAACTATAGGAAGCAGCTACCATACATGGCATTGGGAGAATACAAGAAAAAGTTTGTGTTTATCAGAACTTGGAAGGTTAGAAGAGAGGCCCTGCTGAGCTGACATTCAAATCTTGGGGGATTGGTGGCCAGGTGGTGCTGCCTGATTGGTACTGGCACCTCTGATGGGTCCACTGAGGATGTTTCTAGAAGATACAGTGTCTTTGTTCACTGCCATGTATCTAGCTCCTACTACAGTACCTGGTACCAATCAAATATTCCTTCAATGAATGAATTCTCCAATCCTTACCTGTCTACTCCAGACCATCCAAAATAGTTCATGGGCAAGGATTATGAGTTCTAGTATTGTGTTCCTTTTTCTGCCCAGTATACTCAAGAATAAAGCAATATGAAGGGTAGAGGCAACTTAAAACTGCAAGAAGTTCAACAGTTGCATCACAGTTTCCCCGGCCACTGCAATGCATGAGTGGGAGAATCCTGACAGTGAGGCCTCAATGAATAGGTACTTCCTAAGCATTTTCATTTACTTTCACTGACTGCTCATTTATAAATTCTAACTTCTTAGAGCTCATATCCAAAGCCCTTCAGTAATATAACTATCCCATGGGCTGTCCCTTTCCCCACCAAGAATCTCCAATGAAGTCAGGCTGTCCCAAACAGGTCACATTCAAGCCCAACTCTTTGCCCTTGCTGAGGATTTTGGAAGATGTTCCTTTTTGCCTCTGTGAAAAGTAGAGGTAAGTGTGTGACACTGGGAACTGGCCTGCAGAGCTTGTCATAAGGGCCATGCTCAAGGAGGCTGTATCCAGGGGAATGTGTGGGACACAAGCAGGGCTGAAGCTGGGGAAACACTGAAGTATATCCTGTCCTGCATTTGCTTCTCCTTCTTTCTCTTTGAGGTAGAATATGCATTCTTCTTTGCTCAAATTTAATTCCTTAGAAAGGTCAAGACCATCATCACTCTTACTTCTCACCATAGCTTAGCTAAGGTACTAATAGCTCAAGTGTACAGGCCAAGGACCATGGATGATATACCATCCATCTGCCACTTTATATGCACGGTTATTTCACAACAGCTTAAATATTTATGCCTTGTTCTAAATTGATGTTGCTTCTACTGCCCTTCATACCCAGCCTTCCTTTCATCTGCAGTCGAGTCTCATGCGCTTTCCTTATGCCTATGATCTCCATTCTTGGTGACAGTTCAAATCCTTCCCACCCAATTCTATTCCTCCTTTCCCCATTTCCTGCCCTTTATTCTGTCTCTACTTGTCCTACCGCCCTGAACATGTTCTACACTTAGATCCCTATCAGGATCCAGCAGGCTTCAACATGAGTGTAAAGTTTCTAATTGAGAAAACTACAACCAAAAACCAAGGAAGTGGAGGGAGAAACACCTTTACTTTCATCATAAATAGCAGTGCTTATAAACTTGTAAAAACTGTATAAGAGAGAAGAAACCAGAAACTGGGTTGGGGGTGATGGCAAAATGAGAAATCTTATAAAATTAAACCAGATATTGTACTTGCTCTAAGATCAGGTCACTTAGATTTAGTTTTGCCCAAATGGCTTAACCTGTCCTTCCTTTCCTTTGTTCCCTTTTAGGTTGTGACTTCATTGCAGAGTAGTGATCTGCCTTGAAGGCAGCAGTAGTATAAAACAGTAATGCCTAGAAGTCAATTATTGCTTTAGAATATATCCAGGCTGTTAAAATTCTAGATGTGCTCCCAGGAGGTGGGGAGAATTTCTTCTCTGATGTGGCCCAGGAACAGTTCTCAGGCTACTAGGCACGCGTTCTTTGTTCAGAACAAGGATACTTTAGTTTCCTGGCAAGGATTATTATGGGCTTTAGAGCCTCCTCCCCTGCAAAGCAAAATGGAAATCCACAGTGAGACAGAACCGTGAAGTTGCGGGCAGAAATAGAAAGAGTTCTACTTTTGTAGGCTGATTTCTATTCCTGGACATGGTTCTTGAGATCCAATAGTCAAGAAGTTTACTGCTAAGCCAGGGACTGGCTAGTAGAACTCTCCACAGCAGAGGGAAGCTCTAAGAAACACAGAGTTGATGTGTCTAGTTTTCTACAAACACTGCACATCTCTCCTGTCCTCTGATATATCATTTTAATGTGTATCCCAGTGGGGGGTGAGGGCAGAGATCTTAGTGAAGCTTCTCTCATGTTGAAGGCACTTGTATAGCTTTTCTCCAGTGTGGATTTTCTGGGGGGCAGTCAAGTTGGGTCTGTCGTTGAAGCTTTTCCCACACTGGACACACTTGTACAGTCTCTCACACTGTGGACTTGACAAACTGGGAACTATTGTTGAATCTCTTCCCACAGACAGTGCACTAATAAGGCTTCTTCCAGTGTGGATCCTCTGGTGGACAATGAAGCTGGAGCTCTGGGTGAAGCTTTTCCCACATTCCCCCCCTGGTATGGTCTCTCTCCTGTGTGAGTCCTCAGGTGGGCAGTGAGGTGGGAGCACTCACTGAATCCTTGCCCACACCCACTGCACTTGTGAGGCTTCTCTCATGTGTGGAGTCTCTCATGTCAACAAAGATAAGAACCTCGGGTAAAGTTTTTCACACATCTGTGACATTTAGGAGCTTTTTCCAGTTCAGGGGCTGGCTGGTGATAAGAGGAGGGAGAACTCTGGGAGCATTTTCTCCCACACAAGAGACGTGTCCAAGGCTTCTCTCCTCAGTCCAGACTCTCTGGTGACTCATCCTCTCCTGGGATGGGGCTGTCTCCTCACTCTCCCCTGGACAATGTCTGTGTTGCTTTCTTGACATTGGCTCAGCCTCCCAGAACATTTTTAGTTCAGTGGGGCAAAAAACTTGTCCACTAGACTTTCTCTGTGAAGCCATGTTCATTTCCACTTCTTCTGAATCATCCCATTTCAGATTCTCCTTTTAAACCCCATTCTGCATCTCAAAACCTGAAAGAATAAAATTACATTGGACTCTGGAGAAGGAAAACAATGGAATGAGAAAAGAGTTACAATTAAACTACCATAAAGAAGAAATACCTCATTGAATTCTTCATGTAGTGCCTCAGTCTTCTGCTAAGGAAAAGCCCCAATTTTATTTTCCAGTTGTAATACTTTTTAGCTCCAAATTTGTGGTCACTGGTAAATATACTGGACATCTCCCTGCTTCTCTCTTATTCTGTAAGTTTTGGATGTTCTGACATGATGACAAAACTGAAGCAAAGAGTGGAGCTCTGTGTCAACTGCCCATCTGTCTATAGGTGTGTTCACAATTGTTGATGGCTTCACTTCTGGGAGCTGAATCTTAAAAGGCCACCACAGTTTGGGCAGCTGAAAGAAGAATAAAGCATTTCTGAGTATCTGGCAAGCACAGACTTCGGTTATGAAAGGAGGAAGCAGAAAGAGTCTGGGCTGGAGGCCTAACTGGGCAATGTAGGGAAGCAAAGGAAGTGAAACTGCATCAGAAAAAAGGACGTGGACTCTTAAAGAGACCAGCAAATGCAAAATCAGGGCTCTAAAACACAAGGGAAATCACCCTTAAACTGCATGAAAACCGAAGCTCCCTTACCTGTGCATGTTACTCATCAAGAAGGAGACAAGCCAGGAGCAGAAAACAACCCTTTCTAAGTATACTTTCCCATCCTTTGACCACCAGAACCAAGAGTCTTACAACCTGTTGGAAACAGGACTGGCAGGTCAGCTCCCCTAACTTCCTGGCCAGGAACCCTGAAGTCCTTTTCATGCCTGGCTATGCCATCTACAGCAGTACCTTCTCCAACCTCTGTGGCCTCCCAGTTGTGCTGACTCAGCTTTCCAGACTCCATGTCACTTCCTCTTGGCCAGAAACAGCATCACTTGCCACAGGAGATGCAGAGGAGCTTGAAAGGGCATCTATGTTTCATGAAAGATACGCGGCTCAGGCACGTGACCTCTCTTCACTTTGCAGTAACCTGACTGTAGGCTTTTGAACTTGGTGTGACCCTGCTCTGGGGTCCCCAGGAAACCCTGCTCCTGGATTTATTCCCCCACAGCCTGTAGTTCTACTGATGGCTCTGCAGTTATGAAACAATTACTGAGAGTGGCCAGGGGTGTCTTGTTCTCATCACTCCAGTGCATATCCAGTGCATACCTGCACCACAGGACAAAGAACACAGGTCAAATCAGAAAGGACTGGAGACCTCAATGCAGGGTTCTAGCAGCCCAACATACAAGCTTCTGAAACTATGCCAGAACTGATTACCATCACGTAGAAGGCAAACCATCCTGTCCAACTGAGAAAGATTGTAGTGTATTTACTAAAGCTGCCCTTTTTATATCTCTTTAATTATCCTGAATCCCACTCATTTTCCCTAGGGCATTGCTTACCTGTCTCCACAGTGGTGGGAATCCCTGAGCAGGTGGGGCCACATAATAGGAACTGGTGAACAGGCGAGTCTTGGAGGGAAGCAGAGATTCCGAGAAGAGAAGAGCTGATCACAGGACACTTCTGCCTACTTCCACCCACTTCTGGGAAATGTTAACAGAAGAGCTCAGCCACTTCCCCATAGAGTTGATGGCTCTGATGATACACTGGAGTTTCTTGTAGAAACCAAGGCTCTCTGAAAACAGATAGGAAAGTCCTGGTTTCCTTAGGGGCCAAGGGTATACCTGCTACTTTTCCATACACCAAGTCTGGCTGTTGTGCATCACTCTTTATTTTTCTCTTCCCCCTTTGCTAGTGTCTCATGGGCTTCAACTCCAGTCTCAGTTGTGACTCAGAGTTCTCAGTAGGAACTCAGAACTTTTCTTCACTCTGCAGCAGTGAACATCTGGGGTCCTGTGTGTTTACTCTGATTCAGCCCAGAGATGACACTCACACCATGAATGGAAAACCCTGCACGCAAAGGAGCAGGGAGGGGTTATCAAGGCCAAAGCCAGCTGTGGAGAGTGTCTCTGAATCTGATCATCAGGGAGGCTTCTCTTAAGAGGAGCAGCCCACACGGGGCAGAACTGATTTGGGGAAGGGAAGTGACCAGTCCTGAGAATGACAAAGGGCTCTTGGTGCCTGTTGAAGTACCTGGGCATAGAAGTGGACTCTCACGGTTGGGTTATTTTGTTAATCTCCTCTGTCACTCAGGATATCACAGCTCAGTGTGTGAGCACATGTTCGTTCATCTTTCATCTGTTCCTTGCAGTCTGTGCCCTCACTGATTTCTGTCTCCTGTGTTTCTCTTCCCATCTTTTTTCCCCTTCTTGCCACTGACCTTCTCACACTCTCTGTCCCCACTGCCTTCCTTCTCATGCCCCTCCCTTGCCCTTGTCACTGTTCACACATGCTGTCCATCCCTGTCATGAGACCTCTGACTCCACTGCTTTCCTTTTCTTTCAGTCTCTGTGTCCGTCCCTGTGTCTTCCTTTCTGTGTGTGTGTGTGTGTCTCTCTGGGTCTTCCTTTCTCTGTCTTCTTTTTCTTTATTTCTCTTGCCTACTTTCAGTATTTTCCTTCTTTTCCTCGACCTAACAGACTCCCCACTGCCTTTGTCTCCTTCCTTCTCAAGTTTCTTTGAACTCTCCCTTTCTCTGAACAACTGAGCACCTCCACTGTGGACCTAGAGGGAATACAGATCCTTACCAAGCAAGATGTTTGCCATCCTTCTATGTAACACCCCAGCAGAGAGGGCCTTCTGTATAGGTCAAGGGTGTGTCTGTCTTTCCTGACAGAGGGATACAATTCTGTGCTCACACATGACTGGCCCCTGTATAACACTGGGGTCTGCTGCTACTGGTAAAATAGCAGTGCTCTGGCCTTGAGGTGGGGCAGAGATAGCACCATAGTCATCAGGTCAGAGGCAAAGCAAGGCCAGGGTGGTCAGGCCTCCGAGGGGAGGATGGGGTAGGTAAGCAGTCATATGATGATGCCAGGGTGGACAGAATAAGAAAACAACTGAGGACAAGCTCAATGGACCACATAAAAGCCTAACATCTCTGGGAAAGAATGAGTTTTAGAATGGGAGTCAGTGCAATGTGAAATGGGAAGTTCAAGAAACCAAAAATGTCAACCACAACTCATGTGGGTCTCAGTAGTACAAAGCATAGCACCTGTCTCCTGGTCTTAAAGACCCCTCTTTTGGAGATGGTTCCTGGCTGCCTGTGGAGTAAGCCAGGCTGGGGGAGAGACATCCACTGTTAGAGAGAGGCTTCCACATAAGGGAAGTTTCTGAGTGGAGGAGTCCCTGGGCCAACAGCATCAACAGCACCTGGGAATCTGTCACAAATGCATATTCCCGGGCCCCACCTCAGACCTACTGAATCAGAAAGTCTGGAAGTGGTGGCTAGAAATCTGTGTTGACATGTCCCCAGATGAGTATGATGCACACTCAAGCCTGAGGAAGACTTTCATAGCCAGTGGCCTCATTGTGTGAAAAAGTTTATTTCACCAGACTCTTCTTTGCTTAATAGCTTTAAAAAAAAGTTTCATTCCCAAAGAAATATGTACATATTATCAAAAGAAAAATTTTAAGACAATAATTGTATGTGTTGGAGGAGGGGCTGCCCCAGCTGGTGTGACTCAGTTGGTTGGGCATTGCCCCATGAACCAAAAGGTCACCAGTTTGATTTACAGTCAGGGCACATGTCTATGTTGTGCGTTTCCCCTCTCCCTTCCCCTCTCTCTAAAATAAAAATAAAATAAAATTTAATAATGGTGGTAGTGGAGGGAATGTCCTGTAGCCAAATACTAGAGATAATCATATGCTCTTAAAAATACCATAGTAATGTGGTATTTTTATTTATCTCAGACCTTTTATTTATTTCAGACCAAGATAATATATTCTTTCCCAGATCCCCACCTTCAAGAATTCTTCAAAGGAAACGGTTCATTTTGATGATTACTAATGAACCTTCAGATGACATTTGGAAGTTCCAACACTTAGGATCCGAGCAGCCTATGGGAATGGTGAGTGAAGGAAGCAGACTTGGAACCCAGTGAGCCCTGCCCTCCCCCGCTCAACTTACAGACCCCAGAGCCTCAGAAATCACACACCAGAGAGCACAGATTTCCCAAGGATTTAAAAAAAATGCTGAGTGGCAAAGAGAGTATTTACATTACTTAAAAAATACAAAAGCAGCCCTGGCTGGTGTGGCTCCATGGACTGAGTACCAGCCTGTGAACCAAAGAGTTGCTGGTTGCACACTCAGTCTAGGGCACATGCCTGGGTTGCTGGCCAGGTCCCCAGTAGAGGGCGCACGAGAGGCAACTACACATTGATGTTTCTCTCCCTCTCTCCCTCCGTTCTCCTCTCTAAAAATAAATAAATAAATAAATAAATAATCTAAAAAAATACAAAGGCAAATAAACTTCTTAGAAGTTTCCATTATCCATTTCATCAACAGATGCTTGCCAATTTAAACACCATGAAGATACCAAGTTTTCCTCCAGGATTTGAGTTATATACAGATGCGCTAGGTTTCAAAACTTATTTAGCAACTTGTTATGGCAACTTTCAATTAAACAGAAAAGGCAGCGGTGGTCTTTAGGCTATCTAGAAATGTATGGAGCTGTAGTGCTTCTTGGAAAGAGATTCATATATTTAGAGCCTTGGTCTATCCATGCAATGGAATATGAGTCAGCCATGAAAAGGAATCAAGTAGTGATATATGCTGGAAACATGCTAAATGAAAGAGGCCAGCTACAAAAAAGTCACGTATTATAGGATTCCACTTCTATGAAATGTCCAGAACAAGCAAATCCACAGAGAAACAATGAAAATCAGCTGCTTAATGGGTGCAGCGTTTCCTTGTGGGGGAATAAAATGTTTTGGAACCAGCCAGCAGTAGTGAGTGTATAACATTTTAAATGTATTAAATGCTACTGAATTGTTCACTTGAAAATGGCTAATTTTAGCCCTGGCTTATGTGGCTTAGTTAGTGGATGGAGTGCCAGCCTGTGAACTGGAAAGTTGCAGGTTTGATTCCCGGTCAGGGCACACAACTGGGTTGTGGACCAGGTCCCCAACTGGGGATGTGTGAGAGGCCACTGAATGGGTGTGCTTGGTTTCTCAAGCACATTGATGTTTCTCCCCCTTTCTCCCTCCCTTTCCCTCTCTCTAAAAATAAATTTTAAAATATTTTTTTAAATGGGTAATTTTATAGGATGTGAATTTCACCTAAATTAAGAAAAATTTTCTTTAATTAAATTTTTTGGAAAAATTGAGACAAATAAAACCAAAAAATAGAACTTTGGAAGAAAGACAAAAATAATGGGAGGAATGTATTCTGGAAGAGATTCAGCTGGATGGGCAGGTGGTATATTCAATGTCTTTAAATACATAAAGAACTGCAGAAGGTCACTGTAAACCTATTTACCTTAATACAACTGATACAAAATAATAGAATTAAATTGTAATAAAAGAGAATTTGGCTGACACATAATGGATCTCCACCCTACTTATGTGCTATTACCATCAACTGATTTGAAGTCTTGTTTTTTTGGTATATTTCAAAGGCATTTAATCTGGAACCCAGGGGCAAACTCAAGCTCAGACCTGCATTTCCCACAGATGATTGCTCCTGCCCACCTTAGGTGAGGGCGCAGGATTCTGCTGACCTCCTGGCTGTTCCTGCGGTGGTTGGCGTGAGCTCCAGGACCCCTTCAAAGTCTGTTTCTCAGGATGAACTCTCTGTTTCAGATGGGATCTCAGTGATTCTCTGGCAGCTCCCAAAGGGGCTGTCTCTTTGAGAGTACTTTCAAGTCCTTCCCAGGATCCAGGTCCCGAGAACAGACTTCATCATCTGTCATGACGCATTCCTGCCTAAGCTGCACTTTACAACCCCTCAGAGTAGCATTAGAAAAGAATGTGACACATAGGGAAGCAGAAGAGAAATATTCTCAGGGCCACTGTAAAATAAAAATGAATAGAATTTGGTCTCAATCACTTTAACCAATCATTAATATGAAAGCACCTAGTACAGAGCCTGACATACCAGAAGTGCTAAAAGTGATACATTTGTTGGAAGTGAGTGTCAGCTTCCTCTTGAGAAAGCTCCTATGATCTCAGCACTATTACCATTTCCTCTCCCCACAAATTCATATATGACAAAGTGCAATCCATTCCACTTTCAAAAGATCCCTTACATTGCTCATTCTCTCTCTGTACTCTCTCTCTCTTTCTGAGCTACTATCATCACAGCTTAACTGTCTGCCCTGCATCCTCTCTGCTGCTGGACCCTCTCCAGGGGTGTCCAAGCTTTTGGCATCTCTGGGCCACACTGGAAGAAGAAGCGTTGTCTTGGGCCATGCATTAAATACATTGTGACACATAATCACAAAAAACATCTCATAATACATTTTTTAAATCTCATAATATTTTAAGTAAATTTACAATTTTGTCTTGGCAGCCATCCTGGGCCGCATGCAGCCCATGGGCCATGGGTTGGACACCCCTGCAAGTCTAATCCATTTTCTCTCTACAAAAAGTCCACTAGATCTTTTTAAATGTAACCTCACTTCCATCCCTGTTAATACTCTTCAGTGACTTTCCACTGCACACAGAATAAAACCCAAAATCCTCTAACAGACTGAAAGGCCCTGCATGACATGACCCCTGCCTTCCTCTCTCACTTTCTCTCATATAATTTTTCTCTTAGATTCTGAAAGCTGTAGCCACAGACCCTCCCTTCTTTATCAGACATCATGGTCCACCTCACCTGAGGCTCCTGGAATGTGCTGTGCCCTAGGGCTGCAGTGCTCACCTCTCTGCTCCAGGCATAGCCAGCTCCTTCTCACATCTCAGCACTAACATCCCCTCTGAGGACAGTGCCCCACTACCTGACTCCCCCACAGTCATCCTCTATTAGATCACCTTGCTCATTCTTTCAGAGCACTTATCTGTAAGTATCTTTATTCATTTGCATATTGTGTCCTCCAAGGAATGCAGGATCCAGTAGGCCGGGCGCCATGCCTGTCTTGTTCAATATAGAATCCCCAATATTGCCCTGGCCAATGTGGCTCACTTGGTTGGAATGTTGTCCCATGGACTAAGGGGTGGATGGTTCGATTCCCAGTTAGGGCACATGCCTGGGTTGTGGGTTCAGTCTCTGGTCTAAGATCAATAAGCATGTCCTAGGGTGAGGATAAAAAGTAAATAAATAAAATAAAAAATAACCCCCCTACTAGCTGGCATATCATTGTCACTTAAAAAAAATCTCATAATATTTTAAGTAAATTTACGATTTTGTGCTGGGCCACATTCATAGTCAACCTGGGCTGCATGCAGAGAGTATTTTTTTTAGAGAACTGTTGAGTATTTTTACTCTAATTAGAGACTCTAAACATTCACTAAATGTATGAATGTCCAAGTTATTTCAGCGAATGTGAAATTCTTCCCATAGACTTAGGGCACAGGACCAACTCAAGCTACCGAGTATTTTGGTGAATGGCATAGAGCTAGAGTGACCAGTAACTAGATTCCTGTGCTCCTCACCCCAACTTCTTATCATCAAAACCAGAAGATTCTGGCTTCCTTTTCTCAACTGTTGCCCAGCTACTCTCTGTACACCCTCAACCAGAGGCTGTAGCTTCCTCTCCATTTTCTTTTTAGATTTTATTTACTTTCAGAGAGAGAGGGAGAGAGGAAGAAAGAGAGGGAGAGAAACAGCAATGGGTGAGAGATTCATGGATCAGTTGCCTCTTGCATGCTCCCAACTGGGGACCTGGCCTGCAACCCAGGCATGTGCTGTAACCGGGAATTGAACTATCAACCTCTAGGTTCACAGGCCAGCACTCAGTCCACTGAGCCACACCAGCCAGGTCAAATTTCTCACCATTTTCTGGACACAGCTTCTGCACTCAGGTCTGGATCTTCTCTAGCAAGATGGTGAAAAACTGCTCCAAAACCAGCAGCTCCAGGATTTGCTCTTTCGAGTGTGTCTAAGGCCTCAGCTGTGTTCCAAGAGTGTGCTAAAAGCTTCACAGGGGGCCATTTACCTCCTGACATCAGAACTGCCTGAATCATTAGTGGGAAGAAGCTTCGTAGTCAAGGCTGTTGCTATGAAGAGCTGATTTCTGTCCTCGTGTGGAATCCTTGCTTGGTGATGGGTGTGTTTGGGGACTCTGTTGCAGCCATCAGTCACTTCATGAACTGGCTTACTGGTTGCCACTTCCACCCTGAGGATTAAATTCCATTTCTTTTCGTATTGTCAGGAAGCAGTTCTCCTGGACACCGATGAAAGGCATCAGAGACATGAGATTGATGCAGATGTGCAGAATCACAGTTGGAAAAGGCTCAACTTTGAAGAGAGAATGGAAAAAACATAGCATAAAACTAGTCCATATTCCTTCCCTCTGCTTCTTGAGATTTATTTCTATCCTTTACTCCCCCAACAATCCAAGCCAAGGACCCAAAGCACTAGAAATATCAAAAAACCTAACTTTTCTCCCAGCCAGATTTCTCTCTGCTAAGGAATTCCTCAAACTACTCAGTATAGTCCAGCTGTTCTTTCTCATGGTCCCCATGTCTGGGTCTTGTCCCCACCCTTTCCCACCCTCAAAAAGCCTGGGCCCACCTTCCCAATGGCCACCTTCTCTGAAGATGATAGTATATGAGTGTCTCTCAACCTCTTTATTACTGTGACACCCTCCTCTCTACCACCACTATCACATAAAATCTGGATGATAAATGACTATTATGGTGAGCTGTATGTTGGTCCCCTCCCCAGCATTCCTTCCCCACTTCTGATAGCAGCTGCATCTTCCTTTTTGAAAGTGCCCCTCTCTATTCCATTGGTTCTGGTGGGGCTATTCATCATTACAATACTCATCTACCTACTGCAGGAGTGGGTACCTGAAAAAGGCTGGTCCTGTCAAAATTCTTCTCTGAGATTTTACACACAGGTAGGGTGGGAGAAGTTCTGAGTTTCCTGTGAATTGCTAAATTGGGAAGATATAAGACTGGAACTATCTTCAATTATGTCCCACTCAACATTCCACTTCTCTTCCACAAAAGGGATAAGCCTGTTTACAGGAATTTTAAAAAAGAGATTTGTTTTGGCTTTCTTCCAAAGAACTGGAACTGCATTTATATTCTCTTTACATTTCAGTGTGGCAGTAGGGGCTAGAGATAGAGGAATCAAAGATGATGTTAACAGTCCTTATTAACAAAAAAGGAGCAGACCTCATACACCTCCTTACCTTACACGTTTATATACACCTGCATTTTATCCAAAATAATAAATGCTAGTTTATTTTTTTAATATTTTATTTATTTATTTTTAGAAAGAGGGGAAGCGAGGAAGAGAGGGAGAGAAACACCAATCGGTCGTCTCCTGCACACCCCCAGCTAGGGACCTAGCCCCAAACCCAGGCATGTGCCCTGTGTGGGAGCAGGGCTGGTAACCCTTCTGTTTGCAAGACGATGCCCAATCCATTGAGCCAACACCAGCCAGGGCAATAAATGCTAGTTGCATGAAGAAGGCGGAGCCAGCACTCCTCTGGAACTCTGACATCCCATTCCATTCATACTTAAATTTAAAATTCCAGTCTCTCAAAAACGAGTTTCCCTCTAGCGATGAACCACTCAGTGGAAAGCAGGATGAGAATGGGGACCAGACTGACTCACTTTCACTCGGCAAGGATGCACTCAGTGAGTACTCCTAGAGCACTGGATGCTAAGGTTTGGTACTGTGGCTGAAGAGGCATTGGAAAACGCCCACAGGCTCCCGCTGCCGCGAGAGGGGATGAGACGGTCAGAGTCAAAGGTCAGAAGGAGTCCGTATTCGGGTGCACAGATCGGAACCGGGGCTGGTTATCTCTGATGGACCGAGGGCACCGAGGCGCAGAAAGGTGACCGCGGAGCATGAGAGAGCTTCCCGGGCCTGGCCCGACCTCCCTGAAAAGACTCTAGCGGCAAAGGGCACCCAGGCCGGTGTGAGGCCCAGCTGCGAGCCCCCGGCCTGGAGCAAGTAGGGCACTCATCAGACACACTCACTCACGACTCTCCAAACTTGTTCAGCCGCCAGGCCCGTAAGTCAGCGCGCTTGCCACAGTATTGGTGTTCTTTGCCTTGGTGTGTTCTCAGGCCCTGACACCGGACTACAACTCCCGGGGTGCACTACGACGGCTAGGCACCGTTCTCACCAGCATCGACAGATACTGCAGCCAATAGGCAGGAGAAACTGCCCTCGAAGAGCCAATCCCTCTAGGGAATAGGCGGGCTCTCCCGTGGCGTAGTTCCTCCGCAGTCAGTGGGAGTGTCGGCGAAGAGCGACGACTTTTGCCCCGCCCCTAGCCCTGGCTCCTGGGTTCTGGTATCCTGGTCCCCTGAGAGGTGAGTCCGCTGCAGGTGGGCGCAGGGTGTGGGGCAGTCGGCGACTCTGTCTTACCAGGGGCCAGCCCGGGCTTGCACTCGGCCAGGAAGTTGAGCCAAGTGCGGAGTTTTGCCAAGCCTGGGGCCCGAGACTGGCACTCTACGAGGCTGGAGCAGCTGGGCCTTCGGATCCTCTGGAACGAACTGCCACTGTGCCTCCAACCATCCTACTCGGTCACCAGAGGCTTTCGCTAACTCCCAACCCCCGGAATGTGCCGCGGCCTGCCTGAGATCATCCTGTAGGCGAGATGCCGGAGGTCTGCCTAACCAGAATGCCGAACTGTTGGTGCAGGCTACCTGGCTGACAGCTTGAACTTTTCATAGGGATTCCTGTCAGCCCCTTAGATCATATTGCTCATCCTGCCCCCCACCCCCGAGACTCCGTGTGCTTATTGCCGAAATAAAAGCAGTATTTTCCCCAGTTTCCTTTTAGGACGTTATGACTTCCCCTTCACAAGACAGTTCTAGAAACTGACGGAAAGATAGATTCTTTCCACTGCTGGGGACTGTGTCGTCTTCAAGAGTTTGGGGTCAAGGCCAACGAATGAGAAGGCCCTGTCCTTTTGGGTAGGAATTTTATATTGGGGTAACTTAATTAGACCCGATCTGCATTCTCTCCTCAACATCCTCAGAAGAACTTCATTTCTAGCATCTTTCCAGCATTTGGAAAGACTTTTCCAAAGCCATGATCCTTTAGGCTTGAGCTGTTTACAAAGAGAAAGAGGCTGTCTCCTGAGCCCCAAAATGGCGGCTAAGATGGAGATAACTTTGAGCTCTCAGTCCCACATTCAGGCTTCCTTTTCAAAGCAAGAGAGACACATCATAACAAAGCTAGAAGAAAAGCGGGGGGCACCTCCGGAAAAAGACTGCCCGGATCCTGAGGTGTCCCGTCAGAACTTTAGACGGTTTTGTTATCAAGAGGTGTCTGGACCCCAAGAGGCACTCTCCCGTCTCCGACAGCTCTGCTGGCAGTGGCTGCAGCCCGAGGTGCACACCAAGGAGCAGATTTTGGAGCTATTGGTGCTGGAACAGTTTCTGAACATCCTGCCCCCAGAGATCCAGGCTCGGGTCAGGCATCGATGTCCAATGAACAGCAAGGAGATGGTGACTCTGGTGGAAGATTTTCACAGAGCAGCCAAGAGACCAAAGCAGTGGGTAAGGAGGGTCTTCTCTAATGGTCCCCAGGATTTCTTTTTCATCCGGGTAGTGTTTGGTCTCTGGACCCCTCCCTAGATAGAGCCCAGAAATGGACCAATGACTTCAAACATGTCTTCTGGCCTCTATTTTTGGGTACAGCCCTCCTTCCCTCGGATGTACCAGGTTTTCAAAAACCCAGTCACTGGCACTCCAATGAGGAAGTAGAAGATAGAGTAAGGTTACTGATTCTTTGCTGAAAGATCTCTGCCTATCCATTCCTCTTGAAGTTTTCCTACAACTAGGATTCTTATTGTCATCCTGTTGGGTAGGAATTTGGTTTGGGGGGAACTTCATTGGATCTTATTCCAGTGAATTGTCTTGCATATTACCTTTGGATCAGTAAGTCACAGCTCGTTTGGCTAATATTCCTTCCAACCCCTCACCCCCCAAGTCAAACCAAAGTCCAGCCCTAAGCAGGAAGCAAACAACCATGTGCTTTGGGAATGGAAGCAGGGAACAGGAGTGGGGCACTCCTCTTAAACCCCTGCTATTACTTGGATGTCCTTACCAGGAGACCTTGGGAAGAACAATTTATTAGCTAAAAGTGGTTTTTAATGGTCCCCACTGCATTACTTTCCAGTCCTGCAGAGCCTGTTTTCAGAGGTAGGAAGACAGTTGGGCATAAGGTGGGAATCTTGCAGAGCCAATGACATGGCTAACCCTAATGTCTGTGCCTGCTCTCTGATGACTTTGACTACAGGCCTTGAGCAAGGCCCAAGCTTTAGGAGTATCCACTCAAGCATTTAAAGCAGGTTCATTCTGGTTATTCTCCATGTCCTTCCCTGTGCCTCCTTTGAGAGTTTCAGCAGTGTCTGTCAAAATTGACCTGTATGCTGTTCTCAGGAATTCCCAGGATAAAGGGGTCAAAAGAGAGAGGTCAAGCTGCCTTCAGTCAGTTCTCTGGCTGTACTCTAATTAATGGGGCTTGTTTCTAGGTGGCTGTTTGCATGCAGGGGCAGAAGGTGCTCTTGGAGAAAACTGGATCTCAGCTTGGAGAACAGGAACTGCCAGACTTTCAATTGCAAACTCCTAGGAGATATCCTAGGGAAACTTGTCTGGAGGAGCCTTCCCAGGCAGGACCTCAGGACGAGCTTAGCCCCCATCATTGGGAAAAATCCCCATTCCTTCTGGAACCACCCACCAAATTGGCTGGGACAGGTAAATACTCTGTGCCTCCTCTCTTCTTCTCATCAGTCTTTTATCTCCATCAAAGCATTCGTCGTTCTGAAAAGCCGTACACCAGGTGTTGGGTTTATTTTTAATATTGTATGTGACAGATCTTTGTTCCCGAACAGATTTCACTAAGAAGAATGGTAATGATGCTACACATAAGAAGTATGATTTATTTTCTGTTAATGACTGTTTGGCAATGCACTATATGATAGGACTATTCTACTGCCTACTTTTCCATCCCTTTCAGAGCTTCCTATAGTAGACAGATCTAAATATGACCACTGATGAACTTCCATGCGAGATGTAGCTGAGTTTCATCACTTAAAATGGTCCCATGTTTAGAAAGCACCTAAAGAATGTTCTTTTCACTAGGGAAAAAGCCCACTCCATATTATTTTCTGCCTCTTTCTCCTGTAGTATTTGCTGTGCTTTAAACTTTTGTGTCCATTTCCCTTCATAGCTCTGGTACAATGCCAGGATCATAGCCAACCCTATTCCTCACAGCCCTGTGATCACTAAAACTGAATGACAGAGATACTTTAGCCAGTCTTGGTGATGTGAATACACGATACAGTCAGCAGGCTAGAGAAGAAAGGGTTTCAGAAGAAGTAGGAAGTTAGTTACAAGGAGGCTAGAGCCTTGATCCCTTCATATTTGCTACATTCAGTGAAACTCTTAGGTTTGATTATTCTCAGAACTCAAGAATGGAGAACTGCCCCATATATGTAGCTTTCATGGTCCCGAATAAAGTGGACCACCCATACTCCCTTTTGCCTCAGCAGAGGTAAGTGGATATGTGTGCATTCTCTATCTCCTTTCATTTGATTCCTGAGAGAGTGCATTCTCAGGCTTTTCATCCCTAATATCCAACAGTGCCTTCTTTCAGAGCTGCATTGACTAACACAATTGCCACATACAACTATTTAAATTGTATTTATTGAGGTATAATTCACATACTATAAAATTCACCCTTTTAAAGTGTGAGTTTTAGTATAAATACAGTGGTTTTTAGCATAATTACAAAGTTGTACAACCATCACTAGTTTCTGAATATTTTTATAACCTTGAAAAGAAACCCATACTCACTAGCAGTCACTCTCCATCCCTCCCTCTCTAGTTCCTGGAAACCACTGCCTATTTTCTGTCCCTGGATTTGCCTATTGTGGACATTTCATTGTCCAGTATCATACAATATGTGATCTTCTGTGACTGGCTTCTTTCACTTAACATAATGTTTTCAAGGTTCATCCATGATGTAGCGTGTGTCAGTACCTTATTCTTTTTCATGGCTAAATGATAGTATATTAATGGATGTTTTTGTCAATTGATGGACATTTGTGTTGTTACCACTTTGGGCTATTTACTTGAATATTTATTTGTTTACAAGTTTTTCTGTGAACATGCTTTCGTTTCTCTTGGGTATGGAATGGAATTGCTGGGTGATACAATAACTATGATTAACTTTTTTGTTTTGAAGATTTTACTTATTTATTTTTAGAGGGGAAGGGAGGGATAAATAGAGGGAGAGAAACATCAATGTGTGGTTGCCTCTTGTGGTGTGTCTTCCATTAGGAGACCTGACCTGCAACCTAGGCATGGTTGCCTTGCCTGGGAATCAAACAGATGACCCCTTGCTTCGCAGGCCTACACTCAATCCACTGAGCTACACCAGCCAGGGCCTACGATTAACCTTTTAAGGAAATGCCAGACTGTTTTCCAAAGCAGCTGTGCAATTTTACATTCCCATCAATGGTCTATGGGGATTCCACTTTCCTTACATCCTTGATAATACTTGTTATTGTTGGTCTTTTGGATTATAGCCATCCTTTAGGTGTGAAGTGGTATCACATGGAGGTTTTGAGTTGTTTTCCTTATAATTAATGATGTTAAACATCCTTTCGTGTGTTTTTTGGCCAGTTGGATATATTCTTTGGAGAAATGTTCAGATCCTTTGCTCATTTTTAAATTGGGTTAGTCGTTTTATTGTTGAAAGAATTCTTTACATATTCTGGATACTAGATCCTTATATAGAGTTTGCAAGTATTTTCTCCTATTCTGTGGTTTGTATTTTTACTTTCTTAATAGTATTCTTTCAAGTACAAATGTTTTTTAATTTTAATGAAGTCCAACTTATTTATTTTTTTGTTTATTTGTTTGTGTTATTGGTCACATACCTAAATTATCATCACCTAATTCAAAGTCACAAAGATTTACCCCTGTGTTTTGTTCAAAGAGAGATTGGTTTAGTTCTTACATTTAGATCTTTGATCCATTTTGAGTTAATTTTTATATATGTTGTGAAGCAGGAATCCAACTTCATTCTTTTGCATCTGGAAGTGCAGTTGTCCCAGCACCATTTATTGAAAATACTGTTCTGTCTCCATTTCATTGTCTTGACAACCTTATTGGAAAACAATTGACCATAATTTTGTGGGCTGCTTATTTAAATTAATCAAAAGTTTAAAATCCAGTTGCTCAGTCAACACTAGTCACATTTCAAGTATCCAATAGTCACATGTGACTAGTGGCTGCCATATTGAATAGTGTGTGCATGCACGTGTGCATGCACATACACATGCTGCCCGCCTCAGAAATTCTATGGGATAGCACAGTTCTAGATCTTCTACTTGCCCACAGACCATTTCAGCTCATTTCCATCTTGATTCTCAGTCCTGGTGGTCACAAGTTAGGTGGTTTCTGTAAATAGGATGCACATCTAACCCATATTCCAGTTTCCAAACACATATGCTGGCAATTTTATAAAGAAAGAAAATTCCACATTCACTGGATTTACCATTATTTGTAGAGATGGTGGTGGTCTCTGAGTGTCCATGAAGAGAGAGTATATTTGCAGTGTTGAAATTCCAACTCTCTAAGGTTTTTCTTTTCCCTATCTCTTCTTTCGTAAACCTTTCCTAAATTTAGGAAGGATGAGAGGGTTGAAGAGCTTGGTTCCTATATTTAATGTAAATCAGAATCACACCAGGAGGCTGTTAACTGTGCACATTTCCAGTTCCCACTCCATCTCCTCAGAGATTCTGACTCAGCAGCCTACTTGTTTGACAAGTGCCCCAGATGAGTCTAACACAAGTTGCCAATAGAGGACCACACTTTGAAAAACCTTATAGTATATTTCATAACTCTTTGCTGAGGTTCTTTTTTTGAAGCCCAGAAAATGAAACGTATTTCTTTCTAATTATAGAGGCCCCCAGAATGAAAAGTGAGAACAAGGAGAATCCACAACAGGAGGGAGTTAAAGGAGCAAAACCATGTGCAGTGTCACCAAGCAGATCCAAAGGGAATGGTTTGCAGAGTCCTGAACCAAGAGGGGCAAATATGAATGAATCCCGGTTGTCACGGAGGCAAGTCAGTCCCCCAAATGCTCAAAAGCCATTCACTCACTTCCAGAGACATTGCAGAGAACTGGAATATATCAGCAACCTAAAAAGCCATCCACTGAGAGAGCTAAAGAAAAGCAAAGGAGGTAAAAGAAGCCTGAGCAATCGTTTACAACATCTTAGTCACCAGCCGACCCATTCAGTGAAGAAACCTTATAAATGCGATGACTGTGGGAAAAGCTTCACATGGAATTCAGAGCTGAAAAGACACAAGCGAGTTCACACAGGGGAGAGACCCTACACATGCGGAGAGTGTGGGAACTGCTTCGGGCGGCAATCAACTCTGAAACTGCACCAGCGGATCCACACTGGAGAGAAGCCATACCAGTGCAGCCAGTGTGGGAAAAGCTTTCGCCAGAGCTCAAACCTTCACCAGCATCACAGACTTCACCATGGGGACTGAAAGCAGGGTTTTGGTCTTTCTTTTCAGAAGGAAGGTATTTGTGTTTCTCCTTCACCTTACTTGCATTTATGGTAAATCACCATCTGTGTGACTTATAAGGAAAGCAAGAGGTCCCTGAGGAATGATGGTGTACATTTTGCAGAATTCCAGAAGAAGCTGTGGGGACATGACCATACACAGTTGAAGGTGAAGAAATGGCAGGTCTGAGTATTGGTTGAAAGGGAACTGGGGTTTCTGCTGGAGAGCAGGGTGTAACTACTAAGGGAGAATCAGGATGATCCTGCAGGTGCCCCCACCCCATGTTCAATCTTTCCCGAACTGCTTTATTTATCCTCAAAGGTATATTCTATATATAGTTATATATTTACTGTCATACCCGACAATCTTTATCATGCATATGCTTTGTAATAAAGATGGGTGAGCCACAAGAATGTCAAAGCATAAGTTCATTGGCATATAAATCCCCTACTATTTTTTCTGTAATTTCTAGCTATTCATAACAAAGGATGCGTGAAGGGAGAGCATGAACATGTTTGCTAATAGAGGGTTTCCAGATAATTATACAGTGCTTTTACCAAAATAAATAAACACACACGCATATTGAGGGATCTCTTTATACCAAAGCACCCTTGTTTTAGGAAAAGAAGATCTACACAGTTGCTGCTGCCACCCTGCCCAAGCAATAGGGAAAAGCTACAACAAGAAGCAAGTAGTGGAGGTAGACTGCTAAGGAGAGTCAAAGGGAATCCTTACTATCCTCCTTTCTTACTTAAGCCAGTAGCTTTAAGAATAACAAAATGGGATGATGAAAATGTTCTAAAACTGGGTTATTTCAGTACATTTACTAAAAATCATTACAATGAGTTAATTGTATGATACATAACTTATGCCAAAATGAAGTTTCTAGAAATGACAAAATATATAAAATGTTAAAGTCCTAGAACTAGGCCTGAGAGATCATCTAATCCCATCCCTTAACTGTCAAAGTGGAAACTAAAATCCAGTCAGTGTACAATCTTTAGTCACCCTGGGCAAGCCAGCTGACCTCTCAGTTTAGAGAAAACTTTTGGTAGATGGGTGCACACTACCTCAAGCAGAAAATGGGTAGATAGCATTGCTCCCAAAGCATCAATATTCTAAAGTCACTGCCAGTCACCGCAGGGCTGTGGCTTGTGCTGTTGTTACCCACCCCCCTCCCAAGAATATTGCGATCCTCCTTACAGCACAGGGTCTGGTGCACACACCTGTGCCCCTGCCTTCCAAGTCTTTGCCCTTAGGACCTGCCACTCCCCATTCCCTCCTCTCTCTCTCTCATCTCACAAGTTACCAGCTCTGCAAAGTCTTCTCGGACAACTTCTAGGCATACTTAAACCTACACACTGACTAGCACTCATTCCCAAAAGGCGATGCTGCCTCACCTGACCTAGCCCAGGTTTCCTTTGGCAGATAAGGTGATGAGTGCCCGTGAGTGTCAAGACCTGGAGGAAGTCTCCTAAGTGTCCAGCAACATTTGTAATCTACTCAGTTTTTCAGATGTAGGTTCCCCATCTCCCTCACTCATGTGTGGTTCCAGTAGAGGGTCTCAGCACAAAACACTGACTGACCTGCTGGCCTGCAGTCAGCTACCCATGTAAGAAAATAATCTTTCTCCTCTTGTGCACAGCCCTCTCCCATGGAGCAGCCTGAAAGTTTTACTATCTTTTCTGGGTTTGCCCTGTACTTACCCATGCTGGGGTGGGATGACTCCTATTCAGGTAATTTGGTCCTGTTACCTTCAGAGAGACAGGAAATGGGGGAGCACACATGCACAGGTGAGGAAGGAGAGTCTGGACCTGGCAGAGCTCTCTGAAAAGCATTTTCCATCTACGGCAGACAAGGACTTGTAAAACCTGTCCTAGGATACCATTGTCACTCCCAACAAAATGAACAATAACTCCCTAATACCATCCAATAGACAGTGTTGAAATTTCTCCCATGTTTCTAAAACTGAAGTGCTGTTTATTATAGCTTTGTTAAGGTGTAATTCACATACCATAAAATTCAATAATTTAATATTTATGTACATTCACTGAGTTGCACAAACGTCACCACAATCTAATTTCAGAATATGTTCAATAGCCTAAAAAGAAACCCCATCACCATTAGCAGTCACTCCCCAACCCTGTGCCCCTTGAGCACCCTCCTCTTTTATTCAGCACAATATGTTTAAGGTCCCTCCATGTTGTAGAAATTATCGTTACTATATGCTTTTATGGGTGAATAATATTTTAATATTTTATTGTATAATCATGTTTTGTTTATCCATTCATCAGCTGATGTACATTGGGGTTGTTTCCACTTTTTGGTCATTATGCTGCTATAAAAGGAGTTAGTAAAACAAAACAAAACAAAAAAGAATAATGCTGCTATAAACTTTCATGTACAGGTTTTTCTGCGAACATGTGTTTTCATTTTTCTTGGGTATATACCTAGGAGGGTCATATGGTACCTCAGTATTTAACCATTTTAGGAGCTGACAGACTCTTCCATACGGTCTGCTTCATTTTACATCCCCACCAGCAGTGTGTGAGTGTTCTAATTTCTCCACATTCTTATCAACACTTATCTTTTTTTTATTATAGCCATGATAGTGGATAAGAGGTGGTATCTTGTTGTGGTTTTGAGTTACATTTCCCTGATGGCTAATGATGCTGAGCATCTTCTAACATGCTTATTAGCCATTTGTGTATCTTCTTTGGAGAAGTGGATAATCGAAACCTCTGCCCTTTTATTGTCTCTTGTTGAGTTGTAGGAGTCCTTTATATATTCTGGAATCAGGTCCTTACCAGATGTATGACTTGCCAATATTTTCTCCCATTCTGCTGTAATATACCTTTTTTTGCACAGTTGCAATACATCTCTTTAAAGCAACTGCCACCTGCCAAAATAAAACGTGAACAATACAGTCACAATTCCTAAATAGCCAGTGAAACAGGAGTGTGAGGCAGACCTCTCCAAATGTTATTCTTGGATCCGGAAACTCATCTGGGACCAGATAAGAGCAGAGCCAGCTAAAGGAACCCCAAGTACCTACCTTAGCCTCAGGGGCGACTTGGGTTTAGTCGGATCTGAGACAGCTTCAAAGAAAAACCAGAGGAATGGACTTTGTACCAAGCTAAGACCAAGGGATGGCTTTGTTCCCAGCTCTATCATTCGCCACACCCGTGACCTGGATGTGTCACTTAGATTCGCCAAGTCTTTTTCCTCCACTTACATGACTGGTAAAATGAACATGTGTATGTGAAAGCATATTGTTTTTTTGGGAAATGTCATATAAAAGGAAGTATGAATTATGTTTCATGTAAAACTGAGCGTTTTGAACTCTGTCAGTTCTGCAGATCCAAACACTTGTGCCCAGAGTAGACAAAAAGGCCATAAGGATTCAAGGGATTTGGCACTTGCTTATACCATGGTCACGGCAAAGTCCTGGAAAGGGAGAATTTCTCCAAAGGGCTGTTTATGAATAAAATTGGTGTCCTAGAGAGAGGTGCCCTGAAGTGGATGAATCCTCCTTTTTCCATAATCCTTATGCTGCTGCTTTTCCCCACCATTGGGTTTATTTATTTATTTTTTATTGTGATAAAATATACACAACCTAAACTTTACCATTTTAACCATTATAAGTGTACAATGCAGTGACATTAAACACATTCACAGTTGTGTGCAGCCATTACCACCATCCATCTCCGGAACTTTTTTTTTAAAGATAATTCTTTTTTAAATTTTATTTATTGATTTTATAGAGAGGGAGGGAGAGAGAGAAACAGGGAAGGGGCAGGGGGAAGTGGAGAGAGAGAGTTGTTCCACTTATTTATGCATCCATTGGTAGCTTCTTGTATATTCCCTGACCAGGAATCAAACCCATAACCTTGGTATTTTGGGATGACACTCTAACCAACTGAGCTACCCAGCCAGGGCCAGAATTTTTTATTTTAATCCTCATCCAAGGATATGTTTATTGATTTTAGAGAGAGAAGGAGGGAGAGAGAAACATCAATATGAGAGAGGGAAACTTCTATTGGCTGCCTCCCGTACATGCCCCAACCGGGGGTCTAATCCACGAGATATGAGCCCTGACAAGCGATTGAATCTGCAAACATTTGGCCTGTGGGACGATGCTCCAGCCAACTGAGCAACCTGGTGAGGACAGGGCCAAAACTTTTGTATCTTTCTAAATTCTGTCCCCATTAAATAACAAGTCCCTATTCCTCCCTACTCCCCAAACCCTGGTAACCACCATTCTACTCTCTCTATGAAGTTGTCTACTCCAGGTATTTCATGTAAGTGGAATCATACAGTCCTTGTGACTGACTTATTTTGCTTAGCATAATGTCCTCAAGGCTCATCCATGTTGTAGTATGTGTCAGAATTTCCTTCCTTTTTAGGGCTGAATAATATTCCATTGTATAGATCACATTTTGTTAACCATTCATTTGTCAGTGGATATTGTGGTTGTTTCCTTGGTTGTTTCCTTCTTTTGGATATTGTCAATAATGTGCTCCTTTTTATAAATACATTAATTTCAAAAACTCAGTGAAAAGCTTGTCAGAAGGCCTAGAAACCATACAACCTTATGAGAGTAGTGTCATATGTGTTTCTGGAACACCTGCAAGCAATAATAAGTGTAGAGGTTTAGGGACGGGCTTGCTTTAGAACAGGGCTGTCAAACTCATTTTCATCAGGGGCCACATCAGCCTCGAGGTTGCCTTCAAAGGGCTGAAATAATTTTAGGACTGTATAAATGTAACTACTCCTTAACTGTTAAGGAGCTGAAATTATATTTGGCCCTTTGAAGGCAACCTTGAGGCTGATGTGGTCCCCGGTGATAATGAGTTTGACACCTTTGCTCTAGAAGATGGGAGAGACCAGAGTGGCAGAGGGAGGGTGTCCCCAACAGGATCAGCTTTAAGGAGGGAAGAACATCTGAAGATGTAGGTTACAAATTAGAGCTCATCTGGGTTCCCCTAGGAGGTGTGAGAACATGGGCATCAGACATGGGCATGTCTATTGGCAGGGGTGGTAGGGGGCACCTGTACTAAGGATTCAGACTTGTCAGGAGAAGACACGAGCAGTATGCTTTCATCGTCAGGAGGGAAGGTCTGAGGTGACAGACTCTGAGAGTGACATACTCTTAGGAAATGGCAGAGCCCACGAAGTGATACTGCAGAGACGTATAGTTCACGCAGAGTGTGGGTGTTCAGGCCAAAAACAATACCCTGAGGGAGGTTTTAAGGCAGTGGTTTTACCTTTTGCAAAACTCTAAGAAAGGAGTGTTTGGAGATAGTTCAGTGTAGCCAAGTTTTTTAGTCTGCTTGGGCTGCTAGAACAAAATACCACAGACTTGGGGGCTTATAAACAACCAGACATTTATTTCTTATAGTTCTGGAGGCTTGAAATCTAAGATCAATGAGCTAGTGTGATCAGGTCATATTCTAATGAGCCCTCTTCCTGGTTCATAGCAGGCTGAATTCTCTGGGTCACGTGAGCACGATGGAAGGGGTGAGGGAGCTCTCTGAGGTTTCTTTTGCAAGGGCTGTAATCCCACTCACGTGGGCTCCACCCTAATGACCTAAGTAGCTGCCAAATATCCCACCTACTAATACCATCATCTTTGAGGGTTGGGGTTTCAATATGTGAAGTGTGGTGGGGGCAAAGGGAGACACAAACATTCTGACCATAACACCAAGTGTGAATGAACTCTGGTTTTGGACAGGCCTAGATCCAGTCCTGGATCTAGTGCCCCTTTCTATTCCTTCAACTTATTAAGGTTTAAATGAGAGGATCCAAGTTGTCTCTTGGCACTCTAAGGCAAAAGCTCCATGGAGTATAAATACCTCATCCCTCAAGAGGCCTGGTCCTTGGTCAGGGTGGCTCTCGTGGGTCTGCTTCAGCCACCACTGGAAGTGTGGACCAGTGGTCAAGGCTGTCCCAGGCAAGGCCAGCCCCACAGCAAAACTGGGAAGGTGATCAAGTTTGCCTCTGACAACCCCACACTCTTCTTTACAAACCTTTTTAAAATCACAGTCTATTGCTGGATGAAAAAATAAGATTATCCATACTCCAGCTGTTGCATAGATCCTTCTACCATACCCAGATAGGCTGTCATCCAAGTTCCCATTAGAAATTTGTACAGATGGGGAACTTGCCACTTTACAAGGTACAACATTTCATTTGGGACCTGTCCTCATTGTTTCAGTTCTAAGATGCTGGACTTTCAGTCATGCAGGTCCTTGCCTCTGGAGCCCTGGTTGTTTCTGTGAATACTTTGGAGAGATGATGGATAGGGGCAGGGGACTGGGAAAGAGGGGGATCCTGTTATAGCTTCCAAAATGCCCCACACAAAGACTTTGTGAAAATCTGTCAGTCTTAACTCCTCAGCACAGAGGAGCCCACTGGGAAGTGTGTTTTCAGAATGAAGGTGAAATAAAACATTTGGAGACCCAGATGCCCCTGTGTATCTAGTTTTCAGGCATATAGTGCACTGAGCAGGATGATTCCCTGGTAAAGAGGTTCTGTTCTAGAAGCGAACAGTGAGAGTCCTCTCTGATCCAGCATTGGGAAGAATCGAAGGTCATAGATCAACCAGAAGTCAGATATGTACCCTCAGGAAAGGGATATTGGAGCCAAGGAGAAGTCCTTTTTGTTGGGGAAGTTTGCTACTAGAGAGTAAGGGACCTTCCAAGGCAAGTGGATGGGATAGGACAGTTGTATCCCAAAGGACTATTCATCCTGGCTGGGTGGAGGAGCTGAGCATGAAGTGTTTCAGGACCAGGACCATGGGTTTCCAGGTCAGATTCCCACCCAGAGATGGCATCTTTTATCAGGAGTCTTTCCAGTTCAGGGGAATGGGGAGGTCCAGGATACCCAACTTTGCCGCCATCCTATGACTTAGAGGGACAGCCTCACGCCAGCTGGGACTGGACCTGGGAATGGCACACTCTCTCTGTCTGTAGGGTGTGGTCAGGCACCTAGGTTCTCTAGTTTATGGCTGTTTTTTTTTTTCCCCAGGAAACAGGGACAGTACAGGTGAACAGGGAAAGCTTACTATACATGGGATCAACTGACACATTAGCTGAGGCCCTTGTTAGGTTCTCCATTAGAGAGGTCAGCCCACTGCCCTTTCCAGAAGTGTCCAAACAATAAACTCTAAGTCATTGTGCAGCTTCCAGCTCTTCTCAGAAGAAAATGGGTTCCCTGGCCTTCCTGGCCAAGTGAAATCTCTTTCACAGCATGATGTGTCTCTTCTCTATAGTATGTACCACAGTTGCAATGTCACACTCACTTGTGATTAAAGCATCTCCCTAGAAAGTTTAGAAAAAACAGCAAACTCATGAGGAAGCAAGAGATCTTCTCTCCACAAAGCTACCAACCATCAAGTCACCCAAAGCAGAAACTTTCAAGTCATCTGTGACTCTCCTTTCTTACCCCACCAAATCAAAGTCAGCCCTTTTTCCTCTTTCCCATGATTCCTGGCTACAGGCCCTCATCTCTCTCTCACTCTATTACAGCAGCTCCTGAATCTGCCATCCCTGAGCTAGTCCCACTCTGCAGCATTTGGCTAGTTACCCCTGCAATGCTGATTGCATCCAAGCCCTGTCCCTGTCTTCCTACCTCACCATGGCACAGGGGCGCCCCTGAGCTGAGGGTAGCGCGTGGGGCTGCAGTTGGCCGCCAAACTGCCCCAAGAGATGATTAGCTCAGCACAGTGTCTCCTTGGCTGGGCTTGGGGCTGGATTGGCAGATAGGACATAGACACTGGGTGCCTATGCGTGAGTGGCGGACCCCTCTACAGAATGTACACAGTTCCCCTCTGATTGGGCCATCTGAGCTGGGACATCGTGGAGCCCCCCAAGAAACGTAGTCTAGCTGGCTCTGCACCTTGCTTGCGTCAGGAGGCATTGTGCAGTTGCTTGCTTGGGACAGATGGCCTGAAGCTAAAATGCTGTCCTGGAGGTTCATTCATTAAACTTGTTCACCCTTGTGAAAAATATATATTGAATGCCTACTTATACCTTAGGCACCTTTAGGTGCTGGGGGCAGGGTGCTATGGTGAATCCAGACGATGCACATGCTGTCTTAGCCCAGTTTGTGGGGGAGGGGGATGGAACAAAAGAATCAAGCAGTTAAGCAAATGTAAAACTGCAACAATAACTAATAAAAAAGAAACGTAAACAGGAATTACATGCTGGAAAGTCACGGGAGAAGGCTGTACTTGAGATAGGAAGGTCAGAGCCCTCCTGCTTTCTCCTGCAAGGACAAGGACAGTCACTTGATGGCAGCACTGATTCTTCAGAGGTATACCTCACAGCCTCTCCTCTGACCCTGAGATGCTTTGAGGTAGACTTGATGACTAGTCTCCTGGCCTTTTAGGAGATTGAGACTCAGTCATTTTCTGGATGCTTGCACAAAAAATTAGAAGCTGGGTGATTTTCTTAGACTTCCAGCCTGTCTCCTTCTTCCTGACATACCCTAACAATCCAGCCTATTTTCTCCATGTGTAGGATGTGAATGATACTGGTGAAATAATCCAGGAAAAGTGGTTAGCCGAGGGGGGTTCAGGCATATAACAAGCACTTCATTAGTATTAGCCATTTTCATCACTATTCTAATTACCTGATTCTCTACTCTGACTTATCTGTTACTTTTGACTCCAATACCCATCCTTTCTTCTTCTTCTTACAGTATTGTAAGTATCCCTTAGAGTCACTTCTTCCTTCACACTTGATCTATGTGATTTTGGTGAGGTTTGACCCCAACCACAGCTCCAGGGTAGGGAATGAGAACCAGACCTGGCCGGTCTATTACATCCTTCTAGCCTCAGGGGTTGGTTCAGGGATCGGCTCATGAGCCAAATAAGTCAAACACACTCCTAATAGGCATGTGGACCTGCTAGCCAAGTCCCTTTTGTTCCATGATATTCAAGGTGTCAGCAGTTCCCCCTCTTGGAATTTCCTAGGCAGCCTAGCCTTCAAGTGTAGCACCATTCTGTCACTCATGGATATTGCCTCTGCTACACTTTTTACAGGCAGTGATGTTATTGGGCCAGGTTCCTCTGGTTCAGTGATGAAAGCTACTTTGGACATTAAGACTTTATTCCTGGAGGGTTCAAAGTAGTAAGACGTAGACTCAACTTGTTCAAGTCTCATTCTCTGTGGTCTTGGCTCAACATGATACTATTTCATACAAACATCACATTTATCTCACGTCCTTCAAACATGGCTTATAGCAATTGTGCATCTTTGCTAAATTATTCCATTTAATCCTATAGATCATAACATTTTTCTTCTGAGAAATATTTTAGTCAAGCTTTTTGCTAAATTCCATACTGGAAGTGGGCCACTATTACACTTCCTATTTGTGACAGCACCAATGACTATTCCCTTTCCTCCAGTCAGTCTCGTGGCTGTATCCAACAGAGCCAACAGAGACAGGGCTCAGAGAAGCATGAATTGCATCAAGTTCAGGTGCAAGTGCACAATAAAGTAACTACTGAAAATATGCCTCTTTGACAGTAACTAACACTTAGGGTTTTTAAAAGATTTTATTTACTTATTTTTAGAGAGAGGGGGATGGAGAGAAATACTGATGTGAGAGAGAAACATCAATTGGTTGCCTCTCACACATGCCCTGATGGGGGACTGACTGAACCCGCAACTCATGTACGTGTCCTGATTTGGAATCAAAATGGTAACCTTTCCCTTTATGGGATGATGCCCAACCAACTGAGTCACACTGGTCAGGGCACATTTGGGGTTTAAGAAGAATTTCTTCTGCATATCAATCATTAATATTATTACACTGAAGAAGTATTTTAATTATACTCATGTCTATATTAATGTTTATGTAAAAGTGCTATTCTTCTAATCTCTTATGGAGACTTGGCGTATCTCCCAACATCTGAAAAGTAAAGAAAAATGTGAAACCTGAAGTTAATTGTGAAGAAGCTTCATCTAGAAAGGTGGCTTTCCATATTGAGGTATATACAGAACAGCATTTCTAGCATAAATTCTGACCTTTCCCTATACTTTCTTAGCAAAGGAAGGAATGACAGCTTCCAGCTTTTACATCAGACCCATTCTGTCCAAGTGCCTTCTAAAGTAACTTTTCCTATTTCTTTCTGCAGCAATTCTGCTTGTAGGGGCCTCTTTCCCAATTAGATTTCCCTCCCACCCCCGCAACTCTTCATTCACTCAACTGAACTGCACTATGAGAGTCCCCAGTGTGTGATGACGAGGCACTGACTGTGCCAGCTGCTCCCACTGAAGGCAGGAACAGGAGACAAGGGAGATAGTGCTTTTTGATATTTAGCAAAGATCATTATATCCCAGAGCTGACTGACAAATCTGACTGGAGACTATCTTTTACACAATTTTAAGCACTTTAGAGAAGCTTGCTGAAGAAAAAACTCTAGAAGCCCTCACTTTTAAAGTTAAGACCCTGACAACCCCACAGACTGGTGTCCTGTATCCTAAGAGTGAAGATATCATAAACAAAGAACCAAGTGTGACCCTGGCCTACAGAGCACATGGTCTCAACTTTGGAAATGCACACTGGGAACAAAATAAGGATGACAGAAGGGGGGAAGGAGTGGTGGAACTAGGCTAGGACTATTGGTTTCCCTTTTCTTTATTCACCAACAGTATCTTCCTGACTCAAGCCAGTATTAAGTGCTTACAGCAGCAGCCAGCATCCTTTTGAGTATCCAAAGGAGCAGACTGAGTTCTCAATCTGCTGTTCTGTAGAAAGATCATAGCTTCCAGGTATGACTTTCCATCCACTTAGTCTTAAAGAGGCCTGTTATTGCTCCTGAGGGTTCCCAGCAAAAATCCCATTTTAGTAAATGCTCTACATCTATACCTTTAAAACCTAAATACCATTCTCAAATCCCAATCAAAAGCCCACTTAAATGCTGTTATGCTGATAGGTACACAATTTCACTTTAAAGAGAAACTCTATGAATTTATATTTACAAGATTCCATTTTTTAAGCAGCAACCATTCCATTTAAAAATATAATGCTCCAACATTTACATATAACACAGTATCTAAAGACCTATATATTCTCAAGTATTTTGGTTAAACTCTGTATGTATTTTTCTTTGGAGAGGAATTTTTTTTTAAACCCTGACCCAATTAAAACTATTAGGACTGTACTCTACAGTCTGCAGTCTCTGATCTGAACATAAGGATGGGAGTCTGAAGTTAAAGTGTTCCTTTTTTTTTTTTGGTCCTGTCTCACCTGAGGATATTTTTCATTGCTTTTAGAGAGGAAGGGGAGTGAGAAATGTCAATGTGAGAGAGAAGCATAGAGTGGTTGCCTCCTGTACACACCCAAATGGAAGATGGAATCCACAACCTAGGTATGTGCCCTGATTGAGAACTGAACCTGCAGCCTTCAGGTTATGAGACGATGTTCCAACCAAGCCATATCGGCCAGGGCTGAAAAGTTTTTTTTGTTGCTTTATCACTATACATGTAAGTCAGGCATGGGATAAACCACAAAAGGAGTGTGAAGGGATCCAGGATATGCATGTAACGCATAGCCTCCATGATGACCATCCTTATCCATCTACTTCAGCCTCCTCAGATGCTTGCAGTGCTAACATGTGATACAAATGCCAACACATAATGCAGTGTGGCAGTATGCACAGCCTTTGGTGTCAGAGACCCAAGGCTAAATGCCAGCTTCAGCACATTTCTATTTTTGTGACTTGGGCAAGGTACTGACTACCCTTTGTGAGCTTGTTTCCTAGTCATGAAATGAGAATAGTCCTTTCTTTATCATAGATTTATTCTGAAGATTAAATTACCTGATATACCTAAAATATCTGGCATGCTCACTAAAGAATAGTTACTATTTTTCATAGCAAGACTGGTAACAATGTGCCTTGGTAGAGACTGGAGGTAACTATTCCTAGAGAGGAACAAGTATGTTTCCTTTGGTCAAGTCCAGGCACCAAAAAGGACTATAGCCAAATTGCCAAAATTCCTTATAAACACTTAATCACAATGGCCAACAGCATCAGATCTGAGACTGGGAACTCCACAGATACTAACAGCCATCAAGACACTAACTAGTCCCAACCCATCTGGGAACTTTTCACATAAGGGGGAAAAAGGCTTCTAAACCTTTCCAGTAAAACAGTAATAATCTCAAACAAATATTACATTCAGATAGTTATAGCAAAAAACCCCACAGATATACATCCTAATTCCAGAACCAGATAAAGACACAACAAAGAAAAAAACTACAGGCCAGTATCACTGATGAACATAGATGCTAAAATCCTCAACAAAATATTGGCAAACCACATCCAGCAATACATTGAAAAGATCATACACCACAATCAAGTGGGACTCTTCCCAGGAATGCAAGGATGGTACAACATTCACAAATGCATAATATCTCACATAAAGGAACCCTAGTACACTGTTAGTGGGATTGCAGACTGGTACAGCCACTGTGGAAAACAGTATGGAATTTCCTCAGAAAACTAAAAATGGAACTGCCTTTTGACCTGGCAGTTCCACTGCTGGGCTTATAACCTAAGAACCCTGAAACACCAATCCAAAAGAACCTATGCACCCCAATGCTCATAGCAGCACAATTTACAATAGCCAAGTGCTGGAAGCAACCTAAGTGTTTATCAGTAAATGAGTGGATCAAAAAACTGTGGTATAGTTACACGATGGAATACTATGCAGCAGAAAGAAAGGGGGAGCTATCCTTTGCAACAGCATGGGTGGAACTGGAGAGCATTATGCTAAGTGAAATAAGCCAGGTGGTAAAAGAGAAATACCGTATGATCTCACCAATAAGTGGAATCTAATCAACAAAACAAACAAGCAAGCAAAATACAACTAGAGACATTGAAATAAAGAACAAACTGGCAGTAACCAGAGAGGAGGGGGGAGAGGGATAAGGGATAACAGGGGAAGGGCCATCAAGGAACACGTATAAAGAACACATGGACAAAACCTAAGGGGATAGGTTTGAGGGTGGGAGGCAGGGTGTGGTGGGGTGAAAATGAAGACAACTATACTTGAACAACAAAGACTATACAATTGAAAAAGGCACAGCTACATTCTTCAAGGCTCCCAGAGCCTGGCAAAAAAGACTGAATGGATCTAGTGCATAAATTACTAGGTCTGCAAGTAGTTTAGAAGAAATGTAGACAAATTGCTAAAAATATTCAAAGGGAATAGGCAGGATTATGAAAATTTTTATACAATAGCCTGTATTTACAGTGTGCCTCAAAAGTATATAGTATTTTTTTTTAGGTAGGACAATGAAGGCAGGGAGCTTTATAGGTGGAAAACAAAAACATAGAGCTGAAAAAATAGGTGATGTATTCTGTAAACAGCACCATATTCTAATTGGCTCAGAATACAGAGTATACTTGTGGAAGTAATGATATTAAATGTTTACCAAAGGTCTGAAAAGTTGAAAAATGGGGACTTCATTTGGTTAAACCAAGATGACTCCTGGTGGATTTTAAGCTGTAAATAATTTAAGAGCAGCTAAGAACAGTCTGGCAGTTTGCATGCAATCAATTGGAGTTTGAAAAGGCAAGAGGCCAAAGGCAGAGTGAAACGTTAATGAACTATTGCAACAGTCCTGGAGAGTACAGGAGCCCTGAGATGCTGGTAGTGAAAATGGAAAGGAGATTTGAGCAACAATGCTGAGGCCAAACCTACAAGGCTTGGATTATAATTTGCATGTTAATAAGTAGAAAACAAGGAATAAAAAATGTTTTCAAACATGGAATGTTTACTTAAACATTTTTTAATGTTCTAGTATATGAAAAATAAGCCAAAACAACAACAACAACAACAACAAAAACAACAAAAACAACCTACAGATATACAAGTATTTACTTTCCTAGATGCTACATCTGCAAAACTGGCAAAAAAATAAATTCTCCTCCTTCTAAAGCTTGCTCAGAAACCATGTAAACTACATTAACTGAACTCTAGCAGTAACCTTTATTTAATGAAAACTGATTTTAAAAATGTGTTCTCCAACTCGTACAAATGGAATCTGAACAGTAATTGAGTTACTCAGTTAGAATCCTGGCTTCATTCTCTAGCTCTGGCATTGTTTATGTTTCCTTGATTATGAAATAGAAATCATAGTGCCTAAATCAAGGTTGTGGTGAAAATTAAATATTACATGGAATGTGTGTAAAGGGCTTAGCACATATAGGGTAATTGCTCCCCATTTTTAGTATAGATACTGAAAAGCACAAGCATGAATGAAAATCTGTTGTATATACATAATGTTTTTCATATGGGTTCACTAATGAGTAATGAGATGCATATTCAACTGGAAACTCCCCCCACACAGTACATTTAAAAGGTTTCTCTCCTGTCTAGCTCTTCTGGTAGTACACAAGCTCTGAGTCCAAAATAAAACTTTTTGCGTATGTTTTGCATTTATGGGACTTTTCTTCTTTATGAACACTCTGAGGAGAAATAAACTCAGAACCCTGGCCAGTGTGACTCAGTTGGTTGGGCATCATACTGCAAGGTACTAGGTTGCTAGTTGATTCCAGGTGGGGATACGTGTCTGGGTTGTGGGCTGTCCCCAGTTGGGGCTGTGCGAGAGGCAACCGGTTGATGTTTCTCTCCCTCTTTTTCTCCCTCCATTCCTCTTTCTCTATAAATAAATAAATAAATTCTTTTAAAAATATATTAAAAAAAGAAATAAACTCAGATATGAAGAAAGCTCATTGCACATTCAAGATATTTTTAAGAGTTTGAATTGTGAGAACAAAAACAAATTTTCCCCACAATCTCTGCAGTGTTCAGAGTCATCCTTGTGGCCCTTTTCAGGGAGGACAAGAAGTGAGGCTGCCTCAAGCATTTCATGCACCGAATATACTGAGACTAGGTGGCTGATGTGTGCATCTTCTCATGCAAAGCAAGATTTGTTTTCTGACCAAAATATTTACCAGAGTTGGTACATTCACAGGCTTTTTCTTGTTGTTGTTTTTGTTAGCATGGGTTTTTGGATGCTGTGCTAATGCCAGGAGCCACAAAAAACCTCTTCCACATATGCCACATGTGTAGGGTTTCTCCTTTACGTGGACATGCATGTGCTGAGTCAGATGTGAGTGCTGGTGGAAGCTGCTCCTGCACTCTGCACAACTGTAAGGCCCTTCTCGCCAATATGGATTCTTCTCTGCATACTCAGATTTGGTCTATGACTGAAAATCTTCCCATAGGCATCACATTTATACATTTTCTCTCCTGAGTGAGTTTTCTGATGCAAAACAAAGTATAAATTTTCACAGAAGCTTTGGTTGATTTCAGAACACTTGTACAAATTTCTGGCTTCTTCCCTGGGAAATTCAAGAATTTCACAAAGTGCTCTGGTATCTAACACTGAGATAGTTCTATTAATGGGGTATAGTTTTCAATGGTAACTGAAAGGCTTATGACATTTTTCTTGAAAGCAGAAGTTCCACCTGATATTTTCCTTTCAAAAGGCACAGCAGTGGAGGAGTATTCTAGGGCAAGCTCTTCAAGTCCTATAGTTTCAAGACTTAGTTGCTGTTTATTCTCAATCTTGCCTTACCCTCCTGTTGATAAAAACAAACCAAACCAAAGCATAAACAACATCCTGAAGTAGTACTGGGGAAACAAGCTAAGGTAGTTACACAGAGGATCAGGGAACGGCAGGTGCTTTGTTCAATAACTCAGTCACTGATAATATACAAAATCAGGAGTAGCAGGTTCTCCTGGCTTCCCAGAAAATCCAGTTTTTAAGTGAGCCTGCAAGAGGAGGAAGGAGAAAATAGCTACAACTAAGTCAGGGTCCAGTGGGATAAGAACTAAGGGCAATCTTGATAGATATTGTCTAGAGGTGAGGTTTTCCAGTTAGTCTTTTTAAGCCTCAAGAGCTGTTCATCGTTTAAGCAATCTCAAGTGACAGCTGAACAACCACAATGGGAATAGAGAGTGGGATTCATATTTATCAAGAAAGGAAGAGAACAAATGAGCATTTTTCTACCTAGCAGCGAAACAGTCTGGTTATTAGCAATACTTTTATTGTTACCAGGAGAGTTCTCCAAAAAAATTTTTTTTTATCTCTCACTAAAGATGGATCAAGGTAGAGCTGCTACACAAACCACAGGGAAATAATAACCAGTCTTATTGCTAGGATGGCTGACAAAACTCGGACCTGCTAAAAAGTATTTCTTTTTAATATTTTTCCAAACATCCTTAATTTATAAAGCCAATATATCAATATAAAAGGGGTCTTCCCCTCCAAAGAAACAGCCCTATCATTGACCCAGCTCGTTACCTGGAAAGCATTTCTGGGTTACAGTATGTTGTGTGGGAATCCAAACAATACCCAGTGGTTTTGCTGATTAGAGGAGACCAAGTTCAAGGATGCCAACATGGTTAGAATTCAACAGCAAAATATCAGAAAAGAATCAGGTACCCAGGCAGAAAGCTCTGGACATCTAGATAGGGTCCCCTTAAGACTCTGGCCGAGTACTAATCTATAAGTGCATGTGAAAAAACTACCCCAGGCTAGAGAAAGAACTACCAAAAAGGAACAGAGAGAACAATCTCCAGAGATCACATACAATTCAATAGTTCACATGCCCCCAGCCAAAGTGGAAAGACTCCCTAAGAGGCATAGGCAGTATCCTCAGAAAGACATTGCCTTAGCAGCAGACCGAATCAGCCCTACACTAAAGGTTACTCTGAACACACTCTAACAAAGTAAAAATCAAGCCTTGAAAAGAGTGTTTTGATTCCAAGTAACTGCATTGCACTGCACTACCAAGTTCAAAAATGTTTTTTAAACTACAATAAAAAGCCAGCTCCAACAACATAAAGCTCACAATGCCTAGCATCCAATCCAAAATTACCAGACATGTAAAGAAGCAAAATCAATCAACAGGCCCAGAAATAACACAAATGATAAAACTAGTAGAAAGAATGGAGGAATATCTATTTAAATATACTTCATATGTATGAGAAGATAGAGGAAAACATGAACATGAAGAAAAAAGTGGAAAATATAAAATATGAATTATAGGATAGTTCAAAAAGTCAACCTTCATCAGGGATAAAATCTACTCAGGCACAGAGTTCCCCTTAAGTAAAAAAGGCATAGCACCCTCTTAACAGTCATCAATCTCTAGTCTTTAACGACAGTAACCTATACTAATGGAGTTTCAAAAGTAAAATCGTGAATTGACCATAACAAATATTTGAGAAGGTAACCAGGTATTGCCATGTCTCATGACAAACCATAGTCACTGTACTAGAAAGAATTTTTGTGTTTTAAAAATCATCTTATCCTTTGAAAATTGCACTCTCATGCAAGTTCTTATCATATCTACATAAATTACCCAGGCAGAAGTCCCAATCCCCAAAACCAACATGTGGATTAGACATGAAATCCTAATCACAGAACTGACAAAACTTCCAATATCCAGAAAAAACTGCCTTACCCATTAAGGCCTTACCCTCAAAACACTCCTGGGTGGTGTCTCTGCTGAGGGACACCTGGGCAGGTTGCAGACTCACACTTTTCTCTTGAGAAAAATACAGTCAGGTCTTCATAGAGCATTTGTCCTTCAAACAACATGAGAGCCCACCTCAGGACAAGAGCTGGGAACACCATCCCCTTGCTTAGTCTAGGAAGGCTGAGAAGAGCTAGAAACATTAGATGCAAGGGAGAAAATGGCTTAGTGTAAAAGGATCCTGAGTACTGGGGATGGGATATAAATTGGTTCTAAGGAATGCTGGTGGGGATTGAGAAGGAGGGAGTAAAAATGGACATATCTTTTTTTTTAATCATCACCTGAAGATATATTTTTATTGATTTTAGAAAGAGCAGAAGGGAGAGAGAGAAAAAAATATCAATGTGAGAGAGAAACACCAATCGATTGCCTCCTATAGGCACCCCAACCTGTGATCAAACTTAGGTATGTGTCCTGACTGGGGACTGAACCTGAAACTTTTTGATATATGGAAGGATGCTCTAACTAACTGAGCTATCTGGCCAGGGCTAAAAATGGACATAATTTTTTAGTCAGTGCTATAAGGACCAAGACAGCAAATTGTGAAGTTCTAGAAGAGATTAACAGAAGAGAAGGGTGAGGGAACAACTCTTGGGGAACATTAAGAAAGGATGCTCTAGCAGGGGTGTCCAACCTTTTGGCATTTCTGGGTCACAATGGAAGAAGAGTTGTCTTAGGCCATACATTAAATACACAAACATTAGCCCTGGCTGGTGTGGCTCAGTGGATTGAGCATCAGCCTGTGAACCAAAAGGCTGCAGGTTTGAACCTGTTGGGGCACATGCCTGGATTGAGGGCCAGGTCCCCCCGTTGGGGATGTGCAAGAAGCAACTGATCGATGTATCTTTCGCACATCCATGTTTCTCTACCTCTCTTTCTCCCTCCCTTCCCCTCTCTCTAAAAATAAAATCCTTTAAATACCCAATAAATAAGTAAATACCCAAACACTAACAAAAACTAATGAGCAAAATAAAAGGTTTTAAGTGAAGTTATGGTTTTATGTTGGGCCACATTTATAGCCATCCTGGGCCTGGGGTTGGACACCCTTGCTAAAGGTAAAGGAGAGGACTGAGCAGCCCAGGAAGAATCATAGGAGAGATAGGGATTCAGGGTTCTCCCAACACCCTTCCCTTTGCTAGTCCTTCTCCTTCTTCCATATGACACTCATTGATACGCTCACTGTGGTATCACATCCAGGGCTATTCCTTCTTCCCTAAGTTTACCAGTCCTATTTAAATCAACAGAATTTCAATGTGATTAACAATCAGCTGGAGGTTTTGTTTGTGTTTATTCAACAGGTATGGAAGACTAGATATCCATAGTTTGAGCAGCATTTCAGAAAGACACTTGAGGTACTATTATAGCCTTCTACTATGGGTTCTCTTCCCAGGTGGTGATTCTGAAAGTAAGAATTTGGTAAGCCACTTCTATGTGCGTGGGAGCCAAAACAGCTTGTTGAAAGGGATATTTGGAGACCAGAGGCCTTCCCATTACATAGGGCCTACCTTATTCTAAAAGAGGTCAGGCAGAGCACAGAAAGTAGCTACTGGAAGTGGGACTGCGAGGCAGGGATCTGATCTCAACCGGGCCGCGGTTGTCGGGAGCATGGGCGCCTTTTCCGATAAGGGAGTGCCTTCTTTCAGACGCCACAGGGACTTCGGGTCAGAACTGGGAGGGACGAAAACAGTCCTTAGAGGTCCTATTCCGCTGCTAAGCTCCCTCGCGCACCGCCAGCCTACCTCGCTCCCCTTATGGTCCCAGTCTTGGAAAGGCTGACTCCCGGGCCAGGGCCCACTTATTGCTCCAGAACTAAAGATTTTGGGAAACCTCCCGCTACCCAGGCAGAAGTAGCAGAAAGCGACCCCCCAATCGAAACCCGAGATCCCGAATACAGGCCACAATGGGAGACCCACACCCCTATACTCTCCATTGGTGGAGTGGCCGGCCTCAAGCTGTTAAGCAACTCTGCCCTGTGATTGGACAGCGTGACCTTGGAAGGATCGGTTTCTCTAAAGTAGACCACGACGCCCGATGGGTAGGTCACCGTGCATTCTGGGAGATGTAGTCTCTTTCCGGTTTTTCCAAGCAATTATTTCCGGTTCCGCTGCCTGGTCTCCTCGGTGAGCTCCATGCGGGGTGACCCCAGGAAGTGGAGCGTTAGAGTAACTCTAGAGGGACGTAAATGTTTCAGGAGAGGACGACAGCAAGAAGACAGGAGGCTCGAGCCCGAAAGATTATCGGTATCGAAAGTTGGCTATAGCTGGCAGTGCCCTGTGGGCCCAAACCTTGGGTTCCGCTGGCGTAAGGTTAATAAGTCACCAGAAATGAGGGTCCTAGTCTTGGCCTGAGCAGTACCTTGTGTCTAGGGCTAACTGTGGGTACGTGGAAAATAATGGGGTGTCTTCAGCGTGGGTGAAGCTATGATCGGTTTAGGCCGGATTGCTAATCTCAGGCCCAGTGTAGTTTAGGGCAGCGATTTTCAACCTTCTTCACCTCATTCACACAGAAACTAAATACTAAAATATTGCGGCAACACACCAAATGATATGTTTTTTGTTGTTGTTGATCCAACAAAAATAGGTATAATTGTTATTCATTCACACCAGACTGCTATTGTGTTGGCTGTCGTTGATTAATTTACAGTCTAAGGGAAAACAGGTTAGTACTCCTGAGGAGTCAGGTTTTGCATGCTTTAAAAATTCTTGCAGCACACCCGTTGAAAGTCTCTGGTCTGGGGGAAAATGGCGGCATCTGAAATAGTGTTAACAATAAAAGAAAGGAAGAAAGAAAATCACTGGTTTAGAGGCATTGTGTTCTAGGGGGCTGCCGCCCATCTGAGGTCAAGCTCAGAGCCTGAAGTGGGGATTGGAAGTGTCTATGTGCTACTCAAAGGTTGTATGTCTAATGATACCTCACCTTGAACCTGCCCCACTGCCACATATATTCCATGCTGACGACACTCAGTTCTGTGGTGTAAGGGTTTGGAATTTAAAAATTGAGCTCCTACCCTGGCCAGGTAGCTCAATTGGTTAGAGCATCATCTCAATATGCCAAGATTGTGGATTTGATCCAGGATTAAAGCACATACAAGAATCAACCAATGAATGCATAAATAAGTGTACCAAGAAATCCCCCCCTCTATCTCTATCTCTGTCTCTACCTCTGTCTCTGTCTCTGTCTCTATCTCTCTCTCTCCTTCTTTTCCTCCCTTTCCCCCTCACCATTCTCCCTCTCTGAAGATCAATAAAGTTTTAACAATTAAAAATTTAAAAATTGCTTGGGTTCTCTTGGTCAATATACAACTTTGCTTTTTTCAGGTGCAAAGAGCTCCCAATATCTCTCCTCAGAGTCTATTTTCAAAGAAGTTGTCAGTTTACAAAGGTGTTTGTATGAAAATCCAAGGTTGATGGGTACCTTAATAGAAAAATTCTGATTGAGTCTCAGCATATTTTCTTATTCTAGTGTTGGGCATGTACTTATACTTAAAAGGATACTTAAGGAACAACAGCATGGTTATTGAAATAATATTGTCAAAATTCACAAAATAGGTTGGGATTTGGTGGAATATCAAGATAGTTTCAGCTGCAAATAACAGAAAACCCAACAAAACCATATTTAAATGTAGGGTAGTTACAGATTGGTTAATTCAGTGGTTCAGTGACACCATCAAGGTCCTAGGGCTTTCATATTTCTCTTCTGCCATCCTTAGCGTGTTGGCAAAGGTGACGTGCATTGTGTCATGTACTTATTTATCCTAATCCAGTCATTATCAAGAATAAAGAGCCTACTTGGCACTGTGGGAAGGACCCAGACTCCCTGACCATCTATTTGCACAAAATCAGGGCTCTGTTGGAAAACAAAAAGAAGGAAGTAGAATAGATAGATAACTAACAGAATGCCACAAGTGACATTTGTTGACAGTTAGCTAAGACCTAGGTTTGTGGGAACGGGTCCCAAAAGATGTATCTGGTTGTTTCAGGAGGAAGAAAAAAGGTGTTGAAAGGACAGGTGTAACAATGATAAGGGAAAACTTCCGTATGACCTAAACCAATCCAAAACATAAATGGTTAAGAAGAGCTAACAGCCTGGTATATATTGGTCTAAACCAAAAGCATGTTCATCATAGAGTCACAGTGCTGCTCAAGGAGTCCTCCTCACCCTCTTCCTTTCTGCTTATATTTAATGGTATTCTTACTTAAGGCATGTCTTGTTTTGGACTCAGATTCTCCTGATTTTGATTTTTAGCCTTTTCACCAAGAATGAATGAGAGGTTCTCATAGCTCTTTCCTTTGAACTGTGTTCTCATTATTACAAACAGATAAACACAGTTTCAGATGCCTAGAAATGAAGCTTGTGGCATTAACTCAGTGGATGACCCATATTTCTGAAATGGGAAAGGAAACAGAACCTTCTCTAGACATTCTAATTACCAAAACTAAACAAGTAGAGCAAGAAAAGAGAAGCTGGAAAACTTGATCCTTCTGAAAGTAAAGGGATGAGATGTGAAGTCTAAGATAGACCAAGATTGAAAGAAAAAGACAGTTATATGCCTAACTTGATTTTTTAACAAATCAGAGATGTTTGAGTATATATCCATTATATGTTCAAGTGAAACATTTTAATCATCAAAATTTTCAAAATCCTGCTACAACTTCTGACGAGTTTCTTTATTTCACCCTTTAATAATAATAATGATAATAATAATAATCTGTCAGTATTAAGATTCTTCCTATAGCCAAACATCTGCTTTCTCTCTGAAGAACACATCATTTCTTAAAAAAATTAAACATAATTGTTTATTATTTAAATAGTAGTATATGTACATTTTATAAAGTTAGAAAATGCAGCTAAGAAAAAATTAGACAATAAAAGCACCACATTTTTATCACCTAGATATTACCACTGCTTACTCCTCAGTGTATGTATTTTCCTTGGTAATTTTAAACATGATTTCTAGAATTAATTGTTTACTATGTTTAGTATTTTTAATACTCCCAGATGGCACTGTTTTTTAGGGTACATTACTTAAAAATAAGTAAGTTGCTGGTTTTTATAGCCTTCAGTGTATGTTATCTATGGGAAATTGGCAGGACCTCACAGTGCATCAAAGGAGTTTAAATAAAAAAAGACTATCTTTCCCCTCCAACTTCAACAAGAGGCTTTTCTCACAGGTATCTAGAATGCCTGACTGAGCAGTTAAAAAACTAGGTTTACTAGTATCCAGTCTGTCATTGTGGAAAGGATGGCTATAGATCATACCTGAAGGAATTACTTTCACCAAAAACAAGAGGCTCTCATGATTTTGAAACTAGTATTACCTCTAGCTGGGCAGGAGTTCCTTCATCAGAAACAGGATCAGGGCTCTAAAATGTCTTAAAATGTACCCCCTCAGTTAACCCCATTACCAGAAAATGGCTTTGCTCCGTGTCAACTCTGGCAGAATTCTCTTTTAGTCATTGAGGCCAGAAATGCTTCCAAAGTAAGATTCTGGACCAACTGTTGCTGATTATTTAATAGATTATTGATTATCTGCAACCAGAAAGTCCTGGAAAACAATGAAATCTACAGAGAATACAGGTTAGACAGTGAGGGTGAAAAAGAAACAATGGGTTGTATAGTATGTCAGTGCACTGCATGCTTAGACAATTAATTTATTCCCAAAGGGCCCATCAGATTTAGAGAGTTGAGATCAGGAGTTTAATTGTCTGAGACAACTGAACTAGGAGTTAGGGAGACAGCATGGCCAGGAGCAAAGTGATGGCCTTGCCTCTCACCCCTGCAGCATACAGAAGGGCAGTACCTGAAGGAACAAGGCACTGAGCCAGCCATAATGGGGAGAAGAGTTCCAGGGGGTGAGTCAAAACCTGCTGTGTCCTGCTGTATATGATGCTCTCATAGTTAGAGGAAACCTACTGAAATGAAGTCTACTTTATTGGTCAATTTTTAAAAAATTGTTAATACCAAGTGCTAAAGAAGGTTTAGTGAAACAACTGCTTTTACTTCACTGGTAAATGGGTAAATGAGTATATCTTTTGTAAAGTAATCCGTTCCCACTGTATGAATTGTGAGGTTTAAAACTATTCATAGTTTTTCATAGTCCCTGTCAATCTAATTTGTAAAACCTCTCTGTATTGATTGGGCATTTGATTTCATTAACTATACAAGGAGACCCAAAGTAACATTGGCTTAAACAAATAGAAATATATTTTTCTTTTACATATAATGCAAACTACTATGATAGCTATGCTCTTGAAAGTCGTTAGGGCCCTGGCTGGTGTGGCTCAGTGGACTGATTGCCAGCCTGCGAACCAAAGGGTGGCCAGTTGGATTCCCAGTCAGGGAACATGCCTGGGTTGCCAGACAGGTACCCAGCTTGGGGCATGCAAGAGGCAACCACACACTGATGTTTCTTTTCCTCTCTTTCTCCCACCCTTTCTCTAAAAATGAATAAATAATATCTTTTTTAAAAAGAAGGAAAATCATTTAAAAAAGAAAAAGAAAGTTGTTAGGGACCCAGACTCCTTCTGCTTTGTGCTCTGCTGTCCTTAGAGTGTTTTCTTTCGAGACTCTAGTCCACTATGGCTCACTACCACATGTGCATTGCAGCCAGCAGCAAGGGGAAAGGGAGGGCATGTCCCTTCCTTTTCAGGGAAGAACTGGGAGATTGCATCTGTCACTTCAGTTCACATCCCATTAGCTAGTCATGTGGTCACATAACAACACCTAGCTTAAGGGAGGCTTGAAAGCATTGTATGTATTTATTCTGGGTAGCCCATGCCCAGGTACAAAGCACAAGTTTTATTATAATGAGAATGAAGGAGAAATTAGACATCAAGGGCAACTGGCAATAAGTGCTATGTTATCCTGAGAAAATATGTTGAAAATGGAAGAAGACCAATGGAAATATATGGAAAAACATGAAGATGACTATTGCAGAATTATTTACAGTAGAGAAAAATTGGAAATGACCTGATGTCTAAGTATGAGGAAAGACTGCAGCCAATGAAGATGATATTTATAAGGAGTTTTTAATAACATGAGGAAATGCTCCAATTATAAGTTTAAAAATGAGATACAAAATTATAGATACAATGCCATAATTATTAAAATATACTGACAAGAGCAATAAGGAGACATACTAATGTTGAGTGATCATCTTTGGATAATGAGGAAAGGGAATGTTTATCTTCTTTATACTTTTCTATATTTTTCTTATTTGTTACAGTGGGTATACATTTCTCCTATAATTAGCAGAGCAATTAAGTCAGGGCTCTGGATTTAGATTCCCTGGGTTGAAATTCCTCTTAACAGTTCTATCATTTTATGTTACTTATTTAACCACTATAAGCCTCACTCTCCATATCTGCAGAATAGGAATAATGATTGTAACTACCTCATGTGATTGTTGGGATGATTAAATGAGATAATATGTTATACAACACTTAGCATAAAATAAATGTTCAAAAAGTATGAGCTTTATAACTGAAAAAGTTTTAAAATCAAATTATCATATATTGGTCCTTTAGCAATCAGATACATTAGTGTAGTCCACATATCACTTCTAGTAATGAGGTGTTTCCAAAGAACATAGAAAGAATAAGGCTGAATTTTGAGAATTTACCTGGGAAAATAGAAATAAAATCACATTTCTGTAGAAAGAAGTAATCTTAACCAAAGCCTAGAAAGTTAATGAAGGCATGACTTATGACCTGAAAGGGAATGTGTTTACAGAGTTTGAATGTGCCAAGAGAAAGAAGGGTCATCATGAGTGTGGCAGCCCTCCAGGCACTGCTCGGACACCAGGAACACTGACTTGGGGACAAGCATTCCTGACACTATGGAAGGGTCTGTTGTGTCATATGCTGCCTGAGCAAAAGGCTCTATTTTCCTTCCTCTTCTACCCTGCTCACCAAGAACTTTCTGGTTGGTAATCTAGTTTCCCAAGAATACTATAGAGGAGAAGTGTCTGGAGCAGGAATACAAGTATTCAAGTGTCTCTTAACTACTAAACAAGTAAACCAGCATTTGGCATCATTTGGTTTAAGCCTCAGTCTTGTGAGTCTGGCTGGTAAGCCCACTCTCAGGGCACACCGACAATGTAAGTGGAGAGCCAGACTGTCCCAGTGTACTAGCCTGACTCTCTGAATCCAGGCTAAGTGACCACATGGTTTGCAAAATAGGAATAATGATTGTCACCTCTGTCTTGGTTGTAATTGCAGCAAGCAGTATCATCTTTGGTGATTTATACACTTGCACCATTTTACACTAAAAGAGAATTTCTTTGAAAGCAAAATATTTGGTTCCTGGTTGTACTGGCTTTGATTGATGCAAATGTTAATAAAACCTTCAGAACCGTGAGTCAGAATAATCTACTCCAACTCAAGCCAGTCCCAGGGAGTCCTTCTCCTCTCGTGGGAATGCTGTCTGGTGGTTAAGAGTCCTCTCAGGCAGAGCAGATGCTGGTCAACAAGCTGACTGTCCCCAGAGCTTGCCAGTGAAATAGCTTGTTCATGATCTGTTTCTGGGACCCTGAAAAAATGTTTTTAGGGTCTTCCTGGAAAGGCTGCTTTTGGAAACTTAGCTGTCTTCCGGGGTGAGTCAGGAAAGTTACGATCCAAGAGAAGGCATCATGGCTTTAAATGGTGGAACAGTTCATTTGTTCCTCAGCTTTCATCCTTCATGCTGTTGCTGAGGAAAGAAGCTTCATTCTGCATGCTGTAAAGACCTGGTTGGGGTGGGCTTCTTTCATCATCTGTAAAATAGGAGAGTAACACCTACCTGTCAGGGCTATTGGGAAAATAAATGAGTACGTTCAGGAAGCACTGTAATACCATGAGTAGCGTGTAGCAGACACTCAGCAAATATGTGTTCACTCATATTCCATTGTCCTGTGTAAGTACCTCTGTTGAAATCCTTATCAAACCATCTTGTAATTATGCATCTTCTCAAAGGCAAAGAATGTATCTCAGTCACCATTTGTACCCACAGCTCCTAGCACAGTGCTCAGCTCTCTGTAAATGAGGGAAGAAAGAAGGAAAAGAATCCAATATCCAAGCATGGCCCTCATCTCACTCACACTCACTTTTTATTTAGGAAAATGTCATGTTGCTTGTCTGTGTAAATAAGATCTCTTAGAGGATACCAGACACTGTAGGAGTGGTTACCTTGAGAACTCTGGCACTCAGAGTCAGAAGGGAGAGAAACTTACTTTTCCAGTCAGAAGGGAAGGAAACTTTACTTTTTGTCCTGCTTTTAAACATTTACCATGGACACCCTGGCTGGTGTGGCTCAGTGGATTGAATGCCAGCCTATGGATGGAAAGGTCACTGGATAGATTCCCGGTCAGGGAACATGCCTAGATTGCACACCAGGTCCCCAACTGGGGGTGTGCAAAAGGCAACCGAATGATGTTTTTCACCGTCTCTTTCTCCCTCCCTTCCCCTTTCTAAAAATAAATAAATAAAATCTTTAAAAATTTATCATGGGCAGTCATACTTCTCAAAAATTTTTATGTCATTTTTTAGGGGGGAAATTCTCCAAAATTAAATCAAAATCAAAATATCATGTTGGACAGATCTCTAAAAATCATATAAGGAAGAAATATCTGTGGTTAATAAAAATAGGAAAAAGTGGTCAAACTTACTAGGAAATACACATTAAGACAGTGAGATCTTCACCTAGATTGCAGAAGGAATGATAATACTCCATGTTGGTAAGGATGTGTGAAATAGGAATCTTCTCACTTGAAAAATTTTAACCAACATTCTAAGAATTTTCCCCAAGGAAATAATTGAATTGTGTGCAGGTTTCTGTACAAGGTTGTTAGTTGCAATAACATTACAACCCAAATGTCTGGATATTTGGTGGGGAAACCTGATCCTCATCCAGTGCTATGCCTCTCCCCAACCTCAGTCCATCTGATGGAGCAGCAAGTGGGGCCCTAGGCAGTGTAATCACCCAACTTGGTGTAAGCAGTATGGGCCAAGGAGAGCCTGGGAACAAAGGGAAGAGGTGAAATTGAAATGCCTTAATTTCTGGAGAGATCTTGGCCTTGGATATTCAAGGGACTGCAGAGAAAGTTAATTTTTATTTGGTATAATATGTATTACTTCCATAAGTAGCAGAGTAATTAAACTAGGGATCTAGAAGGGCAGAGACTGCTCACATAGATGGTAGCTTGTTGCACTGTGTGGCTCAGAGGAACCTGGGTACCTTCCTATCTCTGAAGAAGTGGGAGGGTTCTGTAGCTGAGGAGGCAGGAATTGAGGGGTTTTCTTCAAGTGCTCCATAAAGGATTGTCTCTATATGGCCTCTTGGACTGTGGCTAGACTGCAGGTGTAGAGACTGCTGGCTTTGCCCACTCATAGTGACTCTAGGTATCTCCCTGCTTGACCCATGCCAGAGGGTAAAAAGAGCCATGAGTAGACAAGAGAGAAATAATGATAAACCTGAAAAGACCTTACAGCAAGAGAGAGGGAGAGCTGGCAGAACTCTTTAGGAACAGAGGAGACAGATGATAGCGCTACCTGCAATACAAAGACTGGAGATTTGTAGCAAAACTTTCTGGAACTGAACAGCATGTTTTGTTTTTTATTTAATTCAGTAGATAAATGAAAGAGAGGATGCTCATCACAAAGCCAGTGGTCTCTTAGATAAAATGTAACAAATATCTCAAAACACACCAAAAAGAGAAAAAGAAACCAGGAAGGCAAAAACTGGAGGGACCAATCAGCACTGAGCTCAGTGCTGATTAGACTTTTTGAACCAATCCCTGTGACCAAGAGTTGCCCCTCCCACTTGCTGTGTTACCTGAGTCAATCACCAAGCCAAGGGGCAAGGCCACCAAATTGGTTAGCGCTGATTAGAATAATTTTGAGGGTGGAGTCAATACCATTCATACAGTGGGAAGAGGTGGATTTTTTTTTTTAGAACAATTATCTTGGCTATCCCTACAATAACTGATAGTACCTAACTGAAACAATTGCCCTAAGGATCAGTGAGATCCTGTGTAAGATGCTTAACACAGTGTGTGGCACTTAGTAAACTCTGGGAAAAGAGCTATTATTTGTTAGATCTAGGCAGGCATAGGAGGAATGAAAATCACCAGGCAAGAAAATGGCACCTTGGGAAGCTGCTGCAGACCCTACCCAGGGAGATTAGGGTCTGGGGTCTGCTTATCTGGCATAAAAGGATACAGCTTTCACCCAGTAACCTGCTCTAGCCAATCAGACTCTAATACCCCAACCATAGGTTTTTGAATTTAAAAAACCTGATCTAAGAACAATGGAGTGAATCCTAACCTCCCTTGGTTGGCTCCCCAACCTCCCTCGGTTGGCTCCACTTTCCCTCTTATTCCCTGCTAATAAACCCTGCTCTCCTTAGCTCGCTGCACCCTTCCGGTTTCTTGAGCAACTTCAACCTAACATTATTATTTTCTCATTTGTGTTTAAAAGGTGTTTTTAAAGTTTGAATGGATATGTACATTCTCAGGTTTTTTTTTAAAGATTTTATTTATTTTTAGAAAGAGGGGAAGAGAGGGAAAAAGAGAGAGAGAGAAACATCTACGTGTGGTTGTCTCTCCCAGGCCCCTCACTGGGGACCTGGCCCGCAACCCAGGCTTATGCCCTGACTGGGAATCAAACTGGTGACCCCTTGGTTCACAGGCCAGCACTCAATTCACCAAACCATACCAGCCAGGGCCCCTTCTTACTTTTGACAGTTCATTTTAAATTCATTTTAAGCTCACCTGTACATTGAATCTTAGAAACAATAGAATGTTTCTCTGTCATCAGCTAGGGAGTGCTTCTTAAACTTTAATATGCATATAAATCACTTAGGAATCCTGTTAATTGAGGAGTCTTAGTTAAATGCAAATTATGATTCAGTCGATCTGAGTGAGGATTGAGGTTCTGCATTTTTAACAAGCTCCTAGGTGATGCTGATGCTGCTGGATCACAGATCGCATTTTGAGTAGCAAGGACATACTTTGGGTTTTGCTTCTGTTGTATGATTGAAGGGGCTTACCACTGCATCCATGGGGAAAGGAGAGAGAGAGGACAAGGAAAGCAAGTAATTTCCTTTTTTTAACTTTTTATTTAAAATTTTTCAAGTGGGATTATCTGAAAGAATAATGCAGTAAACATCTATGTAACATTCACCTAGCTTCATCAATTGTTAACATTTAAGCAAGTTCCTTTTGAGGACAGGACACAGAAGATGCCTACATCACTTTCACTCTCATCCATCGGTAAAAACTGGCACATAGCCTCACCTTTGCCCCAAGAGAGGCCAAGAAATATAAACCTATTTTATAGGTCTATAGGTCAAGCAGCTATTTACCAGCTAGAGAGGGTAAGGTTCTATAACTACAAGAAGATATAATAAAGCAGTTATTTTTTAGGAGGGGAGGAGGAGGGGAGGGGAGGAGGAATGGGACAATGGACACTAGGGGACAGTTAGCCACTTCTGACACACTCCCCTCAAAGTGGATTCTGGAAAGATTGGATCTAAATTTGCAGCCCATCTCTAGAGAGTATGTAGGGCTTCAATTCTGCATTTTACACTCCCACCTCACTTTTAAGTGTCTTATTGTCCTTTATCTCGATGTATTGTGTAGATCTTTCTAATTACTCTTAATGTTTTGCAACAAGTTTATTAATAAGCAATTTAATGACACATTAAATAGTGTAGAGTGCTCATTTCTGAATAGGCCTAAACACAGTTTACCATAGTGTTTTTGCTTACAGTAGTATGTTTGTAGTACTTAAACCTATAACTCTATAGAGTTGTAAATAGTATTATATTAGTTTTCATTGTGTCCGTGATTTATTTTAGCCTTTTACAAAAGATAGGAACTTACAGAAACAGCTACCAAAAAGGAAATGTAAATACAGGTTACTTTACATAAATCAGGATTCCACTAGCCACTACACATATGTAGATAACGCATGATTTATTTCTTGTTGTTTTCTATCGCATTGTTATACTATTCTTGATCTCTTTATATGTTACCTTAAAACTTTAAATCTATTTAGATACCATTTCCTTGTCAAAATGTTAAAAGAATGTGGTTTTAACATTTCTAGCATTATTTTATTTACTTTTAATCTGTGATAACGTTTACTCTCTTGAATATGAATTAAATCTTTTAATAATTGATCGCTGTAGCCCTTGGCTGTAAGCAGGCCCTTTTTATTCCACTCTCTGGCTATATGAACCATTGTTTACGTTATTGGGAGGCAAAGAATAAATTCCTGCTTTAAAATTAACATCAGATTTTGCTCAACACGATTCCCTGGAGGGCCCTAGAGGGCCCTCCTGCAATTTGAGGTCAACCGACCCCTGCCCATTTACACAGTAACAGCCCTAAACTGCCTTTCTCGGACAGATCTCAGGTTGTTGGGCTAAAGTCCGGCGCTAGGAAGGGTGGTACTGCTTGCAGTCGGGCGAGTCGTTCAATCTCGCTTCCCTGGGCTGGGACAGACAAGCACAAGACCAAACAAGGGAAATGTTAGCCGAGAACTGGAGAGCTGTGAGCAACCTCCCAGTCTACGCATAGGCCCCTTAGAATCAGGCCCTCCTCATCTGGGCACCCTAGTCAGCTGTCAGAGCTCCCCCTGGCCTTCCATACGCCCCCCTAACCCTGTAGACGTTCCCCCACCAGCGTCCCAGCTTCTTCGCCGCGGATTTCAGGGGAGGCCTGCCCGCTCCTAAGATGGCGGCGTCGGCCTCAGGGAGGTGGCGACCTACGTGAGCCCCAGTGGCCAATGGGCTGCCGGCCCAGCACGAGGGGCGGAAGTGCCTCGGACAGCAGTCTCGGTAGCGGCGGCGGCCCCTGCCGGTTACATAACTCGTTACGGGTTTACGGGCTCCGTGCGGCCCCACTTCCGGCCCCTTGCGACCCCAGGATGCGTTGAGCCCCACGGCGCCGTGCGCTGAGGCTGGCTCCCAACTGAGGTAAGGCCGCGGGGCTCTGGCTTGTGGTGGAGGCGGACGACGACGGATCGTGAATAGAGAGGAGGAGCAGTTCGGTTTGGGACGGGCGGTGGCGCAGGGGGCCTTGCTGGGGCGCGGGACTACCGCGCTGGTGGAGGGAAGGCGAGGGGCGTCTCTCGCCACTCGGTGCCCAAATCTTGCCGAGGGGTTTCGGAGCCACGAGTGACCTCGCGCTGGGCAGGGGCGAGGAGGGGCCGCGGAGTGAGGAAGAGCAGCACCCCAAACCCCAGGGGTGCCGAGGGGCGCGGTTCCCAGCGTTAGGTGGAAGCCGGCCGTTTCACCTAGGGCGCCTCGGTGCTGGACCCCAGGAAGAGTTGTTGGGAATACCTGGAACCAGAGTGCAGCCTGCCCCTCATTACTCGCTGGGTCTCACTCGAGGTTGAAGTGCCTGGCCTTTTCACAGTTGAATGACTTGCTGCCTCCTCGACTGACTTTGGTACTTGTTGCACTGTTTGTAGTTGTTTTGCCGGTTTGTTTGCTCTCCTGTGAACTCCTGAAAGCCTGCGGGCTCTGTCTTGGTCGTCTCCGCGTGTTATTCAGCTGTACCTTTTCGTAGTAAGATAAATCAATTCCTTGCTTTTCTGGTAGTTTATATGCACACCCCTACTCTGACCTCCTCCGCCAAATTGGGCACTTTCTAAGGAACAGAGGGAATTTGTGGCATCTGTGGTTTGTCCCACTGAGAAAATTTTGAGGGACGCTGTGGGCCTTCTTTGGACCACTAATAGCAAATGTCTGTGTGCCTGCCCAGCGGGTGACAAAACCCAGGACCTGAGATGAAGCAAGGAGTAATTCTGCAGTAAATGTGGACATTGGCTGTTTCATTGATCTGTTTTCACTCTGCCAGGTCCTTGACCCGTATGATTTTGTTACTCATTTGTCCTGAAGGAAAGGATAGCCCCATACAGTAGTTTCTTGTGGTACTCAGAGTGGTTGTTAATCCTAGTGTCAGAACTGGAGAGAACATTGCCGGTTGCAGATATTTTACCGGAGAACTAAAGACAGAAAATCCCTAGTTAATGTTTGACTGAACTGGGACAGACTCCAGGTCATCTACAGAAATATTGAAATCCCCCTAGCACTTTGTGAAGTCGAGAGGAGTGATAGAAGTTTTATGGCCAATAGTACCAGGCAAGAAGGGGAATCTTGAGCATCATTACATTGAAAGGGACTGAAAACAAAAACAAATTCATTCATTCAGATTTATTCTCTCTCCCCTCCCCCCTCTCTTTTGCCCTCCCCCTCAAGTCCCTGAGTCATTTTAAGCTCAGAGAGGATGGAATTAAAGACTAAAATAAACTCAAGGGTGGCTGAAATATACATATATTTTGCCTTGTATAATGCTCACTTTTTACCCAAATTTGTGAGGGAAAAAAAGGATGCACATTATACATGGGTAATAAAAATACCATATCTGTATAAATGTTTTTAATTCTTTTACTTATGCTTATGAGTTAAGAGCATAACTCTAGAAAGCAATAACCATATATGTATGCAAAATAATACCCTAGAATAGGATAATTGGTTTTGTTTCTAAATATAAATAATAAATAATTGAATTAAAAAATTAAAATGAAAGATTTTTTTCCCCTGAAAGTTTGGGCCAAAAACTTGAGTGCACATTATGGACGGGAGCACATTATACATGGCAAAATTTGGTAAATCCCAGTCATCTTTCCAAATGGACAAATCAGCCATGGCAGTGCAGAGAGGTCTTCAGCTCTCTGATTCCAGAATTTTGTAGCCATAAGAATTAATGTCCAAAGCAGCCCTTTGAGAATGCAGTGTTCATGAGTCCTTTATTGGACCAGGGTTTGCTAGAGTTCTATCTTACTGAGCTGTTTGATTTTCTATGAAAATAGTTAAAGCCTATAAGAAATAAAGCCAGGACATGGAGTTGTATTAACAGGTCAGAATAAAAAATATAGACACATTTTTAAAAGGTCTGTGTGTTTCCTATCTTTGGCCTCTCCCAGTTGTAACTTGCAGTGACGTTGTCACTGTTTATTTTAACCACACCTATTCCAGATTTGGAATATGACTTATTGAAGTTGCTGAGTAACAGCATGCTGTGCCCTGGATGGAAGAGAATTCCTGGATGATAGGAGATTGAAAGGAGATTAAAGATACACCTGAACTGAGAAGGGTGCTGCTGTCCTGGGTGCTCTGCCTGGTCTCCAAGCCTCAGTGTATCTGTTAGCAACAGTTTGATATCTCAAAGCCTGAGGTACGTTTAGAACAGGTGGACATGGCATCCTCGTATTGCAACAGCTACAGGGAACACACTGTAGGGAAGACTCTCAGAACTCTCAGTTCAGACCAGTGCATGTCTTCTGTCTGCTGAAACAGCCAAGAGGCTTCACTCTGTTGGTGATAGCTCTTCTACCTGAATAGAAAGCTGACCGCCTATGAGGCAGTGTCTTCCCGTTTGGTGGCTCCTTTTATCTCTACATCTTATCTCCATTTTCTTTCTTCAACATCTCTCTGGAAAGAATCCACAAAGCCCTCATGGTTTTTCCGTCTCAGTTCCTTGTTTGTAGAAAACAAGCTTGTTGTATAGACCCTGCATTGAAGCTGGTCCTGCTTGTGTCCATGTGCAGGGTTTTGAAGTAAAATGCTGACCTGCAAAAATGATACTGGAACTACTGGGTCTTTTTCTGGCTAAGTTCAGATGCTGAATTTGATTTAGCAAATATTTGTAAGTATCCTCAATAACTCCAGGATCAGGCCTCCTTCCTTAAATAACACTCTTTTTAGCATGACCTCTGATAGGAATGGGCCGGCAGGCCAGCTCAGTTATTTGAGGCCTGGTCAGCTAACATTGCTCATTAAAGAGAACTATGTGTTTGAAAACCCAGCATGCATATAGTAGGGTTCATATTCTGTTACAAACCTTAAGGCATTTGGTCAGTGCTTGTGAAAAATTGGAAGGGGGTCTGAACAGGTAGCCAGGGCTTTCTAAAGGAAGTGGTTTGGAGTTCATGCCAACAGTTGAACTAGCGCTTGATGGAGCCTGAATACCTGGCTGTGGAGATTGGAGGGCACATAGCGGTCACCCTAAGGTGGCCACAGCTCTGAGCTGAGATGGTCAGGTGGATGGGGATTAACAGCAAGTGAGAGCCAATCCCTAGTCCCATCCTGTTAGCATCTCAGATTCCCCATCCCTTCATCTAAAACCTACTTCCTGCTCAAGCAGGACCCACATGGCAGGGAGGGGCCAAACACTCCAAATAATGATCGCAAGAATTATGAGTGTAAAAACTTAGAGATTTTTAAATGTGTCTTCAAATTATAAGTAGAATGATTATCCATTTTGTCCCAAAATAAACTCTTAGTGCTAACTTTTAAACCCCATACCCATGGAATGGCATGGCATTTTTTGTATTGATGCCAGAAATCAACATTCTAAACACAGTTTCACATTTGTAAAGAAGGAAAGAGGAGGTTGTTGTGGATAGAGACACAGAACAAATATTTGAGAAAGACTTTGTTACCTTTGCTTCCACAGGAAGGCCAAAGAAAAGTATTTTGTCATCTTTAACAGACCACATTATGAAAAGAAATTTCTTTCAGTTCTTTTGTTGGATAGTTATTTTTTAAAATCAAACTGTGTTCTTTTTTTGTTACCTGCATTACTGAAATAGGGTCTGTTTGGGCAGCAAAATATTGAAATTTGGGCCCATTTTGAAAATAGCAGAAGAAAGCAATTTCATTTTACAAAAGAGGCTGTGGGTAGTTATCCCTTAGGTAATAAAAAGAATTCTTATCTGGAATATGTAATGCAACAATATTTCCATCATTTCTGTAGTTCATGGGAGTGATGTTGGGTACCTTTTTCAAATTTGTTTCTTTTGGAGGATGACTCCTTCTGACTCCAGTTGTAAACTATTCAGAAGGTCTCCCTAGTGGATACTTGCTGCTCTTTATACTTATTTTCAAAGTATTGGTACTTCCCTTTTACCTTGGCCTTCCATTTTAACCTTTTCATTAAAGTATACATAGAGAAAAGTACACTGCTCGATGAATGGTCATGGCATGAGCTACCTGTACACCCCAAAAGACTACCTCGGGCCCCTTACCAGACAAGCCCTCTTTATGTGAAATACTAATTTTCTTGTAGAAAACACTAGAACCCATTAACAGTGATTTTATGGGGAATGGGGTGAATAGGGGATTCTTAGTTTTTCCTTTATATTGCATATGAAATCATTTTTTTAACTTTTTAAAAATTATATTTATTTATTTTTTATGTTAGAGAAGAAAGGAGGAAAAAAGAGAGGGAGAGAAACATCGATTGGTTGCTTCTCAGAAGCCCCTAGCAGGGGACCCAGCCCACAACCTAGGTGTGTGTCCTGTCAGGGAATTGAATGGCCACCTTTCGATTCTCAGGCTGGTGCTCAACCCACTGAGCCATACCAGCCAGGGCACATTTGAGTTCTTATTCTATGAACATATGTTCATGGTAAAACAAAAAGTTTTAAAAGAGTATTCTGCCCTGGCTGGTGTAGCTCAGTGGATTGAGCGCAGGCTTCGAACCAAAGTGTTGCAGGTTCGATTCCCAGTAGGGTACATGCCTGGGTTGCAGGCCATGACCCCCAACAACCGCACATTGATGTTTCTCTCTCTCTCTCTTTCTCTCTTTCTCTCTCCCTTCCCTCTCTAAAAACTAAATAAATACAATCTTTAAAAAATATAATAATTAAAAAAAAGAAAGAAAAAAAAAGAATATTCCCTTCCCTCAAGAAGGGATGGGGGCACTGTTATTTTTAAACCTTTTTTTAAGTGGTTGTCTTAAAATATACATATTTTTTTATTGGATTTTAGGTAGCCACTAAAATTGCTGGGTTTTTTCCCATTATCTTACTTATAGTCTTTTCATTGGGATATTTATTTATTTAATTTTGGGGGGGGGAGAAACATGGATATACAAGTGATACATTGATCTGTTGCCTCCCATGCATCCCTGACTGGGGACCTGGCTTGCAACCCAGGCATGTATCCTGACTGGGAATTGAACCAGTGACCTTTTGGTTGGCAGGCTGGTGCTCAATCCACTGAGCCATACCAGTCAGGGCTAAAATTGTTTTTTAATGATTACACAGGAACCCTTTAAAATATTTTTACAAGTCTGTTCAGCGCCCTTATCCACAACCACCCCTCTTTGCTTCATTACAACTTTGAATCTGTTTATTTCTGGCATCAGTGCACAAAATGCCACATTATTCCAATAGTATGGGGCTTAAAAACTGGCACTAAGAAAGTCTATTTTGGAGCAAAATGGGTAATTATTCTACTTACAATTTGAAGAGACACTATAAAATGTCAAAGTTATTAATTAAAAACAACACGTGAGATTATTTTAATATAAAAGTATGCTCATAATTTTTACATACCACCTGAAAGTCTTTTCTTCCTGATAATAAAAACAGCCCAAGCTCGTAAAAAAAAAAAAAAAAAAGTCTGAAATTAAATGGTGTTAGGTTTGCTTGTAGCTACTGAGGTTCTCTATGGAAGAACCAATCCTCTTTAGGTTTTGAACCCTGGGCAGAGTCCAGTGTTGGGTATTCTACTACTCTTCGATTCTCACCTGGCAAAAATGTAGTCATACAGGTGGTTTTGTTTTGCAAAGGTGCTTTCTGACCAAACCATCCTTACAGCTCATCCAGCCCACACCCCACTTGTTCTACTTTGAGCTTTAGCTGCATCTTCCCACGTAACCATGCAAGCTGGCAGCGCAGGCTCATCTGTGCCCTCATTTTCTATTCCAGGAAGATGACTATTCTGAGCTTTCAGGCAATGGAACCATGAGGTCTCTCTGTCTGTTTTATGGTCTTGGTTTCATGTCTCTGGCCTCCAGTTCAGACCCAAGTCCTGCTCTAATCTGTTCTTCCTCTTTGTCCTAGTCTCTTTCTCTGAACCTGGGCTGTCCTTCTCCAGTTCTGACACTGACCTAATGGGGCCACAAAAGGCAAATAGTCCTCGGTGGCACACCACAATCCAGTCCTTCCTGTAGAAACTCATTAGCTGCTCTGGTATAGGTCCTGAGAACAGTGAGAGGATTCTCTCAGACTGCCATGACCAAGGTTAGCCCAAATGCCTTCTGAAGGAGTGTTGGGCTTTACAAGTGGTACATACGCACAGTGGTGGCCTGAGAACTTACCTTTCTCATCAGGTCATTTACCTGTGGACATGTAATAAAAAAGCAAAATGATAAAATAGAATTTCAAACAAAATAAGATCTCATCTTAACACAGTGGAAAGCTAAAGAACACATCTCCGAAATACACGATGCTATGAACTGTTGTGGAGGCCTGTGTCATGCTGAAACGATGCTCGGGTCTGGCATCTTTCCTTCTGGGGCAGTCGAAGAGGCTGTGCTGTGGGTGGAGCCACATCTGTGGGAGACTTTGATGGAAGTTTCTGATTAAGTGAAATTGAAGGCTTCCTTTCAAGTTGACATTTTTAGTGAAGAGGTGTCAGCATAAAATGTTGCTGGTGTCATTTGTAGAGACAGAAAGTGAAATGGTGGCTGGAGGCTGCAGCAGGAGGAGCGGGAAGTTAGCGTTTAATAGGGACAGAGTTTCAGTTTGGGAAGATGAAAAGTTTCAGGAGATGATGGTCATTGGTGACCATCACTGATGGCAGTTGTACAACAATTTGAATGTATTTAATGCCACTGACCTATACTCTTAAAAATGGTTAAGATGATAAAATTTATATTTTACCACACTTTAAAAAAAAGATAAAGAATGTTGCCACATTTAGACATTTTTCATTTTCTTTGTAGGGTTCCTTGGATCTTAGGTGCAGTTTGGGGAATATGCAAGGGCATTGATCCCCTGCCTTTGTCCTTGTGGCTCAGGGAGCAGAGCATCCCTTTCACACAGTTGTGTTAACCCCTCCCTGCACAGCCCGGTTGACAGCACTTTTCATGTTCATCTATGTGCTGTTTTGCCACGGCATTCTTTGAGCAAAAGAAAGTGGTTTCTGTGAGTATTTTGTAATGGTGCAGGAAAGCACAAACCTCAGTCCCCTATATACCCTCTCCCCCGTATAATCTGAGATTTCTGGCTGTGCTTATTGCTGCAGCCACAGTACCTAGAGCAGGGCTTGGATTTTCAATAGAATTTTGGTGAATAAAAACCTGAATGGATTCTCAGTATGAAATATAGGGGATGGTAGACTCTTTGGCCCAAAGGAAAGAATGGCCTGGACCTGGGACCACACCCGAACCAGCTGTTGTCATCTTTAAAGTTGAGGTATAATTAACACTCAGCCAAGTGTTCAGATTTTAAGTGAGCAGGTCCATATGTTTGATGACCAATGAAGGAGACATAGAACATTGACATCATCCCAGCAAGTTGCCTTATGCCCCTTCTCAGTGTCCCCCCTTAACCACTTTCTGATTTCTGTCACCAGCAGTTCCCTTGGCCAGTTTCAGAATTTCATGCAATTGGAATCCTCTAGTATCATTCAATTTATGCTTGAAGAGATGTGTCTTTTTTTTTAAATATAGCCTTTGATTTATGTATATATTTTTTTAAGATTTATTATTTTTAGAGAAAGTGTAAGAGAGGGAGAAAAACATTGATTTGTGAGAGAATCATTGATTGGTTGCCTCACACATGCCCCCAGCCAGGGACCTGACCTGCAACCCAGGCATGTGCCCTGACTGGGAATCTAACTGGTGACCTTTCTGTTTGCAGGACACCACCCTACCCACTGAGCCATACAAGTCAGGGCGAGATGTGTCTTAAATTAAATGTCACAAATATACAGGCTCCCCTGAGAGAGTAATGGTTGGGTTTTAAGAAGGAGGCTGTTTGGTACTAGAATGCTGAGTGTTCATTTCTTGTCACCCTGTAAAATTATCACGTTCCTTCTACACTGAAGTTTTGGAAGCAGCCCAGGCTTCCCAGGAAACAGCTTACCGCCCCCATTGGCAGCTGCTCCTTTGAACAGACCAGCTATGAAGAGCATTCACTGTTTCCCTCACTCTCTCCTTTTATCCCTTGACCCATTTTACTGATGAGCAGGGCAGTGTCCTGTGCCTATCACTGGTTTATTTTTTCTTCTCTCTCTATCCTAAATGCGAGAGCTTATAATTTATTGTTGAATTTTCCAAGTCAATAAATATGGCATCTGCAGAATTTCTTATTCCTGAAGGCCTGATGGTCTTTAATCCTTGTGCCGTGGAAGAGTGCTAATCTTTTTTTGTGTGTCACTTGAGAAAAAGCCTGGAGTGTTGGGGAAGGACCAGGGTAGTGCTTTGTCATAGAGTGAAGGGAGTCGGGGGATTGAGAAAGGGGTTGACTGAAGTGTGAGCTGTAGGGAGTCAGAGGAGGTGATTTCCGAGGGAGAGCTACTGGATTTCAGAGACGGGAAGCTGCTGGTTTGTCATCCCTGGTGTGATGGAGTAGGAAGTGCAGGACAGGAATAAAGCAAGAAGGTGGCAGCAAATGCGGTATTGTAAGTGGTTATGTTGAAGGGAAAGAAGGTGGCAAGAGGCTTGTCCAGAAGAGGGTATGCATGTATTTATGGCCCATTGGAGGGGAATTTGTGCAAAAGGAAAGGTTGAAAATGTTGAAGAACAGGGTGCTTGAGCCAGGGAGAGGGGAGACAGAGCTGGGCAAGGGATTGGGGTGGCCCTTTGGAAGTGGCCATCTCATTTGTCTTCCCAGAGACAGATAAGAAAGCTGAATGAAGAATGGAGCAGGACAGAGATGTCTCAGTGGACATCAGAGCTGGGATTTGACCCTGGGTCATGGTGACTTCAGCATCCGGAGCATGCCTGGAGGTTGGCCTAGTCTTTGCAAAAAGGAGGGTTGTTTTGGAACCAATGGAAGTAGAAGAAGAGAAGGAGGGGAAGGTTCTAGGGTGATGGAGGGTGCAGTGTGGTCATGGCTGACCTGAATACTCTTAAGTCTGCTGAGGTCAAGGGTAGAGCCCAGAGCACTTTTAAAAATTTTTTTATGTATTGAAATTAGAGAGAGAGAGAAAGGGGGGTGAGAAACTTTAATTTAAAAAAATTGTTTATACCCACCCAAGGACTTCTTTCCCATTGCTTTTAGAGAGTGAGGAAGGGAGAGAGAGAAACATTGATGCAAGAGAGAAGCATCAGTCAGTTGCCTCCTATACATGTCCACACTGGGGATCTTACGCGTTCTGACCTGGGGGTTGCACACGCCCATGCCCAGACCAGGGATTGAACCAGAAATCTGGTTATGGGATGATGCTCCAACCAAGCCACATCGGCCAAATGTGAAAGGGGGGTTTTTTAAAGTTCAGTGCAGCTTGTCTGGGACCCAGAAGCATTGTCTTCGAGCAAGGGAGAGGCCCTGTGGACCGAGGGCACCAGGACACAGTCTATGAAGGGGAAGGCTCTGCAGCAAATAGGGCTGTTCCAGCTTTATTACTTGGCGTGGGAGTAGAGGGACCTGTGGGTGTCATGACAGTGCCAGGAACCCCCTCCAGAACCTAGAACAATTCCATTTCAAGCCCCCCAGATTCTGAATCCCCAAGACATGGCAGGGAGATGGAAAATGCTCCTGAGGACATTAGGGACATCTTGGCAGCCAGTCCTCCACTTTCATCTGTCCCTCTGAGCACACAGAGGCACTTGGGAAGTATTGTGAGGGAGGGAATGTCTAGATATCCAGACGTCATCTCCTTAGAGCCACCATGGAGTCCTCAGGAAAAAGTGGCCTTGGGTAAAGGGACCAGAAAGGTCATTTCAGCAAAGAAGAAAGATGAGGCTTGCAGATAGCCTCAGGAAGATGAGGTTTGGGGAAGGAGAAAGGATAGAATGAGGGTTGAGCCAGCAGGCCCTTCATTTGGGTCTTGGAGAATCCAGTTTCTGTCCCTCCTTGAATTACTTCACTCATCCTCCTCCTAAAGGCCAAGAACATGATGCAGACCCAGGAATCCCTGGGAAGAATTTTCACTACAAGCCTGACCTTGGCAGCTGCATATTTTCACTTGAAACCTCCGTGGCCCTGGCCAGGTGCCTCAGTTGGTTAGAGCGTCATCCCGATACACCAAGGTTGCAGGCTGGATCCCAAGTCAGGGCACATACAAGAATCAACCAATGAATGCAAAAATAAGTGGAACAACAAATTGATGTGTCCCCCCAAAAGAATCAATAAATAAAAATTTTTACAAACTCAAGTGAACTGAGTTCTTCTATACAGTATGTCCCTACTGTTGTAATGTAGACATGTCAGTGTCTTTGTAAGGAAATGTATGCCAATAGGTGGCCTGTGCATCTGTGGCTTCGGTATCTGTCCCATCAGCTCTCCAGGGCTCAGAACTGAGCAGAGGGCCTAACACCAGGGTCCCCACATGCGCCATATGTGGGTTCCCTGACTTGTTCCCCCAGTGGTAAACCAGGCCCTTGCCACACCAGCCTCCCACCTGCGTTGCCACCATCTCTAAACTCCTCCTCTCTGACTCTATTCTTCTTTCACTGGCACTAGGGCAACAGATTCTCCTTCTCCTGTGCCTTTTTGTCAGCTGGGCTGGGACAGATTAGGCACTGTAATATCCTGCTTTCTCCCTAGCTAAATGTGACGTTTCTGTTTTTAAATCAAGGCATCTGAAGAACTGGCCTTTGCAAACATGGAAGGACTTTTAATAGGGATGTGAGAATCTACAAATAGCTGTTTGTCTAGGAGCCCACTGCTTTTCTTGAAAATTGAACAGGGAATAAACCTTCCCCTTTTGGTCAAGAGCCTTGTCCCAAGGATACTAGGAGAAAAATATATAAATCCCAGTGTGTACGAGATGCTGATTTATTATGGATCTCTCCCTTTTCTATCGAACCTCAAAGTACAGTGGTTTTTTAAACTTTTAGCATTAACTTTGTTGAAGTTTATATAATACAAGAAAATCTTCTCAGTGAGTTTAACATGTGTGCATATATGTTCATTTGTGTAACCACCACCATCAAGATATAGAACGCTTCCGTTCCCTCAGGAAGTGCCCCACCCCCAGCCTCTGCAGTCAGTCCTCTGCTGAGGCAACCATAGAGGTTAAGGCCTTGCATCTTAGCACTTATTGACTGGGCAGTGGCTCCAGCCCCTCGGGTGCCCCACGTCTGTCTGTGGCCATCAGACCTTGGCTTTGCCAGCTGGTTTTGCCAGTTGCCTCACGCATCCGGCCAGCTCTGGTGGAGTGACTGTTGAGAGCAAGCTGACAGCAGCCTGTCCTGCAGTTCTTTTTGTAGGAGGAGCTCAGAGCACATTTGCTCTTGCTTAAGAAAACTGTGGGGCACAGGAGATGAGACATCTGGAGCTCTGCCAAGGGTGATGAGAGTGAGCAGTCAAGTCACCCTGGACAGGCTGGCTTGAGTCTGTCCAGACCCAGACAAACCACCAAAGCTGGTTTGCCAGGGAAGAGGACAATATGGAATTTCCTAGCGTATGTCATACATTGGGGCTGAAAGTTGATTTTACATTTATTTGGTGGTTTGTGGTTTGTGTTAATTATCTAGCCAGGGGAAATCTAGAGTGATCTTTCCTTTCTCAAAATCAACTAAGTAGCTACCCCCTGAAAACTCATGGACAACACTCATGTGCTTAGTTGAGACTTGATAACTTTCTTTGGTCACTTCTTACACATTCCAAGCCAATGATAGATTTTTTTCTTTGAATATGAAATACTAAAGTTGGCCCAAATCTGGAGTAAGCTACCATGTTGGCCTTGGTGGGCTGGTAGCTCTGCCTCATCTTTGTGAGTCTGTGCCTCATTGATCTTCAGCCTCATCTTCCCCAGAGCATCTCCAACCCCACCCTGGCAGACCTGGCACAGTGGTGGGCCCACAGGAGGCGGGCCCTGCGCCAGCCCCCTTAAAGGAGTCCCACCACAGGGCACCAGCATGAGTCCCTGCAGTTTAACTTGCAGACTGGAAAGCTTGTGAATCTTCCTGGAATTTACTATGACTTACTTCAAAAAGAATCTTTTTTATCCGTTTTCTCACAAAACAACCATTCACTTTCAAGATTAGGGCTGTTTTTTTAACAGCTTTTTTTGAGGATATAATGTCCTCATTTTATACATGTCATACAGTTGACCCATTCCAAGTGCACCTTTCAGTGTTTTTGGTGTGTTCACAGAGCTGTGCATCCATCACATTTTATTTCAGAACATTTTGACCACTCCAAAAGAAACCCCACACCCTTTGCCATCACCCTCCAGTTCTCCCAACTGTAGGCAACCTCTATCCTCTGTCTGTCCCTATGAATTTGACTATTCTGGACATTTCATATAAATGGAGTCATAAGATATGTGGCTGTTCTCTCACCCAACATTATGTTTTCAGTGTTCATCCACGTTGTAGCAGGTACCAGTGCTGAATATCCACTGTGTGGATAGACCACATTTTGAGTCCAGTCATTCATTGATGGACATTTGGGTTGCTTCCTCTTGAGGGCTGTTTTTTTGGTGAGGCCATAGTGGACGCCCACTGTACTTCCTTGCTCAGTTTAGAGCAGGGGTTGTATTATCACTAGGGTGTTAAGCAGAATTTTTATAGATCATCCTGTTTGGCTACTTGGATTAGGGAGGTGGTTAGGTAATTGGGCTTGTCTGCCAGGATTTTCCCTAGAGCTGATTACAACAGAGAGGAAAACCCTTGTCTCAGGAGCCGTCTCCAGAAAGACTGCATTGGTGGACAGGCCTTGCCTTGGCCTGGGATAATGTAGGATTGTTGACTTTGTTCCAAAGGTTCAAATTTTTGATAGGGCTTTCTGCCTTTCCTAGTTTTCTTAGCCCTGAGGGAAAAGGAAGGGTGTTGCCCTAAAGTGGTCCTGTGGTTGATACCTAGCAACTTGGGCAACTTCAAGCACAGCTCCTAAAACAACGCCCTGTGTCCGTGGACTGCACAGCAAGTGTTTACACTGTTACTCTTTAAAACCTTAGTAGAGTTTGAGGGTTGGTTAAGATGGGTCCCAAACAGTAATCTCTGCCCCCACAGCATTCTGAACTGGATGCCTGACTCATCTGGGATCCAGAGTGCTCAGCAATTAAACAAAAATGATTTGCTGAGAACTCACTGCTTCCAGGGAGGAGGTGTGCAAAGGCTGTGATGCTGCCTCCCAAAGCTCTCAGTGAAGACACCAAAGGCATTGAAATCTGTCTCCCCAAAAACCTGCTGTCCATATCCGAAACTCAGCCTAGGTGGAGAAGTTTGGTTGATCAGTGGTTAATTTTAGTTAAGAATATTTTTTAAACATTCACTTGGCATACCCATCATCCAATTCAACAGTAATTAATATTTTGCCACTTTTGCACCAACTGAATTAAAATCCAGAACATCATTTTGTCATTTCACCCCTGCATATTCAGTGTGCATCTCTTAAAGAACATGGACATCTTCTACATAACCACACTGCTATTCTCATATCTAACAAGAAAAAACACGTTCAGTTTTTGTGTGTGGGAGGGGGACATCTGTTCTTTTTCTGAGGGAAGGGAGGGTCACCTGTGTGGTAGAGGTGTAGAAATCTCCAGGAAAGCTGTTTCCAGCTGGAGGCTGTGATGTGCTGGTCTCCATCCTGCTTTTGGCGGGTGGACCTCTTGAACCTATACAGTTGTGTTCCATGGAGCAAAAGAGCCCTTTACCCACGATAACTGGGGAGTCCCTCCCTCCTAGCCAGTGACCGCTAGGATATATTTTGGACAGAGATGACTCAAAAACTTAGGACTTGCCTATTTTGGTTAACTAGTCCTTCTCCCAAGAGGGAGCTAGCCACTTAGGCAGTGTGAGGTCCCTGAGGTCACACTCATCGGAACATAGACAGTCCTGAGTGCCATTGGGGATGGGCGGCTGGAGCAGTGGCCATGGAAGGGGGTGCTGGTCACTGGAATGGCCCAGCTGTGTAGGCCAGATACTCAAGCTGTTTATAAGACATTGGGCAAGACGGTGTCTTATTTTCTGAACGTGCATCCTAGTGAAAAGAAAACAGGCAACATGGGAAGTTCAGAGCTGCCAAGTCTGGGGGTATTTTCTTATTTGGTTGGTGTTTTGGTTTGGTTTTGTGTTTAGAACTAAGAACTCACATAAACACAGCACAGCAGCGGTGGCCTGTCCTTTCTCGACAGACCTCTCATACTGTTGTGAGGGCCCTGTCCCTTGTTTTGCCATCCCTGACCAGAGACTTGTCTGGGTCAGCTCAGCTCTCAAAGATCGTGCATCCAGAGATCAGCTCTGTCCCCTGCTAAGTGACTAGTCTTCTCTAGCACTGCTGGGAACACTTCTCCTTTTCTAAGATGTGAGTGGTACCTCAGCTTCTTCCTGACCTAACGCCTGTTGGGATCCACCAGGCCTCACGCAGGAATATTCCCGTTTCTTGTCCCGAAGAGCTTCCATCCCTGACCCCTCAGAGCCCGTCGGTGTGCAGGCCGGATAAGGGCACCCAGTGCTGCCTGTGGGCTCACGGGAGGGCCCCCTCCCCCCGCCTTACAGATGTCACATGGGCAGTGTTCAGATGCTGCCTGAAAACAGAAGGGAGAAGAAAGCAGGTCCCTTGTCATTTCAACTCTTTTTTTTTTACATTGAAAAAATTTTTCCCATCATCATTTATCTCTCCTAACCCTCTTTTACCTCCACCTCCCCACCCCCAACAGTCATCACACTGTTGTCCCTGCCCATGAGTTCTTTCTCTCTTTTTCTTTTTTGCTCGATCTCCCTACCCCTCCCACCCCCTCATTTCAACTTTTGAGTCATGCTGTACAGAGGGACATGTCGGGGTCGTCCATTCCTCACCCCTTGGAGACCCATGTATTCTAGAAAGACCAAACCTAAGGTGGTCCCAGAGCCATGGGGTTTCTGCAGTACCTCTGTCCGCTCCTCCCGCCCTACCCACCCTGTATGTCTGTTTTGAAGTCACCAAGGTCACAGTGATATTTCCAGCCTTGCAGACATGCCCTCTAGAGCCCCCACCCCAGATGCTCCTCCTCAGGCTGGCTGGTACCATGAAGGGGAAGAGGCACAGCAGCTGACCTGTCATTACCCTGAGGGGCTGCCGGCCCATTCTTGCTGGGCCTTCTTCGCCACTGGCCCAAGTTGGCAGCAGTTGGGCTGATGGGGCTATGTGCTTTGTGCAATGTAGAATGACGGTGTGAGGGAGACAGGAGACCGCCAGGGAGGAGTGGTGCTCAGAGGGCAGCTCAGAGGGACAGAGAGGAGAGAAAAAGCTGACCAAAGGCAGGTTGCTCTCTGGGGCTCAGGAGTGTCTTGCGTGAACAGTGAGGGGAACCTAGGTCTCCATCCTGCCAGCCCTTCCCAAGCCTCAGTTTCCTTGTCTGCAGTGTGGGGGTGACTGTGACACCTGGTACAGGGGATTATTGTGAAAGACAGTAATTGCTTCATGCGATTACTGAGGGCACTGCCATCTATGGGGGAAGGCATTAGTCTTCCTGTCTTTCCTGCCTCGCAGGTTAGGAGGTGGAAGAGGAAGTAAGTGTATCATGATGCGGTCAGTGGGCTCAATGGGGGTTTTGGGGGAGGGGGGTTGGCTGCCTTCCTGACACTGCTTTTCTCCCTACAGGTGTGAATGACAGAGGTGGTGCCATCCAGCGCCCTCAGCGAGGTCAGCCTGCGCCTCCTCTGCCACGATGACATAGACACTGTGAAGCATCTTTGTGGTGACTGGTTCCCCATTGAGTAAGTTGAGTGGCTCCCTCTGTCCCCAGCTGCAGAGTGGAGGGGTGAGGGAGCAGATGGGGGTAGTACCCACAGATCCACTGAAGCTGGCAGGCTTGTGCAAAGGTGAGGATGACCTGGAGGTGCCATGGTGGCCCAGAGTCACCTTGCCTGTCAAAGGACCCCAGGCCCTGCTCCCTGATGGCCATCAGACCCTTTCCACCTCACTGTATCCCTTATGCGAAGAGTTCCCCAAAAGGGCTTCACTGAGAAACTTTAACTACAAAGGTGTTTGATACAGTGCTATTTATAAATCTGCATATTGAAAAGCAAATTAAGTTACTTACCAGTAAGGAATTGGTGACATATATTAGGGCATGTACATGCAGAAATGCCATATTACTCAGCCAGGAAAAAAATATCTGTCATCAAGATACATTTGACAAGAATTTTTTTTACATGATAGTAAATGAAAAAAGACTAGAAAATAGTATGTACCACAATTCCACTTTCATTTGAAAACATGCACAAGATAAAAGCCTGTGAAGATATATACCATCTAGCAGTGTTTTTTTGTATTTTGGGATGGGTAGATTATTAGTAGTTACAAGTTTGTTTCGTTTTTGCTTGACTGTATTTCCTACTTTTTTTTGTAATATGCACATTTTTGTTGAAAAATAGGTGCAAACTTTTAAAAATTAAAAATAAACAAAATCCTGCTAAACATCATATGTCTATGAGTCTTAACCTCAGATTTTACCCACTGCGACCATGAGAGGAGCTTAGACGATGCTCCGGCCCCATAGGGCCTTCTGGTGGCTGTGCAGAGGCCTCTGCAGAACAGACCCAAGCAGAGCGTCTCTCTGCTGCATCTCCACACAGTGGAGGGTCTGACACCCTCTTCCAGCTCTTGGTCTCAGGAAAGGCATCTGGGCTAACTTGTTATGTCCCAAGTTAAGAAACAAACCCACAGACCCTTAAAGCTCCTAGTGCTCTTTCCCCTTACTAAGTGTCCTTATCTGGGGCTGAGTCATCTGCCTTTCATCACTGATAGGACTTTGCCTGAAATGTTCTCTTCCCTGCTCCCCTCAGGCTACCAAAGGTCTTGAGTCTGAACTCTTCGAGCTGCCCCTCCAGGCACTGCTCAAGGGGAAACAATGTCATGGAAGGTTCCCAGCCCCACCCCTTATCTCTACATCTTATAAAATCATTTTCCCATCAGAAATTCCCCATCTTGTCTGGATGGATTGCTGCTTTAAGATGATGATTCACTAAGAATGATACACTTTGATGGAGACTGAGTGGCAGGCTCCTTGTCAACCCTGGAGCAGTAGACAGAGTAGCCTTGAGTCCCCTGTGTGTCCTCTGTCTGAAGCACAATGTTAATCGGACTTGGCCTTTGGCAGTTTCACCTGAATTTGTTCTCCTCAGGTACCCAGACTCATGGTATCGTGACATCACCTCCAACAAGAAGTTCTTTTCACTTGCCGCAACCTACAGGGGCACCATTGTAGGAATGATAGTAGCTGAAATAAAAAGTAGGACCAAGATACACAAGGAGGTAAGTGTGTGCACTGAAGATGGGCCCAGGCCTCGGGGCAGAATCGTGCTGCCTGCTCTGTGGACCTTTTTCTCAGGAGCCCAGACTCACGCCCCGCTGGTTTCTTTCTCTGTGTATGTGATGCAATCATATGGGTTAAGTAACAAATCCCAACTGCAGCTTCTTACTAAGGACTGTCATTTTGAAGTTAGGAGGGGAATAAATGGTCCACTGAGAATCTGTAGTTGCAAGGGACTGATTTGTGTTGATGGCAGCATCACAGAAACTGCTAATACTGCTGTGGTGTGCTGAAGGAAATGTTACGTTTCAGTTAGAGGTTAGTGAAAATAAAGATACAATTTTTTTTATTCAACTTCATAGACCCCTCCAAGATCTATCTAAGAACCCTAGTTTCGGGGAGTGTGTGGACCCCAGGTTAGCAAGTCCTGCTCTGAATATAACATGTGAGGTCACGGTCACAAACACATTGTTCATGTGATTGACTTGGGTCAAGATTCTGCCTAATGATTTTGGTCGTCTTAACGACTGAGTGGCATCTCACATGGGTATTTACTCCAAAGAGGAGGAAAAAATCCACCAACTGGCAACTGCTTCTTTTTGTTTAGCTTAAGGCTATTTCTTTAAAAATGCAGGAAGGATCTCTCTCTCTCTCCTTTTTAAAGACCAGACCCACTCAATTTTTTTCCCATAATTTGTCCATTATTAGATTTTGGCAAAGTTGGTTTCTTTTTAGTAACTTTTCCTTCATCTTTTTAGTGCTGAGATACAGCACTCTGCCACTTTCTTAGGCCCTGCTGAGAGGCTGGATGAATTCAACACTGGGAAGAGAAAGCAGGGCGTATTAGACATCAGCTGGGAAATGAACTGCCTGCCTTTCCTCCCTGACCCTGTCATGGGCTTCAAGTGACCAGAACAATAAGGATACTCCCTTCCCTGAGACTGAGTTTGCATGTATCTAGCTTAACTGTGGTGTCGAGTGCTAGAGCTGGGGCCAGGGCCAGGGGAGTAGGGACAGGGACAGGCCAACTCACTCCCAGCACACAGGAGCCACTCACGTAACCAGAGTGGCCAAGTCACCAAGTGTCCTTTCCATGGGGGAGAATTCACTGAGCCGCCTTCTTTTTTGTGAGGTAGAAAAACATCAGAACCTCATGGTGGTTGAATTCACAACTCTGTCCAGAATTCTATCTCCAAAACCAGGAGACACATGTGTGGTAGCTGGCTGTGGCATGCCGCTCTGCCTGGTGTGGATGGCGGAGAAGCCACCCAGACTCCCTACTCTCTTTACTCCAAGACCACCTGGGGCAGTGCAGGACCCTTTAAAGTTTTCTCTTTTTTTTTTAATAGTTTATTTTTTATTGTATTTTTTCCATTACCATTTATCCCCCTTATTAATTAAACTTTTCAACTATGTGTTGAAACACTTTGTGTTCGTCTGGCTGTTTGGTCTCTTGATGTGTCAGCTGACACATGCGAGCACCACGTAGAGCCCGCGCAGCATAGCCACTTCCTTTGTGCCACCCACCGTAGCTTCACTTGTCTGGCCCAGTGTCCTTCCTTGTATGGCCTACCACCCATTCCAAAGAGGAACAACTTTTTGTGAGTGTTCTTTTTAACAGTTTTTAGCAGAAAGGCCCATATCCTCTGGTTTCCATGGAGTAGGGGTGACTCTCCATATGCTCTGTTCTGTCCCTTCCTGCCCTGGTGTCCCCCCAGGTGTTGCGGATGGGAGAGTCAGCACGTGAGATGTGTTCTGCGGTGGGACCAGGTACTTCAAGTGACTTCATGTGGACCTGACTTTATTTCTGACTTTTTCTTTAGGATGGAGATATACTAGCCTCCAACTTCTCTGTTGACACACAAGTTGCATACATTCTAAGTCTGGGAGTAGTGAAGGAATTCAGAAAGCACGGCATAGGTAAGGGGCGGCCGAGCTCATGGTTTTTGGCACATACACCCCACCTACCCACATCTAGTCACTTCCCAAATTTGGATGATTCTTGCTGTTCAGTACCCCTCTGTCTCTCTCTCTACCCCTCCTCCATTTTGCGTCAGACCTTCATCCTCTCCTCTCAATAGGTCTCCTGCACTCCACCTCCCAAATTGACCTTCATTTCAGCCCATGACCTTTCCACACATTACCAGGTCTTTCTGCTATGGCCTCATTCCCAAGTCTGATGAGATCAAATTACTAACAACTTCCAAAGGTCCTCGTTACAGAATGGGCACCTCTTGACCACACCTGCTGCCTTACACACAGCTTTTGTCTGGTCATTAGGCATTTTTCATTAAGAGTACAGAAAACATACTTAAAGAAACAGTCCTAGCTGCCAGGTAGCAAATGCCTATCACATCTGGGGTGCCATACCATCCATATTATCTCCAAATTCCACACACAGTCAGCAAATAGCAATCTTTACTGTAATCCAGGCTTGCCCGTTCCCCATTTTCGTGGCCTTAGGTTTAGACTTTTTGTTGTCCGAAAAGTTAGTGAGATTCCACTGGGTCCAGCCCTTGGGAGGGAACTATGCAGCCTGGGTCCATGGTCCGGGACACCCAGTGGTATTCAGCTCACAGGCTCTGTCTGGCTGTGGGATTTTAGGGACTTTGACTGTAGCTGGTTTGGGAAGTCAGCCTTTGATTCAATGGCTGAGAGATCTGTAGGTGACTTCCTTGTCTGCCTCATGCTTCCTCCTCACCTCTCTGCCATGCTGACTGTTGCCCCTTTACCTGCAGGTTCTCTTTTACTTGAGAGTTTAAAGGATCACATATCCACCACCGCCCAGGACCACTGCAAAGCCATCTACCTGCACGTCCTCACTACCAACAATACAGCAATAAACTTCTACGAAAACAGAGACTTTAAGCAGCACCACTATCTCCCCTATTATTACTCCATCCGTGGGGTCCTCAAAGATGGCTTCACCTATGTCCTCTACATCAATGGTGGCCACCCTCCCTGGACCATCCTATATCCTTTCTTCTCAGGGGCAAGGGACTGGCTTCTTAGCAGGGCCTGTGAACCAGCTGGAGCTGTGGTCACTTTCAGATGACATTCACAGGGCCAAGCTCACAGGATGCATTTTTCCCCATTGAGATGGTATTGCGGGTAGGTTTGGTCTGCATGTATTTGGAAATGATGGTCTGGTTGCAGATATTGGGAAACCAGGCGTGGTTTAGCACTCAGTGTTTTTGGACTTCAGCTCAGCACAAGGGGTGAATTTTTCACCCTCCTGGTCCAAGATCCACTCATCCCTCTGTCCATTCATTCATCTAATAAGTATTGGTTGAAAGCCTCTGTTGCTGGTGTTGCAGAGGCTACAGCGATGAATAAAATAGACAAAAGCCCCTGTCCTCATGAGGCCTGTGTGCTGGCCTGGAAAAACGAAATGAAAGAGTTATTTGCTGTTTTGAACACTCGAATATGGGGTGTGGGGTACTCAGAGGTATGTCCCTTCCCTGCTCCCTCCTCTTTAACTCTGTTTAGCCCTTGACAAGTAGGAGGGAAGCTGGAAGACTTCTTAATAATCATAGAGTGTGGCCCAGAAAATACTGTGTTTGCATGTGTGTGTAATTGAATGAGTCTAGGATTTATCCATTTCATAGGGAAATAAACAGGAAAGAGAAAGGCGGTACAAGAACCCACAGGCCTCCATGCTCATGTGAAGATGGGTGGGTCTCTGTGCTATCTAAGGGTTAGCGCTGTTGACCCCTCTGTGTCATAGGGACAAGGCCCCACCCCTCTGAGGATTAAGAGTAGGGGAAGGACCAGGAACATTTGCGCTCTCTCTCTCTCTCTCTTTTTTTAAAGCCTTTATTTATTTTTAGAGAGGAGAAAGAGAGGGAGAGAAACATTCATGTGTGGTTGCCTCTCATGTGCCCTCTACTGGGGACCTGGCCCAAAACCCAGGCATAAGTGCTGATTGGGAATCAACCAGTGACCCTTTGGTTCACAGGCCAGCATTCAGTCTACTGAGCCACACCAGCCAGGGCAAACATTTGCTCTTCTGATATACCCCTCCCTGCAGCATCCAGTCCCTATCCTTCAGCCTTAGTCTGCGTATCTATATGCCTGAGGCCTTGCCTGGAAGGTCCTCTTGTACCTATGTGCAGCCCTTTATTATTTTGCACAGTGGAGGCCCTTCCATCTAAGAAGGTTTTCCGGCACTGCAGACGCGGAACAGACTCTTGGCCTCTTGTGAATGGCATGCTGTCTGCACACAGTCCTGCAGGTTGCTCTTCGGGCCTCTGCTGGCAGTGCCACTCTAGGGGTGTGTGGGCAAGGCGAGTTGGCGTCTTCCTTAACAGAGCCCCACGGACTACATCCAGCACCTGGGCTCTGCTCTAGCAAACCTGAGCCCCTGCTCCATCCCACACAGGATTTACCGCCAGGCCCACAGCCTGCTCTGCAGCTTCCTGCCATGGTCAAGCATTTCCACCAAGGGCGGCATTGAGTATAGCCGGACCATGTGATGCCAGCCGGGCAGTTTCCAACAGGTCCCACCCCTCGGCGCCCTGTGGAGCCCACCTTCCTGGCCACCTGACCTCAGCTGTACTCCGTAGAGGAGCTGGCCCGTTGCCTGCCCCAGCTGCAGGCCCGGTGCTACATGGGCTCAGGAGCAGAGCGTTGTGGGGCGGGTGTGCCCGGTCTCCAACAGGTATGCCAGAACAGGTGGTGGGGAAGAGGGGAGTAGAACTGAGTGGGATGATGGTCCTGAGAAATGGAGACCTGGTGCTTTCAACATTAAAGACAGAAGGCTCTGGATTGGCACTTGCTGCACCAAGGGCTGAGGTAGTTCCTGACCCACTCACGGGAACTTGGAGGAAAGCAGAGTCCTTGAGCCCTTGGCCAGAACTTTATTTTTTCACTTCCTGAATGACTTTTTAAAAAATAATGCATTCACATGGTTCAAAAAAGGAAAGGGTACCAAAAGATCAAACCCCCATCTCCCCACCTGTCCATAGCCACTTTTACCCTCCCAAGGGGTGTCTGGAGCTGCTGTGTCTCAGGCATGCTTCTGTAGATCCTGCTTAGATGTCAGCTTTAACACCAGCAACATCATCAGCTTACAGCGAAGCCCCTTGAGGTGGGCACCTTGTAAATGAGAGCTCTGCTTAGACGTGGCCACTTCTAACTACCATGAATGCTACAGGGAGCCCATCTCTCTCAGACCTCAGAGAACATAGGAGCTGGACAGAGTCATTGAGCCTCCTTGTGCATGGACATGCCCTAGAGAAGATTGGTGATTCTATGTGTGCTCCATGGCCACCTGGGCTGGCATGCCCAGTGCCTTGATTTGTGCTGGGGCTGAGGACCCCAGGGGTCACTAGAAGGTATTCTGGGGGGCACCCAGGACCATCTGTGGGTTCCTAGGCCAGGCATAGGGTGAGACATAGCATTTCTGCAGAGGCATTCACCCCTGCCCCTCTCTTCTCTTTCCTGCAGGCTCTTCCAGCCCTCCTTCCTGCTCTGGAAACCTCTGCCCATGCCCTGGTGTGGCTCCCATGTGAGTGCACCAGCCCCGCAAGTTGGCCGTAGTGTTCACTGTGGTCAGTTTCTTCTGCTGCCTTGGAAGTAAAGGGGCAGGAGGGGGCTTCCTTCCCTGCACTCTTCACCGGACTCTTCCCCTGTACTGCCTGTTTCTTCCAACTCCTTCCTCCAAAGCCAGAATGAACTTCTGGGATGGAGGAACCCAAGTGTTGTAGATAGACTTGACCCTAAAGACACAGGAGCCTCAGAACAATGAAGGGGTGAAATAAACCCTTGTCCAGAACCAGCCCACAAAAGCCTGGGGGGCAGGGAGCAGCCCCTACCTCCCCAGGGCTGGCAAGTGGTGAGCAGAGTGAGGGAGGCTTTTCACCCAAGCACAGAGCTCTTGAGGATTAGTTCCCTGATACGGTCATCAGACAATGAGAAAGTTTCTAACTCCTCTGCTGCCAGTCCTGCTCTCCCAGAGAGTGAGGAATTACCCATCACATGCTGGATGTGCCATTCAGCTGAACTGCTGCAGGGAGCCAGGCTGAGGACAGGTGCTGGTGAGTGTCCCAGGAGTTGTCCCTTCCAGCCCTTCAGTCCCATGAGATTTGGTTCCAAGGCCTAGCCAGATGCAGACAAGAAGAAGCTGAGTGTGGTGTTGGTCAGGTAGGACCTGGCCTTTGGGACTGGAGGCAGTCACGTGCCTTGTGGTCCCTCAGCTTCTGGGGGCAGAGACAGGAGAGGCTGTGTCAGTGCCAGGAAGTATGTGTGGACATCACTCGCTTCTGGCATTCCCCTCCACTTCATCCCCCAAAGCTGCCTGCTCCCTGCCCTGCCCTCTGGAGGAGAGGGGGTTGGCGGAGCCATGCCCAGCATTGCTGCAGTGTCATGGAGCCATCACCACAGTGCACCAGCCTGAGCGGGAGGAGAAGGAATAACCAGGCGAGGGGGCCTCGGACTGGCACCTTTCCTTACCTTGGAATTCCCAGCCCAGGGGCCCTTCTGGCTTTATGGTGAAGGAAAGGCATTCCTTGTGATGAAGGGGAGCCTGGGCAGGAAAAATCACCCCTCCTTCCTCAGCCACTTCACACTTGCTGGCTGGTCCTTACTCTGCTCTGACATTAGCTTTGAGCTGAGGCCCCGCTCAGTGTCCTCTCTAATCTGAATCAACGGTTATCATGTGGTTTTTATTTCTGCCTCTTGGAGAAAGGGAAGAGTCTTCCTGAAGATTCTGCCTTGGACATTCAGAATTGAGCCAACGCGTTGTCCTCCCCCTTCTTCCTTGCCCCTAATCACAGCAGTGTCCAGCCCAGTGTTGAACAGATTGTAGTGTTTTGTCTCATTACAAACAAATAAATAGATTTTAATTGGTCACATCCTGTCTTGCATTTTGGGCCATTCCTGTGGGGATTTGCCTCCTTGCTGGGGCAGTGGCTTTGGGCTGCCCAGGAACTGCTTATTGCTATCAAGTCCCAAGGATGGCTTCTAGCTAAAAGGGCCAATTGTTTTGTATAATTAACCTGCTAAATAATGCAGTCTTGTGGAAGGAAGTTCTGGAGGTGAAAGGCACGACTGGGTTCTTTTTCTGAACTCAGCAGGTCCTCAGCAGCTGCCCCCATTTGTTCAGGAGTCTTCTTGGCCAACTTTAGGCCTTGAGCTGGGGCCTGGTCCTCTGGGGGGTGCTATCCTGGCTTAGAGAAGGCTCACTAGGTGACTCAGTATAGTGGTCAGGTAGGCACCCTGGGCCAGTGCACATTTCCACAGGACACCCTACCATGGGGGACCCCTGGGCTAGGGCAGCCCATCATGGGGGCCTGAGTCTGGGCTAAGCCTGGTACCACATGCTCCCACCAACCTCCTGTTAAAGCTTCTGGCCACCCTGAGGGCAAGGGGGTGGGGGTTGTTCTCACCCCAATAGACAGATGAAAAAAACTGGTTCAAGGGCAGGAAGTTTCCCAGGAGCCACACAGCTCCTAAATGGCCCCTCCAAAGCCCAGGTGTGTAATGCTCCCTGAGGGCAGAGCACCAGCCACCCAGACAGCCTGCTCCAGAACAGTGCCCGAGGCACCTGCAGAGCTGGGTATGGGGGAGCCCATGGGGTTGTGTGGGGACTGGAGGTATTAAATGGAGTGAGGTCAGTGAGCTGGCCTGGACTCTTGAGTACCTAGCAGTGTCTTGGTGCTGAGTTATACCATTGCTTATTGAAACATCAGTCTGCTTTCACCTTGTCAGTGGGTCAGCTTCAGGGTTAAGGGGTGACTGCTTGGGGCCCTTGCTTCACTGTATGGCCAGTTATCAACTTGGGGTGGGTAGTGGAGGGGGTTCTGGTGAGCTTTGCCCTCCCAGCCCATGGGCTTCAAGGACAGGCTCCCAAGAGCTGAGACTGACTCCTGGCGGCCCCGTTCCAAACCTACTGGCCGTTCAGGGAATGGAGTGAGAGTGCCCGGGTTGATCAGTGTGTATTTCCACACTGTCTGCTTGTTTGAGGCTTTGGGTGCTCCTTTACAGCAGCTCCCTGTCCCCAGCATGCCATGGCCATGGCTTTTCTACTTCTCAGCCTTTTGGGGGTGCTTTTCAAGAAAGCTTTGGGAAGTTTAGGGAAGAACTCTTTGGAGGCCAACTCAGTTTTCTTTGGAGCTGCCATGTTGCTGTAGCAAATGTCCTTCCTTAGGGAAAGACCCGGCTTGTGGCTCACTTGCCCTCCATGTTTCAGGGAGGGTGGCTCAACAGGCTGAAGGGTCTACTCCTCAGGTGGCCTGGAGCTCAGCGGTGACCTCCCCTAGGTGGGCTGGTTTCCTACCATGTAAGGGCTTCTTATGTGAACACTGACTTCACACACACACAAACATACACACGAAGCTACCAGGCCTCCTCTATGCCAGAAGTGATGCCATGTCACTTCCATCACATTCTATTGGTAAAGCAAGAGACAGAGCCAGTCCCAAGTGAAAGGCGGGGAGTTCTACATAGGGCCAGACTACCATGACATGGCCCAGCGGAGGCCACTGTAGTCTGGGCATCCTGAGACCCAAACCCTGGGGCAGTCTGTGTCCCAGATAATCAAAAAGTAGGCAGGGAGGTAGATGTAACTGTCTCCAAGGACTGAGTATTAGGGCTTCTGGCATGTTCTCACTTCTGCCTGCCACCTGCCTGGTACCTGGTGCAGCTCCCTAATGTCTGTCTTGAGCAGTGGTCACTCAGGTCCCCCAACCTCAGCCTTCTGGGGGAGTGAGTGTTGGGGTGGTGGGAGAAGGCAGCTGCCCTTTCTGACACCCCATGAGGCTCACCTCATGGACCAGCTGGGTGGCTATGTCCCTCACACACCTGCCCCAGTCACAGCTGGAATACTCAAACACCTGCTTTCTCATGGCTGCTCTCTAGCTACTGCAGTCTGACTCCCACTGACAAGGGCCACACCCCTACTAATAACCTGAACACAGCTCAGGGACCAAAGTCTCCAGAATTTGCTGCCCCAGGGACCTATGCAACGTTCAGGGTGGAACCAGATTACAGGAGCAGGGAAGGGGCCTAAAGTAGTATTCCCCTGAGCTGGGAGGAACCCAGCTGTCCTGGTGTCCAGAGTGTCATTGACACTATCACGTGCGCCCCAAAAGGGGCGGCTCAACCCTAGCCTACCCCAGGCTGCCAGGACTGGAAGTCAGCCAGACAGTGAGGGTCACCGAAGCCAATATCTGTGCTCCCATCCTCCCCTGGCAGGCCTGAGGCCCCAGTGACATAGATCACATGTGTGCTGCCCCCAGGGGACATTGGACTCGATTGAGACACTTTTGGTTGCCACAATTAGGCAAAGGGAGCTAGACGAATATAGTGGGTAAATGCTACTAAACATGCTACAGCACACATGATAGCCCCCACCACAGAGAATAGTCTGGTCTCAAATATCAACAGGACCAAGGACACAGAAACTTGCCCTCAGAAACACGGGTGCCAAGGGACTGTTTCCCTAATTGAACTGGCTTGATGGCCAAAGGACAGATGCATGCAGGCTTTGGTTTTTATTGAGATTAGACCTGTGGGCTCCCCTACCTCTTGGGAGTTCCACTCTGCTCAGCCTGGCCTCCCAGGTAAAGTGGTTGACTCAAGTTGGAGCAGGCTGCAAGGGCATGCCCAGGCTTCTGGTTTTTCTGTCCCTCCTTCAGGGCCTCCCCCTCCCTCCCCTTGAGTTTTCCTGAGGCTGGCCCAGGCTCTGGTGCTGGGCAGCTGCAGGTGTCTCAGTCTGGAGGGGCTACTGATGGGGGGGAGCCCTCCCTCTCTAGACCTGCCTCCTCCACCACTTCCTGGGTCATTTTTCACCTCCTGTCCTGAGCTATGAGAACCAGCCCTGGCCCTGGGATCCCTGTGGCCTCTCCATAGGCCCAGAGCGGGTTCTCTTGCACAGTGGACATTTGGATTCCTCTGACGCTTCCCAGGACCTCTTGGGCCTGAACGCCAAGCCTTCAGAGGTACCAGGCTGGGAGAGGGCATCCTTGGCTAGATCCATGCTGGAACTGGAAGCTGAAGAAAGAGGGGAGAAAGGAGTCACTCAGAATGACCCAGGGGAGGTTGCCAGCCTATCTTATCCTATGACTCCCGCCCCGAACCCAGCATCCTTCAAAATAGGAGTGGAGGGGGTGGGTCTCTAAAGATAATCCATGAGGGAGGGAGATGGAAGGGGGAAATGTGGTTCAAGTTGGAAGGATCCTCATTTTACCCAAATCCTTCATTTTACAAATGGGGAAACCGAAGCCCAGCCCAGAAGTGGGGGAGCTTGTCAATTGTAGAGATGGGACAGAAACCCAGAAGGCTTGGGAGTGGAGAAGGGCCCACTGGGTCCACCTGAGTCTCCAATCCGACCCTTCCCTGGTTCTTACCCTCCTGCTTCACCTGGACAGGTGCTCACCTGTATTTCCCAGGCTGTCCCTGGGCAGTTGAGCTTCCAGAATGGCTGAGTGGTGGCTGTTATCTGGGTTCAGAGTCCCATGTGGCAGGTCTAGGGGCCAGGCCATGCCCTCAGGCCATAGGAGGCAGCCCTCTGCCAGGAGCCGGCCCAGCCAGTGACTCTCACACTGGCCAGCAGGCTGCACGTGGCTTGGCAGGTAGAGCGGCAGGCCCCTGAGGTGGCGCAGCCGGAAGTTCTTGGGCTTGCTTCCCTGGGCACTGGGGCACTGCTGCTGCTGGGCCCCCAGCCCTCCCTCGTAGATGTTGGATGGTGTGTCAGGGTGACTGGGGAGTCCTCGGGCCCAGCTTACTGCATCTGTGGAGGGGAAAGCAGGAGGGTGGTGGCCAGCGGGCCACAGCAGTCATAAGGGGAAAACAGCCCCGTGTTCATGTGATGGTTTCCACACTGGCCTGCCGACCCTCAGCTTACCTGCCTGTCAGTGGGGCTAAATGTCCTGACCCTGGCCTCCCCTGACCCAACATATTACTCCTCTTTCCTCTCCTGGCCAACAGGGAGGTCTGACAAGCCTTAGCCTTGGCACCAAATTCAGGATTTCAAGCCCTTTTGGCCCCTTTTTACCCCCTACTCTGGAAAGAGTATTCTGGTGTCAGTAGAGAAATTGCACAGTGGGTGCAGAATCACACAGTCCAGTCACATGTCATGGACCAGTGACCATTCCTTTCTCCTAAGCATGCATGTCTCTGAGGCCACCCTGGTGGCTTTTGTCCCAGGTCAGGATAAGAGGACATTTTTCTTCCTGCCACTTCTCCCCACAGCCCTGCACCTTCTCTTATGCGCAGCTCAGAGAACGCACAGACCAAGGCTTCCATTGAGAGCCTGTGTGATGGGGGAGGAGTGGCCCAGCCTTCTGTGCAGCAGGGCTTTGCTCTCCCCTGCTTAGGGAGTAGGTCTACAGGTTTCCCTTGGCAACCAGCTATGTGATGTCACAGGGAAGACTTCCAGCCTTCCTGGACCCCCTGAGTTTGGGGTAGGATGATGCCCAGGACAGGGACAGGGTGGGAGGAGGGCAAGGGAAGGGGGCAGAATCCTAGAGGTAGTTCTTGGTCTCTCTGGCTTGTGACAGGCCACACAAAAAAAGACTCAGCTCTTGGAGGCTGTCACTCAGTTTCCTCACATATGGGTGGGAAATGAGGATTAGCAGTACAGACTTAGTGAAACCTGGGTCAGTGCTTTGAGCGTGCCGATAAGGTGGTTCTGGTTGACTGGGGGAGTCACAACTTTTTTTAAGATAGGAGAAGGGAGGGAGAAAGGGAAAGAAACATTGATGTGAAGGAGAAACACTGATCGTATACACCCCAACCAGGGACCAAATCTACAACCCAGGCACATGTCCTGACCAGGAATTGAACCATGCTTTTCGCTTTGCAGGACAACACCCAACCAACTGAGCCACATTGGTTGAGGCACCACACAACTTTTTAATTGTCCATTTTCCCATAAGTAAATGATGTGGTATTGTATGGCTCTTGCCAAGTGTGAAGAAAGATTATTAAGGAACTGGAGCCTTCATATACTGCTGGTGGGAATCTTAAATAGCTCCACTACATTGGGAAACAATTTCTTGAAAAGTTAAAATTTCAAACAAAAGGCATCCAAATTGGAAAGGAAGAAGTAAAACTTTAATTATTTGCAGATGACATGATAACTATATAGAGAGAACCCTAAAGAGTCCATGAAAACGATATCCTGGCCAGATAACTCAAGTTGGTTAGAGCATCATCCCAATATGCCAAGGTTGCAGGTTCAGTCTCTGGTCATGGCACATACAAGAACCAATGAATGAATAGATAAGTAAGTGGAACAACAAATTGATGTTTCTCTCTCTCTGTCCCTTGTCTCCCCCCTTCCCCTTTCTCTCTAAAATTAATTTTAAAAGATATTAGAACTGATAAATTAACTCAATCAAGTAGCAGGATGCAAAATTAACATTCAGAAATCAGTCACATTTTTGCTTTGGCTGGGTGGTTCAGTTGGTTGGAGTGTTGTCCTGTGAACCAAGAAGGTTGTGGGTTTGTTTCTCAGTCAGCCCACATACCTTGGTTGCAGGTTTGACCCCTGGTCAGGGTGCATACAGGAGACAACTGGTGGATGTTTCTTTCTCATATCCATGTTTCTCTCCCTCATCCTCCCTTCCTTCCCCTCTAAAATCAATAAAAACATTTCCAATAATGAACTATCAGAAAGAGAAATTAAGGAAACAGTGCCATTTACAATTGCATCAAAAATATAAAATATTTAGAAATAAATTTAACTAAGGATGCAAAAGAACTGTAGTCAGAAAATAAGACCCTGAAGAAAGAAATTTAAGAAGATACAAATAAATGGGAGCATATACCATGCTCCTGGATAGGAAGAATTTAACATAGTTAAAATGTCCATACTATTCAAATCAATCTACAGTTTCAGTGCAATTCCTATCAAAATACCAATGGCACTTTTTCACAGAACTAGCCAAATAATCCTAAAATTTATATGGAACCATAAAAGACTTGGAATAGCCAAAGCAATCTTAAGAAGAACAAAGTTGGGTGGTGCTCGCTGTGGAGCACACCCGTACCTTTCCCTCTTCTTCCCCAGGGACATTACCTTTCCCTTTCTTCTCCTAAGTTCCCAGGGACCTTCTTTTGACTCTGTAACTTGTTTCCTGAGCCCATGCAGCCCATCTGGCTCGCTTTTTCTGCCCCTGTGACTTTCAAAATAAAGTTGCTTATAAAAAATAAAAAGGACAAAGTTGAAGATATTGTGCTACCTGTGATAATCAAGCTATACTACAAGTCTACAATAATCAAAACAACATTGTATTGGCATAAAATCAGACATAGATCAGTGGAACAGAACAGAAAGCCCAGAAATAAATCCACACCTATATGGTCAATTAATTAATCTATGACAAAAGAGGCAAGAATATACAATGGGGTACAATCTTCAGTAAATGGTGTTGAGAAAAATGGACAGATATATGCAAAAAAAAAAAAAAAACTAGACCACTTCCTTACACTATACATAAGGATAAACTAAAAAATGGATTGAAACGGATTAAGTGTAAGACTTGAAACCATAAAACTTCTAGAAGAAAATAGGCAGTAAACTCTATGACATTGCTCTGAGCAATATTTTTTTGGACTGTCTCCTTGGGCAAGGGAAACAAAGGGAAAAAATTAGTCTACATCAAACTAAAAAATTTGCACAGCAAAGGAAACCATCAACAAAAAACCTACTGAGTGGGAGAAGACACTAATGATACATGAATAAAGGGTTAATATCCACAATGTATGAAAAACTCATGCAATCACCAAAAAGACAAACAATCTGATTTAAAAAAGGTCAGAGGACCTGAAAAGATATTCCTCCAAACAGGACATACCGATGGCCAATAGGCATAAAAAAAGATATTCAACATTACTGAACATAAGAGAAATGCAAATTAAAACTACAATGGGATTATCACTTAACAGCTGTCAAAATGGCTATTATCAATAAATCAACAAGTGTTGAAGATGTGGACAAAAGGGAACCTTTTTGCACTGTTGGTGGCATTACAAATTGGTATAGCCACTATGGAAATGGTATAAAGTCCTCAAAAAATTGAAAATAGAACTATCATATGACCCAGCAATTCCACTTCTGGAATTCCACTTCTATTTATCCAAAGACATCCAAACACTAATTTGAAAAGATTTTATATATATATATATCCATCCCTATGTTCATTGCAGCATTATTTACAATAGCCAAAATATGGAAGCAACCTAAGTGGGACATATATAATGGGATATTACTTGGCCATAAAAAATATAATCTTACCATATGTGATAACATGGGTGGACCAAGAGGGTATTCTGCCATGTGAATTAAGTCAGAGAAAGACAAATACCATATAATTTCACTAATATGTGGAATCTAAAACACAAAATAAGTGAACAAATAAAACAGAAACTCATAGATACAGAGAACAAACTGATAATTACCAGATGGGGAACTGGGACGTGGTAAAAAAGGTGAAGGGCTACCCATGTGGCTTAGTAGGTTGGAGTATCGTCCCATGCACCAAAGGGTTACAGGTTTGATTCCCAGTCATGGCACATGTCTGGATTATGGTTTTGATTCCCAGTCAGGGCACATGCAGAGGCAGCAGATTGATGTTTCTCTCACACATAGGTGTTTCTCTATCTCTTCTCCTCTCTCTAAAACAGGGGTGTCAAACTTATTTTCACCGGGGGCCACATCAGCCTCATGGTGGCCTTCAAAGGACCGAATGTAACTTCAACTTCCTAACAGTTAAGGAGTAGTTACATTTATACAGTCCTAAAATTATTTTGGCCCTTTGAAGGCCACCATGAGGCTGATTGTGGCCCCCTGTGAGAACGAGTTTGACACCCCTGCTAAAATCAATAAAAGCATCATCAGGTGAAAAGCTTAAGTACAAATTGGCAGTTATGAAATAGTCATGTGGGCCCTAGCCAGGTAGCTCAGTTGATTAGAGCATCATCCCAACATGACAAGGTTGTAGGTTCAATCCCCAGTCAGGCCAAATTCACATACAAGAATCAACCAATGAATGAAGAATCAACCAATGAATGTGCATAAATAAGTGGGACAACAAATCAATGTTTCTCTCTTTCCTTTCTCTCTCTCTCTCGCCCTTCCTTTCTCTAAAATCAATAAAAATTTTAAAAATAGTCATGAAGATGTAACATACAGCATAGGGAGTATAAGTCAATAATATTGTAATATCTATGTATGGTGTCAGGTGGATCCTAGACTTATTGGGGGGATTACTTAAAAGTCATATCATGTCTAATCACTATGCTGTACACCTGAAACATAATATTGAATGTCAAACATAATTGAAAAAATTTTTAAATTGTTTTCAATTCTCTCTATTCACAGATGACATGATCTTACACAGAGAAAAAATTAGTTCACACTCAACATTGTCTGAGCTAATAAAACTATTAGAGCTAATAAAGTTCAGCAAAGTTGGATATAAGATCAACATAAAAGTTAGTTGTATTTATAAACACTAGCACAGAAGAATAAAATGGGAATAAATTTCACCAAGGGGTTTCAAAACAACACTGAAAACTATGAAATAGGTACTAAAAACAAATAAAGAAGACTTAAGTAAATGGAAAAATATTACTGTTCATGGGTTGAAGACATAATATTGTTAAGGCAGCAGTATTCCCTAAAGTGACCTACAGATACTTTGAAAATCCCAATGGCCTTTTACACAGAAACTGGGAAGCTGATTCTAAAATTCACATGGAATTACAAGGGAACCCAAATAAGCAAAAACAATTTTTAAAAAGAAAAATTTAACCAAAATTTAACCAAAATAGTGTGGAACTGACATGATTAAGTATCTTAATCAATGAAGTAGAATAGAGAGATCAGAAATAAACCTATATATCTGTGGTCAATTGATTTTCAACAAGAATGCCAAGACTATTCAATGGGGAAAGAATTTCTTCAAATGGTGCTGGAACAACTGGATAGCCACATGCAAGAGAATGACGGTTGACCTCTACCTCACACCATATACAAAAAATTAACCCAAATTGCATCAAAAGACACGAATGTAAGAGCTAAAAGTATAAAACTCTTAAAAGTAAACATAAGAATGAATCTTTATGATTTTGGATTTGGAAATGAATTACTAGATATGACAACAAAACCATAAGTAACAAAATAAAAAATAGATAAATTGGACTTTATCAAAACTTCAAACTTTGCTGCTGCAAAAGGCAGTATCAAGAAGTAGAAGCGTACAGAATGTGATATTTGCAAACCAAGTATCTGATAAAAGTGTACTATTCAGAATATATAAAGAATTCTTACAACAACAAAAAGATAACCCAATTTAAAAATGGCAAAGAAGTTGAATAGACATCTCTCTATTATTTTCTTATTATTTGCCATATATCTTCTTTAAAGTATCTGTTTGGTCCACTTTCTAATTGGATTTAGTTTTCAGAGTTTGTTATGTATTCTGGATACGTCTTTTCATTGGCTGTGTTTTGTGAATATTTTCTTCTAGACAGATTATCCTTTAATTTTCTTAAAAATATCTTGAAGTTTTTTTAAAAGCTTGTTTTTGAAAAAAGATTTTATTTATTTATGTTTAGACAGAGAGGAAGGGAGAAAGAAACATTAATGTGTGGGTCGCCTCTCCTGTCCCCCTCACCTGGGACCTGGCCAGCAACCCAGGCATGTGCCCTGACTGGGATCCGAACCTGCTACCCTTTGTTTTGCAGGTGGGTGCTCAATCAACTGAGCTACACAAGCCAGGGAAAAGAGGTTTAAATTTTTTTTCATTAAGTCCATTTATGAAAACATTTTTTAAGGATTGCACTTTTGGTGTATTTAAGAAATCTTGCTTTACCCTGTCATAAAGCTTTTTCCCATTTTCTGGAAGAGGCTTTTCTTCTAGAAAAGATAGTTTTAGTGGCTTTTGTTTTTTTTTAACTTAAGGGCCCTTGTTATAAACAGCAGTTTCTCGTGTTGTGACAATTTTAGGTTTTATATTTTGGTTGCGTGGAGGTTCATTTATTTGGATTTCCAATTGTTTCAAGTAATTTATTGAAAAACTATTCTTTCTCCACTGAAGTGCTTTGTCACCTTTATCGTGCTGACCATATATATATATGTGGACATATTTGGGGACTTTCTTTAGGGTCCACGCATTTATGTTTATTTTACTTCGCCTACATCAATAAAGAGGTGGAGAAAATCACAGCGGCTCGCAGTCCCTCTTCTTCCCCCGCCCTTCCAGCTCAGCTCGCTCCGTCTCCCAGCTCTTCTTTCTTTGTTGACTGCCCTACACCGCAGAAGCCCTGGGGAACGGTCCCAGATGAGCCCCCAGGAGATCTGGCCGCAATTCGGGTTTCCTCCTAACCCTGGAGCCTTCCGGTTTCTCAACAGAGCTCACAATCTCTTCCTCCATCAAAAGAGGACACGGTTACCAGGACAACCGCCGGCGCGCTAGCATCCAGGACGATTTCCGGCCTGTCGTGAAGAACGAGCCTGGTGCGCGGGCTCGGGTCCAGGCCCGGACACCCTCTCGCGGTACGGTGATTAGCTGTACCGTCTCCTGTGCGGCGTACCGCCCCTTAATGCTGCAGCGTTTTCCCTGGGGTTTCTGACGCCAGCACAGCTAGCACTTTACACGTGGCGGGTAGGACGCTACTGAGCTAGGAAACCCAGCTTCGTGACATTATGGTACATTCTTTCTAGAGGAGTGGAGGAGGAAATGGGAAGCAGCTCGTAGTGCACGTAGCACAGTGTCAGGCACATTTTAGGTGTTCAGAACGTGTCAGCCAGTGTCAAGTATCTGCAAAACGTTGAAAGAGACCCGAACGCCCTGCGGCTCGTAGCTTCACATCGGGAGTAACAACCCATACCTCCCTCCTTGACTCCCGGGACATTCCCATGCCTACCACCCCTTTCCCTTGCGTGTGCTCGCGCAATCCGTCTGCTTCGCTTCTTATCCTGTTTGACGCTTGCTGCGCGCCGTCGAGAACTCCGTGCGTTGCCACAGAGACCCGTGAGCGCCGAGAGGGGAGCGGTGGAGATCAGACGAGACTCCGGGCTAGTGGGGACTACAGCGCCATGTCTTTCCGCGACCTCCGCAGTAAGGAAGCCCTGCCCTTTGTGACCTGCGGGCCTCCTGAAAGACTCGGGGACCCCGCGCGCTGGGTCCTCTGGCCTGAGCTGCGTCGAATCCCTCCTGGGCCTCTGCGCTTCAGGGGCGCCCCTGGTTCTCTGCTGCCCACTCCTACCCTGGTTCAACGCCCCAGACCTGGTTTTGTATTTGCCACTGGCTGTGGCTTGTGCAGCTGAGGAACCGAAGTTTTAATTTTATCTCACTTTAAATGATTTGTATAGCTACTTGAGCTCTTCGCTACCAAGTTAAAAAACGCAGAGACCGTTTTTTGGGTTGGGTTAGATTAGAGTTCAGAGAAACGAACAACAAAACCGAGGAGGAGACTGCTGAATAGTAATTGCGTCTAGCTTTTTTTGAGTTTTTACGATCTGCTAGGTAGTAACTGTTTTGTGTAGGCATCATTTTATTTACTCCTCTGAATAACTACGCTTCTGTATTTAGAGATGCGCAAACTGGCACAGGGAGGTCAAGTATCTCAATCAAGGGACACAGGTGGTAAGAGCTGGCTCTGGAAAATGAACCCAGTTGTCTAACCTCCAACGCCTTCATCCTTACTAAAGGGACTGATGAGGATATAAGGGAAGCCAAATGCCTTTGCCAGAAGGTTGGCGAAGTGGAAGAATGGAGAAAAGAGAGTTATTACTACTTTCACGCTAGGTATTTTACCTTCACTATCGTATTTTAGTCCTCACTTAAATGGTGAGGTAAGTGGTATAATTCCTGGATGAAATATTTGAGGCACTGATAGGTAATTTGTTTTAGGTCACACAACCGGAATCGGGTGGAAGCAGGGATCGAGACAGTACTGTGTAAATCAAAATCTCTTACCTTTTTATACAGTGTCATTTTCTGAATCAGAAGCAGTTCAGCTAACTGGCTCCACCTGCATAGATGTAGCAGGTGATTACCAGTTTGCTGTGTGTGATATGAGGGGACTCCGTAAAGCAGGGGTGTCAAACTCATTTTCACCGGCGGCCACATCAGCCCTGCAGTTGCCTTCAAAGGGCCGAATGTAATTTTAGGACTGTATAAATGTAACTACTCCTTAACTAGGGGCAAGGAGCTCTGTGCTGCCGCTGGGTAGAAGCAAGGTTCGGGGTGGGATGAAACAAGGTGGAGGGCTGAATTCGGCCACGGGCCTTGTGTTTGCCACCTGTGCTGTAAGGCCAATTTTCTAACTGAATTGCTGGTACCTGAAATTTTACTGTTAAAGATTACTTCTTTCACTTATGGATTGCTTTATTTCTACAATGTAATTATACAGGAAGACACACCACATTTCATTGCTACGTGTACCAGCACCATAGTGTGAATTAGCCCTCTGGGATGTCAAGATTCTTGGTGACTGTATGTTGTAGAGATAAGTTTCTCTCCCCTCCCAGTTTAGAGCAAGCCCTCTGCTAGGGGACGTTGCATGGAGTTGTATTGGGAAGAGTGTGTAAGAAGGGGATTTCTGAATATTTTGACATTAAATGAAAGTTGTACAATTGTGTAATTTATGTTAAGAATCTAACTCAGATTTTCTCCATTTTGACAATAATATTGCAAAGTGAACAGAATTTAACTACTGCTTAATGGGAAGAAGTATTTAGGCAGTGCCTGACTGGATGCTGCTTGATTTTCCATCACTCTGTTCAGATTTCCCAAAAAACAGTGACAGAGGCCCTCAGTGCCATTGTTCTTTCCTCTGCTTAGGCCTTTTCTTCTGTTGTCTATTGTAATCCAACCTAACCTCTGATTGCCTGGGTAGTTTCTTTGTGAATGCTGTTGAGACCTTTTGAACATCTACCTTTAAGAAGAGTGAGGCCAGACATTAAAGAGCCATGAGTACACTGAATGTACATCTTGGTACACAGTGGTAACTCAAAACCTGTTTGTTGTGTTCATTTCCAAGTCCTTCTGAAAGCTTAGACAGCCCTGACCAGCGTGGCTCAGTTGGTTCGACGTAGTCCCGCAAAGTGAAAGTTCACCTGTTTGATTTCTGGTTAGGACACATGCCTAGGTTGGAGGTTCGGTACCCAGGTGGGGCACGTACGAGAGACAACTGATTGATGATTCTCACATCAGTGTTTCTCTGCCTCTGTTTCTCCCTCCTTTCCCCTCTCTAAAAACAAATAAACTCTTAAAAAAGTAAAAAGGCTGAGTGACAGCAACCTCTTGTGTCAACAAGTATTAGTATTACTGTTACTACTGTTTCTTAATCTGATTTGTAATAAATCTAAATAGTGCTCAATAGAGCACTCATTCCCTTTAAGATTTCTCTAGATACAGTACAACTAATCTTTAAAAGTGTACGTTATTAAGGTCCTATATGCTCACTAAAAGAAAAAAAAAGACAAATCACACATAACTCAGCAACATGAACTTTACATTAATACCAGGACCCCCCAAAATAAACACTTAGCATTTTTAAATATTTTTGTTTATGATGTTTTATAGTGCCAGGTATTTCTCATTTTGAGTGGTAGGAAGATACCCAAGAGAGAAATTGCCCTGGATGGGTGGCTCAGTTCATTGGAGTGTCATCTCATACACCAAAAGGTTGCGGGTTCAATCCTCGGTCAGGGCACATATGTAGGTTGCAGGTTTGATTCCTGGTTTGGGTGTGTATGGGAGGCAACAGATCGATGTTTCTCTCTTCCTCTCTAAAAAATCAACAAACATATCCTTAAAAAAAGAGACAGAAATTAAATTCACAGCCAATTCCTAACCCCCATTTTAATGTACAACTTCTACTTCTCCGAAGGAACTTAAATTATGTTTTTCAGGAAGCAGATTATTTTATCTACTTTTTTCTTTCCCTCTTAAAGAGTTGATAAATAGTCCCTAAAACTGTCAATAGATTGGAAATAAGAAGGGAAAGCAAAGAAAGTAAATAAGTAATTGCTGTTTGATGAATTGACTGAATTGTATTTTGCCTTGAACAGATTTTACAGAGATGATGAGAGCCTTGGGTTACCCTCGACATATTTCTATGGAAAATTTCCGCACACCAAATTTTGGACTTGTGTCTGAAGTTCTTCTCTGGCTTGTGAAAAGGTTAGAATTACACTTTATTGAAGTCTATAAATGAATACTGATATTCTTTGTTAGCCACCTAGAAACAGGATATTGTTGTAAAGCTAAAAGAAGAGTTCAATAAAATTTGAGTTTGACAGACGTAGTTGTAACCTGTTGAAAATCAGTTGAGATTTAAAGAATGCCTTGGGAGAAGGAATATACCAGGCAGAGGTAGAAGGAGACTATTTCTCAGTAGGACGCAGTAACTGGGGCCCAAGTTCCTCTCCACCCCTCACCTTCATCAGGAGTGACAGGGCCCTTCCTACACATTCTAATGAGTACACTGGATTAGAAATAATTTCGATTTCACTTTGTGTTTAAAACCTAGTATCTAACATTTGGGGTTGGCAAACTCTTTGTTAAGAACCTTAAATGTTGCAGGCTACATAAGAGCTCTTTCACATATTCTGCAATGTGTTTTGTTTTTTATAATCCTTTAAAAATGTAAAAACCCTTCTTAGTGTGTAAGCTGTACAAAAAGAGGCCAAGGGCTGCAGTCTGCTGAGTCCTGGTGGGTCATCGATAATGAAGAAAGTAACTCCAGTTACTCTGCTGTTCTGTGAGCTAACTAGTCAGCTGTGGTCAAGGGCTGTCAGCCAAAGTAATCATTTTGTTTATTTTAATTAAATTTTGAGGTCTGAGAGATTTAATTTTGTAAGCTGAGCTCCAAATTTGATTTTTGAAATCAGTTAAACCTGTTCTTAGGGTGAGGCTTTGCTTCCTTGTGTGTTTGGTATTTTGTGTTGCTTTTGAAGTCTTTTTTTTTGTCTTACTTAACAGGGGACTCAGAGAGCCTCCTGTTACAGATGCACTGATTCACAGTTGCCTACTTTCTCTTTCGTGGACTTTATACACAATTAACTAGTGTCTTCTCTCTCTCTCTCTCTCTCTCTCTCTCTCTCTCTCTCAGGTATGAGCCTCAGACTGATATCCCTTCTGAGGTTGAGACGGAACAAGACCGGGTTTTCTTCATCAAGGCAGTTGCCCAGTTCATGGTTAGTTCATAGTTATTTGATGGAATTGTAAAATTGAATACATTAGAAAGAGATGAGTCCTAGTTAGGGCTTCTTTCAAGTTTCTAAACCCATTCCGTTACCAGGTTTCTGTAGAGCCATTTTGCCAGCAAATTTTTTGGTTTTAATTCATTATTAAGATTTTTATTTATTTCTGAATAGGTAGTATATTTCAAGGTTTAGAAATTTTATTTTAGATCATGAAATGATACGAGTAAAATTACTTATTTTGTCTGCCATCAGCCTAGTTCTATTCCATGTAATCACTATTATTATTATTTTTAAATATTTTATTTATTTATTTTTAGACAGTAAGAGAGGGAGAAAGAGAGGGAGTGAAACATCGACGTGTGAGAGAAACAGCAATTGGTTATCTCTTGCATGCCCCTACTGGGGATCTGGCCCACAACCCAGGCATGTGCCCTGACTGGGAATAGAACTGGTGACCCTTTGGTTCACAGGCCAGCACTCAGTCCACTGAGCCACACCAGCCAGGGCAGTAATTACTATTAATATATTCCAGAGTTTATGCATATATAAGCAAATAGAATATATATGTTCTATATATTCAATATTCTATTAGAATAGAATATATATCTAAATGTATATATATTTAATAGCTAATAGAACAATATATATTTAATACAAGAATATACTATTTCAGTAGAATATTGAATACACAGAATATATATGTTTTCTATATATGTTCTTTTCCTTCTTTATACACAAATGGGAGCATGCTGTTTAGAATCTTGCTTTCTTCACTTGATGGTACATTTTGGAGAACTTTCCAAATACCTATAGAACTTATTCTTTTTTAAAAAACTTTTTCTTTATTATTTTTTAATCTTCACTTGAGTATATGTTTATTGATTTTTAGAGCGAGGGAAGGAGGGAGGGAGGGAGAGACAGACAGACAGACAGACAGACACATCTGTGTGAGACAGAAACATCGATTGGTTACCTCTCTTACACCCCAACCAGGGATTGAGCCCACAACCTAGGAATGTGCCCTGACTGGGGATCAAACCCACAGCCTTTTGGTGTACAGGGCGATGCTCCAACCAACTGGGCCACCTGGCCAGGGCTCATTCTCTTAACACTTGAGTAGCGTTGCTTGCCTGGACAAACCATAATTTATGTAATTTAAATAGACAGACATTTAGGTGTTTGTAAACTTTGCTCTTTGAAGCAATGCTGTAACATATAAGCTATATGTATCTCATTTCTTTTTTGAGTATATCAATCTCTAGGATAGATTCTCAGGATTGGAATTGCTAGGTTAAAATATATGTGCATTTGTAATTTTGTTGTCATTTATACAAAAATTGCTGTCCATCAAGATTGTATCGCTTTATATACCGGCTTGCGATGTATGAGCCATTGGAAAGTGACTCTTAATACAGTCAGGTGATATCTCAAGTGTTGGTAAAGACATTTTCAAATTGCCTGAGATTACATGAGATTTGGTTTAGATTTTACATAGAAAGGATCTTAAACTGTTTTTGTTTCCTTTGGTCTGAAAATAGGCCACCAAGGCACATATAAAACTCAATACTAAGAAACTGTATCAAGCAGATGGGTATGCAGTGAAAGAACTATTGAAGATTACTTCTGTCCTTTATAATGCTATGAAGACCAAAGGGATGGAGGGCTCTAAAATAGGAGAGGAGGATATCAGCAAATTCAAGTTTGATCTTGGTTCAAAGGTAAGGACAATGAAAGGCTTATAGTGAGGGATAGAATGTGTATTTCTCACTCCGAAATGGAACATGTCATATACTCACAGAACCACTTCTTCCTTACTTCTTGACTGAGGGCAATTTGTCAGTTTTGTACTCATCAGCATTTGGATAAAAGATACAATAAATTAATTCAACTATTTATGGAGAGCCTGCTGCTAGAAAGGTAGGAGAAGCTAGAGCTAGTAGAAACTGAATCCTAGAGGACTAAGGAAGTAGGAAGAAAGCTGTCAGCTGTGAGTGAATACTGAGAGTTGTTGATGGTTTGATAATAAAAGAGACATTGGGGATTTGTTGTTTAGAAGAGGGGGGCATGAGTGTAGGGAAATGTTTTGTTTGGGCTCTCTGAAAATTGAGCATATTCAAGGAAGAAGGGATAACATGCTAATCCTAAGAAAGAAACTTGTGCACAGGGCTAGATGTTAAACCATCATCATCATCACCACCACCATCACCATCACCATCACCATCCGATCTTCATAGCATGACTGCCACCCTTGTGGGAGCTGGGCAGTGTTGCATGCTGTCTCATTTGAGCCTCGCAGCCACCCTGTGAAGTACAGTCTAAAGGCAGAGAATGAGGGGACAGAAGAGTGAAACAGAGGACATCTAGATGCTGCACTAGGAAATGTGTCCCTCAAATCACCCCTCCTGTGTTCACCCCACCAATGTCAGGGCCTCCTGTTGTGACCTTGTCCAAATCAGAAGCATATCAACTGTCACCACCCTACACCTCCTGGTTGAAGATTGCATTTGACTTGACATTCGGGTTTTTTGGAGAGACCCTACACTAGTCTAGTTTGTACTTAGATTAGTGTTTCCCAAACTGTATCTGGGAGCTCTCTTCCACAGGAGGTGATATATGAGTATGTCTTGTGGAAAATGTGCCCTGTAGTCATGTATACTGACTGGAGATACGGATTGTTATTAATAGACTGGTTGTTTCTGCATGCTTATTAAAAAAACCTGTCACTTACCCTGTTTTTGATGATTTCCTTCCAGATTGCCGATTTGAAAGCAGCCAGGCAGCTTGCTTCTGAAATCACCTCCAAAGGAGCATCTCTGTATGACTTGCTGGGCAAGGAGGTAGAGTTGAGGGTGAGCAGTGCTCAAATAACTTAATTCCTTTCTCAGCTAAGCAGATATTTAAAGTTTTTTCCCCTGACTGTACCCAATTACATGAGATAATGTGTGAGAAAGTAATATATAGTATTAGCTGCTATTTCTTGTTCTAGTGGGTACTGGTCTGTTTTTAATGCCTTTGACTTGTAGTTCAGGAATGGCAGCTGTGTCGCTGAGACTTTTCTTCTGTGTCCATGGCAGGCTTTACTGAGCATGATGCTTTTCCCGGGTGAACTCAGCCTCAGCGTTCTCCTCCACACAATCCTCTTCTGAGCCATGGTTCCTAAACCTCCTCAGCGTTCTCCTCCACACAATCCTCTTCTGAGCCATGGTTCCTAAACCTTACTGCCCAATGCAATCACCTGGGGATGTCTATTTTTATTTACTTATTTTTGAGGATTTTATTTATTTATTTTTTGAAGAGAGGGGAAGGGAGAGAGAAAGAGAGAGAAACATTGATCAGTTACTTCTTGCACATACTCTTAATCGGGGACAAAGCCCACAACCCAGGCATTTGTCCTGACCGGGAATCGAACTGGCTACTTTTCACTTTACAGAACAATACCCAACCAATTGAGCCACAGCAGTCAGGGCTTGTTTTTATTATTTATTTATTTATTTATTTATTTATTGTCGATTGGTGAGAGAGAGAAGAAACATCAATTGTTTGTCTCCTGTGCACACTCAAACCAAGAATCAAACCCATATCCTTTTGGTGTATGGGTTGTTTGGGTTGATGCTCCAGCCAACTGAGCTACCCAGCCAGGGCCACATGGGGATTTTTAAAAACTACTGATGCCAGGCTTTTATTTTGATGTCACTGGTATGAAATGTGACTTGGGCATTGGGGATTTTAAGTCTTCTTTGTGATTCTAGTGCATAGCAAAGTTTGGGAACCAATAATGTAAGCAGTCACAACCAGTCAGTTGAAGTTAATGTTAACAGTTTAAATTTATTTGCGATCCTGTTCTAGCTGATGTCATTCAAGTAGTATGCTGCTTCCATTATGTTTAAGGAATTGTTTAAGAGTGTGGTTCTGGAGGATTCCCATAGAGCTTTAAATTACCTGATGTCTAGGTTGTCGCCAAAACCAGTGAATCAGAATGTCTGAGAATGAGAGTCAGGCATCCAGTTTTGTTTTGTTTTTTTCCCAATTTTTTTAAAGATTTTATTTACTTATTTTTAGAGATAGAGAGAAACATCAATGTGCGGTTGCTGGGGGTCATGGCCTGCAACCTAGGCATCTACCCTGACTGGGAAACGAATCTGCAACACTTGTTTTTTTCCAATTTTTTAAATTAATGTTTTATTGTTTATATTATTAGAGTTGTCCCAATTTTTCCCCCATGGCTCCCCTCCACCCAGTCCACCCCTACTTCTGTAGTCAAGCCCCACACTGTTGTCCATGTCCATGGGTCCTTCATATGTGTTCTTTGACTGATCCCTTCACCTTCTTTCAGTCAGTCCCTTCCTCCCTCCTCCCTTCTTACTGTTGTCAGTCTATTCCATGATTCTTTGCCTCTGATTCTATTTTGCTCATTCCTTTATTTTGTTCATTAGATTCATCTTATAAGTGAGATCATATGGTATTTGTCTTTCACCAGCTGGCTTATTTCAGTTAGCATGATAGTCTCCAGTTCCACCCATACTGTTGCAAATGGAAGGAATCCCTTTCTTTTTGTCTGCTGTGTTGTATTCTATTGCATAAATGTACCACAGTTTTTTAATCCACTCATCTACTGATGGGAACTTAGGCTGTTTCCAAATCTAGGCTGTTGTAAATGGCACTGCTATGAACATAAAGGTGCATAAGTTCTTCTGAATTGGTGTTTCAGTATTCTTAGGGTATATCCCCAGCAGTGGAATTGCTGGGTCAAAAGGTATTTCCATTTTTAGTTTTTTGAGGAAATGCTATATTGTTTTCCACAGTGGCGGCACCAGTCTTCAATCCCACCAACAGTGCACTAGCATTCTTTTTTCTCCACATCCCCACCAGCACTTGTTGTTGATTTATTAGTGATAGCCAGTCTGACAGGTGAAGTGATATCTCTTTGTTGTATAAATTTGCATCTCTCTGATGGCTAGTGATTTTGAGCATCTTTTCAGATGTCTATGGGCAGTCTGTGTATGTTCTCCTTGGAGAAGTGTCTATTCAGGTCCTTTGCCCATTTTTTAATTGGATTGTTTGTCTTCTTAGTGTTGACTTGAATAAGTTCTTTATATACTTTGGAGATTAAATCCTTGTCCCATGTACCATTGGCAAATATGTTCTCTCATACGGTTGGTTCCCTTTTTATTTTGATGATGTTTTCTTTAGCCATGCAGAAGCTTTTTAATTTGATGTAGTCCCAATTTGTTTATTTTTTCCTTTATTTTCCTTGCCCTAGCAGATATATTGGCAAAAATTTTGCTATGTGAGATATCTGAAATTTTACTACCTATGTTTTCCCCTAGGATGTTTGTTTATGGTATCACAACTTATATTTAAGTCTTTTATCCATTTTGAGTCTTTTCCGGTGTACAGCATTAAGTTGATGGTCTAATTTCATTTTTTTGCATGTAACAGTCCAGTTCTCCCAACACCATTTATTGAAATGACTATTTTTATTCCATTGTATGCTCATGCCCCATTAATCAAGTATTAATTGACCATAAAGACGTGGGTTTATTTCTGGGCTCTCTGTTCTGTTCCTTTGATCTATGTGTCTGTTCTTATGCCAGTAACAGACTGTTTTGATTACAGTGGCCTTGTAGTATAGTTTGATGTCAGATACTGTGATCCCTACAATCTTATTCTGAAGATTGCTGAAACTCTTTGGGGTCTTTTTTGGTTCCATATGAATTTTGGTGATATTTGTTCTAGATCTGTGAAATATGTCATTGGTATTTTAATAGGAATTGTGTTAAATCTATAGGTTGCTTTGGGTGGTATGGGCATTTTAATGCTTTTAAGTTTTCTACTCCATCAACGCAGTATATGCTTCCATGTATTTGTATCTTCCTCAATTTCTTTCTTCAGTGTCCTATAGTTTTCTGAGTACAAGGCTTTTACCTCTTTGGTTAGATTTATTCTTAGGTATTTTTGTTGTTGTTGCTCTAGTAAATGGAATTTTTTCCCTTAGTTTTTCTTTCTCATAGTTCTTTGTTGGTGTACAAAAATGTCATTGATTTCTGAATATTGACTTTGAATCCCGCTGCTTTGCTGAATTCACTTGCTGTGTCCAGTAGTTTTTTGGTGGAGCCTGTAGGGTTTTCTATGTACACTATCACATCGTCTGCAAACAATGACAGTTTTACTTTCCCCTTTCCAATTTGGATGCCTTTTATTTCTTCTTCTTGACTGATCACATGGTGGTACAACGCTTTCAGTTTTTGCCCACTTTGAGTATGGTGTTGGCAGCAGGTTTTTCGTATATGGCCTATATTGATTTGAGTTATGCTCCCTCTATTCCCACTTTTCTGAGTGTTTTTTTATCATAAAGGGGCATCCCGTTTTTAAAGATGTGATTCCAGTGTGTATCAGAGTTTGAGACCCACTGATTTAGGAAGAAATGGAATATTTCATCTTACCTGTAAGGATTTATGGCACTTGAGACATATGTGCTCTCATCTAACATTTCTAATTAAATACATTTGATTCATTCCATTCCCATCAGGTATTTCAGCTATGCCTACTCTTTCACTTCATTCTTTGCCGGTGTTCTGGCCTGGCAACTGCAGTATAATGGTATTTTTTCCTCCTTTTATTTCTGCCCCAGGAGAACACTGGAGGTGGTAGAATTGGATGCCAGGTCACCATCCCTGCTCTTGATACAGTGGTTGCCACCTGCCAAAGTGCAGTTGGCAGAACAAAACTGCCTCTAATGTCTAATAGCTAATTTATTTTATTTTTTAATTAATTATTTTTTAAAAATCCTCACTCAAGGACATGCTTATTGATTTTAGAGAGAGAAGGAGAAAAGAGAGAAGGTGGCTGATCGGAGAGAAACACCGGTCAGCCACTTCTCGCATGTTCCCCGACTGGGACCAAACCCACAATTTAGGCATGTGCGCTGACTGGGAATCGAACATGCAACTCTTTGGTCCATGGAATGATGCTTCAACCACCTAAGCCACATCAGTCAGGGCTCTGATAGCTAATCTAGATAACTAATGAGGCAACTTCAGGCTTTCCATGTTTTCTTTTTATAGTACAGTTGTACACATGTCTATACATGTTCCTAACAGACCTAGAGACAAGAGCTGGTCACTTGCTATTTGTCAGTGGAGAGACGGCTTCCTTGTGAGACTTCACCCAGGTTCCTCAGGGGACCCTTTTAGCACTGTCCTGTAATGAGTTGATGAAACAATAGTGGTTGAACTATTGCTGAAGGAGCCATGAGACCCTTATCAAATTCTGTGTACAGTTATGATCTAAGAAAGACCCCATAATCGGTTTTGGTTTTTTTGCACTTGGCCAGTGTTCACTGAGGATCTACACCAACCATAGGCAAGATACTCAGCCTTGAATAAGTTTTAATGCTTTCCTCAATCGTTTTCTACCAGTGGGGAGGTAAGGTACACCATGAAGGAAAGGAAGGAAACACAAGACAGAGTTTGATACAGTGATTCAGGAATCTCATAACTGCATCCACATTAAAATACCATGTCTCAGAAGTTCCCAGGACTGATGTAATAAGCACAGATGCCTCCCTTGATTGGTCTATTATTGATGCAAGGCCACTCTTCTCATTGGTTGAACTTGCCAATGATAGACATTGTAGGGGATGGCAGGGGATTCAGACAGCAAGTTGAGCTGCACTTGGTTTAGAGGTCATCTAAACAAAACGTAGGTAAAGAAGCAAATTTAGGAGAAAAGATGAGGGATGGTATGTTGTCCATGGTGCTATAGGGAAGCAGGGGGTGGTGCCTGTAGCTGAAAAGGAGGCCTTGAGCACTGGAGAGAGACCTGGTTGGC